>NW_006281116.1:30551-382341 GCF_000203795.2 Batrachochytrium dendrobatidis JAM81 | reverse complement strand
CCAAGAATTTTGGAAAACTTTGTATATGACTTGTTCAGTGCTGGAATCAATGACAATGACTCGGCAACGGCACAACGCATACGACTGAAAAAACAGCATGCCTTTTCGAATATCAATGATATAGTAGAGGAATCTTACAATGCGGTAATTGGTCGATTCGCTCGTATGTCAATCGAACCTATTGCCAGGACCATCAGGGCTCATTCACACACAGATTATGTTAAAGCTTATTTTATCATCAATGATGACGACCAATCATGGACCAATATACTGCCAACTGGACAAGAATCAAGAATACTTTTTCATGAATACTGTTGGATCTATACATCTCATTTGTGAAACTGGCGGATACTTTTTGTCTGAAGGATATGTGATAGACTTGCTTCTCAATTTATTCCGAACAGAGTTTCAACAGTTCAATCTGTTGTCATCGTTGGATCTTTTGAGCAGCATTGCTGGCACAAAAGGTAAAAAAACTACAGCCAAAGGAACACCATTCGAAGCCGTCATTTTGGCTGGTATGATCCAAAAAAATGGACCGCATCTTTCAAATGTCCTATCTAGTTTTGGTGTTTCGATTGCTGGTCTTGATGGTTTACAGTTGCCAACAATAGAGCGTAAGGCTGGAGATGGCACAATCATATCCGATAGACCAACAGGAGTCTTTTTTCGTCCTTCAAACCAGTTTCGACCAGACATCCTTGCGTTTTTATCCAAACAAGTCTGCGTGTCATTTGGAATCAAGCTATATACATCAAAAATTCCTTCAGCAGTGTCTGCCGATAATCTTGAATCTACAAATCCAGACTTTTTCTTTATTAAAGCAGATCGGCCAACGAATAACGAAACGTATTTGAAATGGCAGCAGAGTATATCTGATACCCCGTTAAAGTTTTCAATAAGGTTCTTGATTGAGCTGCCTGAACCACTCAGTGCTGTTTCAACTGAAAATACTTATAACAGCGTCGAGGGAAACCAAAATATCGTTGTTGTCGTTTCAAAGAGCAATATGCGCAATATTTTAAGCGAGCAGATTGCGTCGTTTGTTGAATTCATTACCAGTTCCTGATAATAAATATTGAGCTAATTTGAATATTGGATTGTGTTTTGTTTGATTTATTATATTCAACAAAAGATGCCACAAATCACTTGTCAACTTGATACTATGCAACAGTCGGTTGTTCTTGGTATAGATACAAATTGAACTACCAATAATGGTTATTGCACACAAAGTCACCCAATATCCTGCCAATTGTGATTTTGATTGTATTCCACACAATTCTAGATTGTAATCACAATCACAATTACCGTGTTTGATCAAATGGTGTTTTACATTGATCATGGTATCATACATTACGATACTGCCAGATCACTGCACACAAGTCATGACCAATACAAATGCATTACTGATTGACACTGATCGACACCATATATACAGCCAGACAGCACAACAAACCACCAGCATGCCATTGACCGTGTTGCAATACAATTGTCCAACATATCATGATGTGCTGTATCGAGTCACGACATACAACAATATTACTGAATGAATACAGGTCACAACTGCAAGTATTCATATGTTAATCGACTGACATTGGTGTTGATATCCAATTGATTGACTAATCGATCATCATCAATTGCATCAGTGATTGGTATATGCAACTGATATACACCATGTCCGAGTCTGATATATGTTGATATATTCCTGTCAATCAGCAATGCAGATTTGTGGCCATTACAGTCGAATGTGAGTCGAGTCGATCATTAAACCAACAAATCAATGATTGCACTCTAAATATGGTGCGATTTGATGCGACATGACAATATATTGTTCAACAGGTTCAACATACACAGCACCGATATCCAATACATCACACATGAATACACTGCATATACAAGCAGTAGCAATGACCAATCCAAACCAACAGTGACAGAGTTACTCATCAACATATACTCGATCATCAGTCGAGTCTGCATATATCAACTAGTTGCAACATGTCATAATCAATGTGGATTGTATTGTCCACCAATCGATCATGACAGCTAATCGATACCAATCATGTAGTCAATACAATCACCAACATATCGATGATTGTTGACTTGCGGTTACAACTCGTCAATTGCATCCAATGTTACAGGTGATGCACATCTGATTACTGCAAATCAACAACTTGTCAATCATATCATAGTGTGCATTGCCAACAGACCATGCAACTACAAATCAATGTATACGTGATCAACATTTGATATTTGATGGTGATGAATCAACCATGATTGATTGTATCATACAACTAATACAGTTGCACTGTCTGGTATTGATGATCGACCCAGTCATGTCAAACAATAACTAATGTGTGTGTATCGAGTTTGGGTTGCATGGACACATCAAGGTGTTTGATAACGAGTCCAACGTGATGATACAAACCCGGCATTATATGAATATACAAGTTGATGAATCAAGTCGAGGTTTGCAAAGTGTCAATGTCAGATCAATCAAACAAGTCAGTCAACCATTATATTGTGACTAGTGATGACACGGTTTGAATATCAACGAGTTGGACAGTCGATAATATGGGTGATTGTGATTTGGTCAAGCCACAACATTCGCATATCACTGAGTTGGTTTGGTGTGCGTGGTGTAAACACATACTATTGGATTGGTGCAATACGATCATGTCATACTATTGTATTGGTGACAATGTGATGTTGAACAGATAAGATCTCGAGCGCTTGCAATATAATTGGTGTGGATGAACAATATTGCTTGTGTACCGTCATGTGGTGATATCACCTGGAATATATTGTGTAGCGACATCATAGTGCGGCAAGTATAGTCGTTAAACTTGATATCAGGGTTTAAATCAAGCAACAAATCATAATATAAAGGGTGACCCTTTCAAAGTTACCTTGACATTGGTAGTAAATCACTATTAGCCCTGACAACACAAATCCCTTAGAGCGGTCATCCAAGGAATATGCTTTTAATATTATCCGCTCAATAGTGGATATAAATACAATATAAAAATCAATGTGCTGAATGACAATCATTACAACTTGCTCAACCAAACCAATATAATGAAATTATCAATCACCATATTATCATCAATCTTGGCTGTCTGCTCAGTTACTACAGCTAGTCCAGTTTATCCCAGTTCTACCATGAGTGCTGAAGCTAGCACTTTGACAGCCTCCCCAAGCGCAAATCCAGCTGGTGGAGATGTCTATCCGGTTTTTCCTAGCGCATATAATCTTGAGAAATATTGCGATCCATTCGATACTACTGAAGCGTCGTTGATCAAAGAAATTGCAAAAGCCCATGTTGGAATTGACGTGATGTCTACACAACTTGAAGGCCTACATTATCAGTATGACTTTCAAAAAGGAGTGATTATTAAAGTGGAGCAACAACTCGAAACTCTGCGTCAAACTCCGGGTCAGGAGTTGGGTGCTGCTGAAGCCAGGCTTAAGATGCAGTATGAGGTTCTTGATGGACTCAAAAATGAGCTGAAAGAACTCGTTAAGAAAGCTTCGGATATAATTAAGAAAGAAGAGAGTTTGGAGAAAAAGCTTACAGAGCACTTGTCGCCTGGATCATCAGCGAATGGCGGTATCCTAAAATTAAAAACAGTTTCCGGATATAAGAAATGCTACGAGTTCTTCTTTGATCATTTTTCGCAGTGATTGTTACAATCCGAGCATAGTGAAACTCTCCAAGATTCTGGTATTCAGCAACAAACTCCTCAACCAAACTCATCACATTGTTGGAGTTGAGTAAACTATCAACAATCTCATCTAGAATATACTACAATACAGCGTGTATTGCATGTTGGTTTAATTGTTATTTGCCATGCATCCAATGTCATCCATTAATAAACATCATGTATTGTTAAACCATAGTGTATTATATTAATGGTTTGATCATATTGCACCAATCAACCACTATGCATTGTATTGATCACTGCAGTGTCATTGCTGGATTCATGCAATTGTGTATATCGTCATTTTGGGTTACCAATCAACCCATTTCATTTGACACCAACTCATTGGTACCACTATACTATTTGATCCAGATGATTCGGCTGGTTCTGACAATTTGACAGTATCCACAAACACATGTTTAATATTTGCACATATTCCATTAACATGCTACAAACTGACATTGAACGTCACATCACATTGTTTTGGTCTTGAATGATACGATATGTATCAGCCGATGTTTCGTATTCACATCAACATCCACATCCAGTATATACAACAAATCTGTCCATAATTCAACATATCAACCATATTTGATTTGACAGTCATTTGTCACATTGTTGTGTACTTGCAATGATCAGTATCAATCATTTGTATGTAGTCAGCTGTCTAGTGTAATGTATGCAGTATGATCACATAACATGTCATCTGGTGATATAGCATACACTACAACCACAACCGGAAACATCGATCGTCAATTGTCGTCCCAATCAATATCAACAGTTGCATCAAACAAATACACAAATGCACGACTCGGCAAGTGTAATGCATACAACTACAACATGTGTATACGAATACCGATCGTGTCCAACTACAAACTATGTATATTGAAACCATTGGATAGTATATCCGACACGTCATTGACATTGATAGTCAAATAGTATTGTGAGTGACCCTATGCATGCAACAGGTTAACATGGTTGACATGTTGGTGTTGGTTGTATCAATGTGACTATATCCCAAGAACTGATCGGACACGGCTCAACATCAAGTTTATTTCTAGCAATGGGTTTATTGTGGTACCAAACATCAATCACAGTTGTTGATTGTTCAAAAACTCGCTGTTGGAGTATTATTGTCAGCTATTTCAGTATCTGGAAATACTCGGAATATCTGGAAATTCGTGTTGTTTGCAATTGAGTTCATATTACTTGTGAGGATTGTGAACATATGATGGCATATTGATGGTTGTCATTATTGTCAAGTGTGTTGCAGTTGATTGAAGATGTGATGGAATGAATCAATATTCGATTGTGTTGTTTATTAACAAGAAAGTGAGTGTGTTTATAAAATGGAAGAAACCAAGAAGTCATGTGAATTCCAGTTCAAACGTCATTGTTGATGGTTTTTGATTGTTAAACTATTCAGAAATGTCTCACATTCACACACTACTAATGTCTCACACAATGCAAGTCAACACTCTCACACTAGTAATGTCTCACATTAATGAGACATTAATTCTAGTGTAAATTTGACTAATTTCCAAATATTTCAATCGTGTGAATTGTCTTGAAATATCCCAAAATTTTGTTATTTTGACTCGATTAAAAAGTCGATTTTTGTTTTACAATTTGACAAATAAATTGCTTTTTTACTCTTTTTCTTTTCATAAAATGCCAAAACGATTCCTCAATGTTGAATACGACACTATTTCTACTGAAATCGATGTGACAGACTTTGAAGACCTGAGTGACGTTCAGGATGCTATCAAGGCAAAGTATGGTCCTGCTATTCCTGTCTCACCTGCTTTCATCCAGCTATACGACCAGCAAGGCCAGCTTATCGCAGACTTGGACGATATAGCAATTGAAAAGACTCCACAGTACTATCAGGAACTGGCTAAAGGTGGATCTTGTGTTGTTATTGGTTGTTTACCACTACCTACCAGGAAACCAAGCAAAAGTACCATTTTTGATGCAGGTTCTACTTCTTTATCAACAGCAAACCATCAAGACTTTTCTCCTAAACGACAACGTATCGAACCCAATGATTTGACAGCCCAATTCAAGTCGTTTGCAAACGCCCAGCTGATCGATGAATGCATACAGTCGACAGATCATGTCTTTTTCCCATACACCCAAGACAAAATACAAAAGCTATATGTTAGAGAGTGCTATCATGATGTGTTTGGCTTGCTCCTGGATCAAATTGATCGTGGCATGGAATCATTTGCAATATCTGGAACATCAGGCATCGGAAAGTCACTGTTTTTTGTCTACATATTGCATCGCTTGATGGATGACTTTACCACGAAAACTCTGTCTCTAAAGCCAAACCGAATTGTTTATCAAGTGGGATCCTCGTACAAATGCTTTGACTTGCAGCAACAGCTCGTCACAGAGCTTGGAGTTGATGCGGAGGAATTGGTTTGGAAACAAGATACATTCTACGTTATTGATGGACGAACGTCTGAACCACTCATTTCGTCTTGTATTGTATTGTTCATGTCATCCCCCCGTTCGGAATGGTACAAGGAGTTCGTCAAACAAAAGATGGCAAAGGAATGGGATTTTCCTGTTTGGACTTTGAATGAGTTACAGGCTTGCCGACGTCATTGCTATCCGGATGTACCCATTGAGACTACCAATGAGAGATATCGCATGTATGGTGGTGTAGCTCGTTCTGTCTTTGATATTGTATCAAATCCAATGGAGGAAGCTTTGGCTGATGTTGATGCAGTCAAAGGGGTACGAAACATTGGATTCACAATCAAACTATCTGCAAATACTCACACTTTGCTTCATACCATTGTGTCAGACGACGGACAGTACGAATTCCTGCATGTTGATATTGCTTCAAGATATATTGGAGAACAACTCTGGAAACGTCATTCTGCTCAAATGATTACCAATATACAGCAAATGTTTGATGGTATTCCAACCAAAATTTCAAGACATTTGTTTGAGATATACGGACATATGGTTTTTTGTACTGGTGGACAAACTCTCAAATGCAGATGCCTGGAAGATGGTACAGTGAAAAAGATCACTTTGGATGCACTCAATGGCCAAAGAATTACATTTGGAATAAATACTATTCCTACTGCAGCAGCACTTGATGGCAACTATTACGAACCGACAGATGACGATAGTTTTGCAGCAATTGATTCACTCAGTCGACAGGGAATGTTCCAATTTACAGCTGTTGCTGAACATCCTATTTGTGGAGTTGATATTCTTACAAAACTGTGCAATTTGTATGATGAACCCAAACTTTATTTTGTTGTTCCGCCTCACCAGTTTAAAGGGTTCAAAAAGCAGACTTTCAACCCAATTGATGGCACAGAGCAGGTACAACCCATTCATGGATTGAAGCAATACGTTATACAACTCCCACTAATACAACCAGATTTGAAGAGTAGAAAGTGATAGTTGTATTTTACAACTGATATGGCATATTTTCAACCATTCCAACCATTCCAATTATTTGATAATTCAATGTTAATAAAACTGGCATTATACAATTGTGTACATTCAAGGGATTGAGATGCATTTAGCATGAAAGTCCAAATTCAAGTTTACTATTGTAACATACGCTTTTTGACAAATAATGGCTCTGTTGAAACATCCTTGTACCATCTAATCGTGTCCGATTGAAGCATCAAGTATGAGTTTGGCAGACAACTTGCAACTTTAATCAACTTGTATACGGTAAGCATTTTGATAATGTCGGCATTTGTCAGGATATCACACCTGACAACTTTGAATCGAATTTAGCAGTGATTATAGGTGAAAACACCAATCTAGCACAACAACAATTCCAGACAATCCGATTCTGATTAGTTCTAAAACCAGAACTCACATTGTAACCACAACCCAAATGCGTTCAATATCAATCACAATCATCATGGACGAATGTATCAAAGTATGTCGTCAACTTTTGAATATTTTAGCAGTCTTGCTTAAAACAAGTGGTATCATCCAGTGCACTACATATACTACTCATGGTCATTGACAACTGATTGTGTAGTAATAGTGTTAGTGTATTGTGAGCAAATTATTGATGATGGAATAACACACATTTTGGGTATGATACTAGAAACACACAAACTTCAAATAACTGCGCAACTATATGTTCAAACTCTGCTCCAAATATATGTTGTTGTATACAGCAAACCTGGTAAAATGTTATATTTTGTCATGGCTGCATTGTTCCGAGACATAATTCAAGGCTTGTTACAATGGGTTACTGGATTTGATATCCAATAGATTTGATAAAAGTGTTGCAATTGACATTTATGTTTGTGGATAACAATATTTTGGAATCAACTCGTTCAACTTGGAAATCAATTGGATTTCTTGCTGATATCAATATCAATGTCAGTTCAACTCAATTGATTGGAGTAGCACTCGAGTGCTTGCAGTATTGACTTTGGTTCAAACAGTGATTCACAGTGACACACTGATTATCATTTCAGCAAAAAATGATACAGAAATGATCATTTCCAAAACAAGGAATCTGAATGACTGAAATACTGCGCTTATTATGCTGATAATCCAATACATGAATTTTGTCCAAATTTTACAGAGCTTTGTGATTTGTATAAATTGTAATAGTAGATAAGATACAGTAAATATAATATAGTATAGTATGTAACTGCAACTGTAACTAGTTATCACAAGAAACCAAATCAAAAGTGTAATGAAAGTTGCACAGTAATCCAAGATCAACAGACTTGGTCTTTTCAGGAATAGTGAAAAGGTATAATAAAGTAATTAAAAAGTCAAAATCGTTTAAAAAGTTGTTTATTGATAAAAAATATCTTGGCTTCTATAGTAATTGGTTGTTTGTGGCTTGTAACACAAACAAGTATAATGCTTGATAATAAGCAGTTGTAACCAAAAGTAACTATCCAATGGTATCGATTCCTGTGGTTGGTCATGTCAATGTAATGTCATTATGTTACCCGCTAGTGGTTGCACGAATCCCAAAAATGAGGATAATGGAGTCGAGGCATATGGCTTAGTAGTGATGAAGAGTTTAATTTGAAGATTTAAAGTGTGCGCTACTAGAATTAGTTTTGCCACAGGTTACCGCTTAAAAGTATGTCTGGCTATTCCAACACAGTATGATCAAGTCATTAGTCTAATACACTATGGTTTGGCAATATACGATGTTTATTGAATGAATGTAATTGGATGCATGACAAATGACAAGTAAACCAACATGCAATACACGCTGCATTATAGTATATTCTAGATGAGATTGCTGATGGTCCACTTTGAACTGCAGCAATGTGACGAGTCTGATTGAAAAGTTGCATCATGCTTGGATTATTCCAATTCTTCTATAAAATGATTAAAGAAATAATGGAAGCATTTACTATATCCGGAAACTATTCTCAGTGAGGAATCACTACCCATCAATGATTTAGACGAAAGGTTCTCTATAAGCGTTTTCTTGAAATTATTTTTTTCCTCAGCCATACCCGAAGCTATCTTAAGACGTTCCTCCAGATGTCCTTCAAGTTCTTCAAGAAGTTCTTGATGCAGATTATACTCAGCTTCAGCACCATTCAACAACTGACCCGGAGTTTTTTTCAGAGAATCGACTTTTTGCTCCGTTTCAAGAATCACTTTTCTTTGAACACTAACCTTATTACGTACGCCTTCAAGTCTTTTCAACATTTTGTCGAGTCTAGCTCGAGTTTTTGCAATACCAGTGATCAACGGCACTTGAGTAGTATCGAATGGACTGCAATATTTCTTAAGCCCATCTTTTGTAGGAAAAACCGGATAGTTAGATCCACCAGCTGAAGTGCTAGCTTCAGCATTTGTGGCCGAACTGGGATCGACTGGATTGGCGACAGTAACCGAGCAAACAGCCAGGATCGATGACAGTATGGTGATTGATAGTTTCATTATACTGGTTTGGTTGCGCAAGTTGTAATGATTGTCATTCAGCACATTGATTTTTATATTGTATTTATATCCACTATTGAGCGGATAATATTAAAAGCATATTCCTTGAATAGCCGCTCTAAGGGATTTGTGTTGTCAGGGCTAATAGTGATTTACTACCAATGTCAAGGTAACTTTGAAAGGGTCACCCTTTATATTATGATTTGTTGCTTGATTTAAACCCTGATATCAAGATTGGTGACCAGAGTATATTGCCGCACTATGATGTCACTACATAGCACATTCCAGGTGATATCATTACATGACGGTACACAAGCAATATTGTCCATCCACTCCAGTTATGTTGCAAACACTCGAAATCTTATCTGTTCAATATCACATTGTCACCAATACAATAGTATGACATGATCGTATTGCACCAATCCAGTAGTATGTGTTTACACCACACACACCAAACCGACTCAGTGATATGCAAGTATTGCGGTTTGACCAAATCACAATCACCCATATTGTCGACTGTCTAACTCGTTGACATTCAAACCGTGCCATCACTAGTCACAATATAACGGTTGACTGGTTCGTTTGATTGACCTGACATATTGACACTTTGCAAACCTCGACTTGATTCATCAACTTGGATATTCATATAATATTGGGTTTGTATCATCACGTTGGACTCGTTATCAAACATATTGATGTGTCCATGCAACCCAAACTCGATACACACACATTGGTTACTGTTTGACATGAGTGGGTCGATCATCAATACCAGACAATGCAACTGTATTAGTTGTATGATACAATCAATCATGGTTGGTTCATCACCATCAAATATCAAATGTTGATCACGTATACATTGATTTGTAGTTGCATGGTCTGTTGGCAATACACACTATGATATGATTGACAAGTTGTTGATTTGCAGTAATCAGATGTGCATCACCTGTAACATTGGATACAATTGACGAGTTGTAATTGCCAGTCAACAATCATCGATATGTTGGTGATTGTATTGACTACATGATTGGTATTGATTAGCTGTCATGATCGATTGGTGGACAATACAATCCACATTGATTATGACATGTTGCAACTGGTTGATATATGCAGATTCGACTGATGATCGAGTATATGTTGATAAGTAACTCTGTCACTGGTTGTTTTGATTGGTCATTGCTACCGTTTGTATATGCAGTGTATACATGTGTGATGTATTGAATATCGGTGTTGTATATGTTGGACAATATTCATGATTCAAATATTGACAGTCAAACATTGGTTAACCAACAGTTGTACGATTATACAACTGACCCGTGTATTGACAAGTGATCAACCTCGATCCAGTCATAGTTGAAACGATGTATCACAGGACTCGAAAGTTGACACAGTATTGTTATGGTGTAATATTAGCAACTACACACAACTTGACATGAATGACAATGTTGATGTCGAGACTGACAATGTATTACAATGTATTGGTCAACAGTGACTGCAATCAATGATAATATTGCAGTCGATCCAATACAATTGTTGATTGGAACAATCCACATCCACTTGTCAGATTCAGCATGTAAATGCATGTTTTGTGGCACATTTACTAATCCAACAATTGAATGATTAACAATAATTGAATATTAAAATGTTGAATAAAAGACTCGAGTCATTATATGAATGACGTAATCAATTGTTGAGTTGAATTGACACTTGATTGAATAATACAAATAAACACATGACAAATGAATACAATTTGATTGTAATTCCACACAAAATTGCTTAATTCAAAGTGTGAATTTGTCTCATTCTTCACACGCCATTAAATTTTGGATTTAAAGTCCAATTTCGTCTCTTTTACAAACTAAATGGAAAACACTTTACATTCAATACCTCAACAACCAACCAATGGAAATAGAAACTCACTTTGATGGAGAATTGGATATCAAAAGGCCACTTGGCGATGTTTCAACACTAATTGCAGCCTTTCAAGCAAGACCAGGGTCGCTTCTCGGTAACACTGACTCGGAACTCATCACTCCACTATGTGATGGATGGGGTGGAGACCAACTACAACGCATGGGACTCGCTTGCTGCACTTGTAACAAATGGGACTGTTGGATCCAGTCCACTCATCATCAAATCCAAGAATGATGTTGGCTCAAACCCAACAATCACTGGTTCATACAATTATTTCAAGAAAACTATCCAGATCAATGGTATCAATGTTTCTACAAATCATCTCAAAAGACCTGATCAACTTGACAAACTCGTATACTTGGTTTGAGTATCGGTTTGTCATATTGACTTGTTCATCTGATTCTGCAAAACCTATATTCATTAATATGTATCAACATAGTCTCAAACAAATGTCATTTGGATTTGTTTCTTGGACAACATTGCACGACACTTTTGTTGGAAATGCATTGATTATTCCAAACAACAACGGATAGAATTGGAAAGGGTAAAACTGTTGTTTCTTGATGATGCTCAACAGTAATTACAAGACACAAGTTTATGGAGACTTTTAATCAAAGCATCGCTGAGTTGGTTGTCATTAAGCATGCGATTTATCATTGCATCAAACCATCTTTTTGTTGGAGGAATTTCAAGTCCTGTTGAACTCGGTAGTCTTTCAGGTCTTGAAAAGTGATTTTCTACTTATTCCAGCCAAACTCTGTGAATTCCATGAATTCCATGAATTTCTGGATTTACTCGTTATTGGGTTGCCAAACAACATGAACAATGAGACCTTGAAACATGTTCTTGTAACGGAATGTGATGGTCTTGTTGGTGCGCTGTGTGTGTCGATTGATGATCTAAAAACACAATGTTTAAACAACATTGAACCCACTCGAGCAGATCTACTACAATACTGTCTATCAAACAATTCCATGTTGGGTATGACTCGTTGTTTTGGAAGCGAGCATTCAGATCTGATTAGAAATGGTTTTAAACTGTTACTCAAGAAATGCCTGACAAAAATCATCGATTGGACAACTTGGAAACCCAACAAAATATGGAATCTTATTCATCACTCAAAAGGCTGGAATATTGATGGAGTCGTCCGATCTTGAACTTGCTTTTACTTTGCTGTTGGTCAAAAAATACTATTCAAATGGACATTCACAAACTGCTTTCCATCACAACATTTGTCTCTTCAAAAACTCATACGCAATGTTGTCTCATCAATATCGACCAATGTATTGGAATCTGTTTCGTCATGCGGTTTTCCAAATGAAACAACTTTACAGCACATGTTTATGGAGATATTGGTTTACTTGACTAAACCAGACTGTTCAATCTAACCAAAACTATCAAAAGTATTTCCCAACAACTCGAATGTGACGGACACTATTGCTGGTGGAATTGATTATTATTTGGACAATGGACTAGCAATCAATCAACACATTGACAGATTTGTCATTCCAAATGGAAACAACGACAATCCAGTTGTAATCCATATTGAGCCTTGAATTCAAACAGTCGTGAATCAAATCATTAATAAACTACAAAAACAGTCCAATATGACAACTCGCATTTATCCACAACTCGATACGTGATGTTCAAATGTCTAATATTCAGACTGTGCTGATTGCAATTGTGGTTGTAATTGTGGTTGTGTGTAAATATCAATCCAATACTCGATTCAATACTTGATTCAACTTGAGCATGTCCAGTTTTGTAGTAATCCATTTGATCACATTGACAGAATCAAGCAATGATCTGATTCAACAACACCGAATGATGCATCCATATCACTTGTATCAATCAATTGTACACAATCAGTCAATATAATCAACAATCACTGTCATGATTGACATGATTGATTCAATTCATTCAATTTATTCGATCCATTTAATTGCATAGATCTGACTGGCATTGCAAATCATTGTTGTAAAATCACAACCTCATAATCCACCATCAATCACTATACGCCTGCTCATATATGTATTTGTTGTATGCTCTTATGATTCGAGTTCGGTCACTTGTCAATTCATCTCGATAGCGTTTGGCTTTAGCTGGTGATTGAACACCTTGAATATACTGCGTGGCATCATTCCACAGTTCAGGCAGTATGGGTGTCTTGTCAAGACTCGAGTTGTACCATTGTGGTTGTTGTGGAGCCACATGCGCAGTCGAAACAATCCGACATGCTGGATTCACTACAAAAAATGTCAGAATCTTGCAATGTCCTGGTTGAGTTGGATCTGCAAGTTCAAATGATTGTTCTTTGTGTTGGTATCGATTGGGATAAACTACACATCGACCATTTGATACTTCAAGCGATCCTATATACTGATTCTGTGGTGATTCTTGATCAATGTCATACACATCTTTCCAATACATATCAGATGCTCCTTGATAATCAAAACAATAAACAGCCACGCGGAAATCGAGTTTGGGTGTGGTGATATTTTCCACGTCGTAGTAATACAGTCCAGTTGCAACAATCGATTCGTTAATTGGACCTTCAATGTGCCAGTTTCCCTCGTCGTATTTAGGTTTGGATGGTGTCAGTTGAATGTTGGTGAGTTTGACAATGACTTGCAGATTACGACCACGCAGTGATACTGGTTTTGCCGATTCATATTTGGATTCAAAATGTTTCGGAAGTATTGGTACATACACGGGACGAATGACTCGAGTGTCTGGCTGCATATCATCATGATCTGACTGGCTTGGTGGTTCATATCCCTTTGTGCCATTGCGAATATTAATATACTTGAACATTGGATCCATCGTTCTGAACAGACTTTCAAACATTGGGACAAAACATTTGAATATTTTGGCAATGCATTTGTACATGTCTCGATGCCATATCGGATTCAGATTGTTGATGTATGAGTTGATGGTCACACTGCCATCCTGTTCGACACGGAATTCACTCGGAAGCCATTGGAACTTGCGTGATATAAACTTGGAATCGCCGTCAATGATGGGCATATCTGAAACAAGTCGAGTCGATAACAATATATCGCATGGTACCATTGTGGTGTATTTGAGTCGTATCCTCAGTGGTGCAATCATCGTTTGTCCATATACAACACTGTACATTGATGCATCAATCAGATTGTGCACCATTTGACCAGTGTTGTGATTTGATCCATCTTCAATATCCGATACATTTGTCATCAATCGCGTGTATACATTGTCAGGTATGCCATTGTCCAGTATATACGTCAGTTCAACAGGTCCTGGGACAATTGTGCCCAATCCATCACTGCCACTACAAACAAGCTGTTTGACAAAAAACTCGAGTTGTTCCAATGCAAGATTAAATGTTGATGGTGATATATTCTGACCGAGTGAGTCGACCCTCCATTGCTCCACAATATGCTGGTTTGTGATATCGATCCACCACATGGGTTTGCAAAGTATAGAATGAAGATATTGGATATACCGCATCTCGACAAGTGTGCGCACCTCTTCTGTGTATCTCCGGCCATTCCAGACCTCGTATCAATTTCGGCATTGTCGTTGTATGGCCGAATACTTGAACTAGCAACATGAACCCGATGCTGGAAACACGTTTCAATGATCTGGCCAGCAACCCTTTTGTTTGTGTAGTGAGTATCATCCGATTTTGCAACAGCCATTAAACTTTCAAATATCATGCCTTGATCCAACTCGGTACGTATTGAACTGTCGGGATGATTGTCGGCAAAATCAACAAGTGTTTTGAGTAGGTTTACAATACTAGTGTCACTACCATAATCATATAGATCTATATTTCTACGTGAAAGAATAGTGTTGAGTTGCTTTACAATTTCATATTCTTGAAACACCTTGATCATCTCGGCCTTGTTTGTAGATTTCTGAATCATGTCGTTGACATGATTCAACAGGTACAAAGAGTCATCCATACTGAGATTGCATATTGATATCGTCAATTGCTCAAAAATCGACGATCGTGCAAGTGATACAGGAAAGTCGCGCATTTTGGATGCAACTCTTCCAGCTACTTCGATCATGCGTGTTTTCAGTTCAGAGTTGTCGCTGTATTTGGTATACAAGTCGCTAAGCATTTGAATCAAACCCGATCTTATAAACTCGGCTGAAATCACTTCACAATTTACATAGTTGCAAAAACTCTGAATAGTATCGATACTTTGATCAATCACTGCTTGATCGACACTCCTGTATTCATGTCATGTCAATCCAACCATGTCAAATTTACCAATTGTAATGACTGGACACACATTCATGCATAACACCACATACCTGAGCGTATTGACTATTGCTGGAATGATGCCACATTCTGCTGCTTTTACTGGGTTATCACGATGAATACTCCGATACATGGTTTGAAGATTTTTGATAAACCCAACAGCAACTAGACCATTGGATGATTCCAGTCGTGAAACAAGTCTTGATACCACGATGCCAAACTAATGATATTGTTCAATGTCAAGTATACAATCAGATCAACATGACGCTGTCCAAACTGATCCAATATTGTATCATTGTAAACATACATTTTCATCATCAATCTCATGACAAACTTGCAAGAACAGGTCAATCGCCAATCTGAGCATTTCTTGATCAGACTCGTGAACAATAATCTCAACCATTGGCTTGATGTCAAATTTACACTCCTCACTCCAGTGTCTACAATTGAACAACTTTTTACATGCTTTTATCGCCTATATGCATATCGACACTAGATGAGTTGAATGACAATCATTTGATCAAGATCAATCATGACTTGCCATCATTTTGACTTGACGGTTTGGTGATTGCATGAGTTGTACAATTTGGCTGTTTAGTCGATGTGATATTTTGAACTCATGATCATAGTACACCACAATCGCAAATACTTTAGTAAACTTCATTATTTGGATCTACACAACACATGTTGATTAGTTTAGTCATGAACAATCCATTATTGTTACAATATATGAATACCTGTAAACTGGGTTGATTATACTCCAAATACTTGGTTATGATATCTTCCAATTCAATCCTCTGTAAGTGCTGCACTACATTTGTAGATCATGCCATTTCAAACCAACACAAAGTCAGCAACAGTTTGAATTCATCAATAATCCAACTGCTATTAAACTTACTGCGATTCTGTTCTTCCAACTCCAATAGCAATACAAGCAGTCTGTCCCATATTTCATCAGCCTTGTCTAGTTGATCATCTGTTGTTAACAGTTCCAAATCTTCCAGGTGTTTGATAAACTCTTTCATGATATCAACACAATCCATGTTTGATAAAATTAGTAAAGTTGAATTTTGATTTGACAATTTCATTCATGCGAATGTCCAACAATTTCCAACAATTGTTCATGTTTGGATTGTTGTCAAACACACAAACGAGTTGTTCCATTTTAGTATTGTTTTGATCAGTTTTTTGTAACAAAATTGGATTGTTATCAAACATGCATTTAGAAATACTGTAAATTAATATTCTGAATGTGATCGTTGTAGATTTGGTTTAATAAACAAACTAGTTTACTACAACACATGGTAATGGATTACTAAACATCATCATAAATCAGATGGACTGGACTGGAATGAGATGAGATCAATGACAATTGCATTACAAACAGTGTGTGGTGATTAAACCATCGAGTATTTCCAAATACAAACTTGAATGAAAAGTCTTGCCACAATACTGATCAACTGTATTACTGTTTACACTGTGGTATTATTGATGTATTGGAATATTTGGTGTTCAAATACACAATGATAATGGTAGTACAACTCATGGCAGTTGTACAAACCAAACGTGATTAAAGCCAATAATAATGTCAGACAAGATTGGATAATGAATTAGCGTGTAAACCATCAACATTGACCAAGATTGATTGAAATGGTGAGATTGAGTTGGATGGTGATGAACACAACAAATGTGTGTACAGAGTTGTATTGACAGCATTGACAGTCAAACACAATACATGAATGTGGGTTCAAATTTGGTGACCATACAATGTATGATTACTAAGAGTGTACAAAGTGTAGATTCAACACTATAGTTTGATTGTGTGTCATATGATGATGGTTGTTGTATATTGAACAAGTAGTTAATGTGTAGTAATCATTGCATATTGCAATGTAGAATACAGTCACTGCAGAATGAATACAAGTGATCCATTTTACGTGAGTACAGTTGTAAAACAAAGCGTTTGCGGTTACACAACACACTCATGAAGGGTGTGCTTTTCAATATACCTGATCAAAGGGTCGTAAAAGCATAATCTAATCAACATGATCATCAAATTGATCAATATAATATTGTGATTAGGGAGCAGCATACTGTCTAGTTTGATAGTTGCTCATTACAAGCAATCAAGTAACCCTGTATAATTGGTTAACCTAAAAGGGTTGGTTCGATATACAAAACATACAAATACAATCAATTGAGTTCAATCCTATAATTGACACCAATCTCAATACTCTACTTTTGTATTAATAGTTTGAGCCCATTGACCAGTCTGATGAAATTGGTTGATATTTTACTTGTACTGAGTGCGGCAGCAACCACTAATGCAATATTGATCCCGACTGATAACGATGGTTCACTCCAAGCATCAAGTACTTCGAGTCAAGCGTCTGATCCAACCAATGAACCTAATACAGGCACTTCCGAAGACTGGCAAAGTATAATTGATGCAGTTAATTTAAGCATTCTTGACGAAGACTGGAAATACCTATTTGATTCGATTGATCCAAACACATCTGACCAAGACTGGCAAAATACGGTGAATCAACCCAGTTCAAGCACTTTCAGTAAAGTATCTGATACAGCTGATAAACCCGATTCAAATATTTATAACCAAGACCAGCATCAACCAATTGATGAACCCAGTCCGAGCACTCCCAAACGAAGTCGAAAACGGCCGATTGATGAACACGGTTCAAGCATTTCCAAACAAAGTCGGAAACAATCGATGGATCAACCCAGTCCGAGTGCTTCCAAACAAAGTCGGAAACAATCAACTGATGAACCCGGTCCAGGCATCACTGACAAAGACTGGCAACGCCTAATAGATGAAGTCAATTCAAACACTTTTGAAGACTGGCAAGAACTGTTTGATATAGCTGGTTTAAATACTCCCAGTCAAGTTCCTGACCCAATTGATCAAGTCGGTCCAAACACATCCGACCAAGACCAACAACAACCAGCTGATCAACCCAGTTCAAGTATCCCCGACCAAACTCAGCAACACCTAATGGATGCAACTGATTTAAATATTTCCGACAAAGACCAGCAACAGCAGATTGATCAGCCCAGTCCAAGTACTCCAAAACGAAGTCGGAAACGACGAATTGATCAGACCAGTTCAGGCACTTCAAAACAAAGTCGAAACGGCCAGCTGATCAGACCAGTTCAGGCACTCCCAAACGAGGTCGGAAACGGCCAATCGATCAGACCATTCCAAGTACTTCCAGTCAAGACCAACAACAACCAATGAACGAAGGCGAGTCTGCTAATACTAGTTCAAATCAAGTGACTGGATTGAGCAAAAAAGATCGAATAACTTTTGATGGTCTAAAACAAAGGCTTGTAGAGTCTAAAGAATTACGAAACAAAAAACACAAAAAATATTGTGATTATGAAGCCATTGGATTGAAGCAACAGTTAGCGCTAGAAAGAGGGGAAGAAATATCAGGGCTAGAGTACGACCCAAAAATTCAAAAGATATCGAAACAAGAGTATGAAAAGTCGTGCATAAAAGTATATAATTTCAGACAACAATTGAAAAAGTTTATGAAAAAGCATGGTTTAGAATTTCAAGAACCGAATTAGGATTCAGATTGATGATTTGTCGATGGATTTGGTTTTGAATAAATTTAAACTTTCTGATGTATTGGTATTTGTCGAGTATCGTGAATGGTCAACAACCATATCATTGATTGTGTATTGTGTTGGGTATTACATCAACAGTTATTGGATTGTTGATTGATACATTGACATGACTTGTTCCATATGCATCAATGACATGATAACAACCAGTGTTGATTGTGTGTAACTATCAGATATACTTGCAATCACTTGCCAGTTGTATGATACCACAAACTGACCATGTCGTACATTGTACAACAAACGGAGCAATACACTTGTTCAAAGTCTGTCACAAGCAAAAGGTGTTTGTCATGTCACTGTCAATGTTGGAAATCACAACAGACAATGTTTGATTGAAGGATTCAACACCCCATTACAAAACATCATTGCCTTTTATCAAGAATATACTAAAACTAACCAATACGTTAATGTCTTGCAAGGTATTGTGTTTGACTACAATCACATCCATCATTGTGCAGTTGGTGATATTGCTGAATCAAGATATGAAAGTGATTCATCAAGTGGTTCAATTAAAACAAACACTGCAAACCATTCAATCAATGTTGGAAATTGTGTTGGAATACTGAATGGACAAACCTTTGAGTAAAATACAAGTCAATATACAGTAATGCTGTGTATACTATGTATACTGTGGTTAGTGGGAATGATTACTCGTATCCAATTTCAGATGATGATCAAATAATTCAGACTTGCAAGTATTATGAATTTGAACACATCCAAATTGCTGAAACGTTTGTTACTGAATCCAGAAACCCAGATCCAACAATGACAAATAAGCAGCGTCAAAACAGAAATCAATTGGATGCATTATCAACAATTAGTGAACATGAAAACAACAAAACATATGACATATGACAGGACATTTCAAGCAACTTGTTTTCTAGAGCAACTATAAATGCCATTCATTGACTCGATCAAAAACTACAACAATTACTTGCAATGCATCAAAATTTGACATCCAAATTTGGCATCCATATCCAGTTCAACAACAGAAAGCGTCAAACAAGTGGTATCATGATTACTATTCACAAAACAAGCAAATCGGACAACAGCGCTGTTGCAACTATTATGCTTTAAACTCGGAATCAGAAACGATGCAACTGAAAAAAAGTACAAAAAGTCGACGAGTATAGTTTATTGAATCATTCAACATCAATGTCATATACTTGAAAATCAATGACATCAATTCCACCATCTACCAGAAACATGTTTGTTGCGGTGTGTTATTTGATGTGAATTTTGCACCAGTATGTTCATGTCTGATACAATTCATGGCTGCTATTGGACTTTGTACGACTGAACCATTGTTTAAATGTGATGATGTTTATGCCACTGTTGTAAATCGAATGGGTGCATATTGAAATACACGATATTGTTGTAATATATTGTAGTATGTCTTGTATGCAAAATACGACAATCTCTCGAGTTTGAATTCATTGTAAATCTACACCAGACATTCATCAAACTGAACCTTTTAGTATTTTTGCTTGCTTGAAATAGCTCCAGCAAACAAACAAGCGTTTCTGCAATGCACATTGTGTATGCTACACCAACAACATCATTGATGGTCAATACACACAAGTATTGTTGATGTACACTTTGAGTTCCAAGACTGTATTTTTTGTAGCGGGAAAGTCGTGGGAAAGCTGCACATTGAGTTGCACTGTTTTGAGCTCCACTTTAAACATCTGGTCAGCAATCAGTTCATACTTTTGACAAGCTCATGTATGAATGATGGTTTATCAGTGTTTTTATCAAGACACGGTAAATTGGTTCATGATCAATGGTTTGAGTTGGTTTCAATGTTACTGCATTGATGTCATTGAGTGCATCTGAAACAGCAACATCATCACTTGATTCGAGTTTGAAACGATAATTATTGACTGTGTTGGTCAAACTGCAGATTCACTGCTATTGGATTCAGACTCTGTAGCAATACTTTCTGTGTGATGAAACAGCATCTGAAACTGCACCAATCGTTTGATTTCCAATAATATGAGCATCGTCCATAATAATATCATCAGCGGTTTGTGGTTCAGCATTTACCATTATACGAATCCAGTGAATATGTTGATTGTAGGTTTGTAAACAGAGACTACAAGCCAGCAGTGACATCGTTTGCAGACTTTTGACTTTGAAAGCATTCATAATTTCTGATGTGTTACTATCATACAGCAAGGCACATTGCAGTTGCTCAATTTGTCGACTTTTATTGGCAACCTATTATGTACCAGCCACAAATCTGATATTGCAGACTTGTAGATGCTTAAAAATGGGGTTTCAAATTGACTTTTAAGTTTGAGGATCGTGAACATATGATGGCATATTGATGGCTGTCATTATTGTCAAGTGTGTTGCAGTTGATTGAAGACACGAAAGAATGAATCAATATTCGATTGTGTTGTTTATTAACAAGGAAGTGAGTGTGTTCATAAAATGGAAACCAAGAAAGTCATGTGAATTCCAGTTCAAACGTCATTGTTGATGGTTTTTGATTGTTAAACTATTCAGAAATGTCTCACATTCACACACTACTAATGTCTCGCACAATGCAAGTCAACACTCTCACACTAGTAATGTCTCACATTAATGAGACATTAATTCTGGTGTAAATTTGACTAATTTCCAAATATTTCAATCGTGTGAATTGTCTTGAAATATCCCAAAATTTTGTTATTTTGACTCGATTAAAAAGTCGATTTTTGTTTTACAATTTGACAAATAAATTGCTTTTTTACTCTTTTTTTCTGCTCACAATGAACACAAACGACCTATTCCTCAATGTTGAATATAACACTATTTCTACTGAAATCGATGTGACTGACTTTGAAGACCTGAGTGACGTTCAGGATGCTATCAAGGCAAAGTATGGTCCTGCTATTCCTGTCTCACCTGCTTTCATCCAGCTATACGACCAGCAAGGCCAGCTTATCGCAGACTTGGACGATATACCACCTGAAAAGACTCCACAGTACTATCAGGAACTGGCTAAAGGTGGATCTTGTGTTGTTATTGGTTGTTTACCACTACCTACCAGGAAACCAAGCAAAAGCGCCATTTTTGATGCAGGTTCTACTTCTTTATCAACAGCAAACCATCAAGACTTTTCTCCTAAACGACAACGTATCGAACCCAATGATTTGACAACCCAATTCAAGTCGTTTGCAAACGCCCAGCTGATCGATGAATGTATACAGTCGACAGATCATGTCTTTTTCCCATACACCCAAGACAAAATACAAAAGCTATATGTTAGAGAGTGCTATCATGATGTGTTTGGCTTGCTTTTGGATCAAATTGATCGTGGGAAGAAATCATTTGCAATATCTGGAACATCAGGCATTGGAAAGTCACTGTTTTTTGTCTACATATTGCATCGCTTGATGGATGACTTTACCACGAAAACTCTGTCTCTAAAGCCAAACCGGATTGTTTATCAAGTGGGATCCTCGTACAAATGCTTTGACTTGCAGCAACAGCTCGTCACAGAGCTTGGACTTGAAGTGGCCAATATTGTTAGGAAACAAGATACATTCTACGTTATTGATGGACGAACGTCTGAACCACTCATTTCGTCTTGTATTGTATTGTTCATGTCATCCCCCCGTTCGGAATGGTACAAGGAGTTCGTCAAACAAAAGATGGCAAAGGAATGGGATTTTCCTGTTTGGACTTTGGACGAGTTACAGGCTTGTCGACGTCATTGCTATCCGGATGTACCCATTGAGACTACCAATGAGAGATATCGCATGTATGGTGGTGTAGCTCGTTCTGTCTTTGATATTGTATCAAATCCAATGGAGGAAGCTTTGGCTGATGTTGATGCAGTCAAAGGGGTACGAAACATTGGATTCACAATCAAACTATCTGCAAATACTCATACATTGCTTCATACCATTGTGTCAGATGACGGACAGTACGAATTCCTGCATGTTGATATTGCTTCAAGATATATTGGAGAACAACTCTGGAAACGTCATTCTGCTCAAATGATTACCAATATACAGCAAATGTTTGATGGTATTCCAACCAAAATTTCAAGACATTTGTTTGAAATATACGGACATATGGTTTTTTGTACTGGTGGACAAACTCTCAAATGCAGATGCCTGGAAGATGGTAAAGCAACAAAGATCACTTTGGATGCACTCAATGACCAAAGAATTACATTTGGAATAAATACTATTCCTACTGCAGCAGCACTTGATGGCAACTATTACGAACCGACAGATGACGATAGTTTTGCAGCAATTGATTCACTCAGTCGACAGGGAATGTTCCAATTTACAGCTGTTGCTGAACATCCTATTTATGGAGTTGATATTCTTACAAAACTGTGCAATTTGTATGATGAACCCAAACTTTATTTTGTGGTTCCGCCTCACCAGTTTAAAGGGTTCAAAAAGCAGAGTTTCAAACCAATTGATGGCACAGAGCAGATACAACCCATTCATGGATTGAAGCAATACGTTATAAAACTCCCACTAATACAATAAACCAGTTGATGTATTTTTGCAAGTCTGTTTCATTTGTTTAATCGATTTGAACGTTTGATTCTGGCACGGAATATTCAAAAACTTACACTTGCTCCCTTAGCTTATTGACTTGAACTACGATAAATAATGTTTTGAAACTGTAGCAGATTATCTATAATAAATGTGTGATTCATCGTAGGTCGTCGATGTGAATTGTATGTTGGATGATAATTTCCTTGTTTTCGCTCATTTTATATATCTACTATAGATTTTAATATTTCTTAATCCGACTTCATAGCTCCTATTATACATTTAGCGGGAATTCCGGCTGGAAACCAAAAACGGTATTCTTCGGTGCTCTACCCTTACTACTTAACTGCATATTCAACTATACAATCAAAGTACATCAAAACTATTGCAGTTGGTTCCGTGATCAAACACTCCCACAATGAACACTCTTGCATTATACAAGAAAAAAGCTTAATAATGCTCTAAGCAAAGTAGCATCCCTTACTTTGGTGATGCCAAATCATTGGAATTAACGGTGAATGAAAAACATTTGAAGTTGTTGAATCCAAAAATAGCCAATACCAATTCAATAATCAAAAACTGAATCTGCAAATTAAAAGTCAAATTTCAACAACTCAACCTAGTTCAAAAAGCAAATACAACCAAATCAACAACTTAATCAATAGTCAACATGTATTGGAAGATCACAAGTGTACATTTATCATCGTAAATGGCATTGTATACGCAATAAATAACCCTGTCAATTTAGATGAACCCAGCCAAGTACAAGACTATGTTGCTTCAATTTGGAAAGATCATCAACTGTTACACTCTTGATGGTTGGTCAACAACGACTCCAAACCAAACTGTTGAATATTTTATGCAACAACTGCATTGACAAAATATTTCAACCGCGGTTTGATTGAAAAAGGGCGAGTAAGTTTGACATAAATGATTAAACATAATACTCAATAACCTGTGATGAGCATAATAAAAAGTTGACTGAAACAAGTCATAAAAACCAAAAGTATGAAAATCACAATCAACAACTGGCAGTGCTGATTTCAAGCTATTTTTGCAATGAGTTTACAGCATTCATTTTGCATGATATTCACGATACAGCAAATGGTGCGTGCAGGAGTTTGAGCAAGTGTTACACGTGTGCTGAAGAAATCGGTTGAACCAATTCTTTGCCATTGACCTTCCCTGCGAGGTCACCAACCATTGCGTTACATAGGCCATAAGCAACCATCACCATTCATTTCAACCACATTGTCTGCTAAAGCATGGGTGATGCGGTAGAAAGTGTTTTCATCACTGATGTTCATGGCCATGTTGCTCTTGGTGTGGATTTAGTTGCAGGCATTTTTGGAGGTATTCACTTGCTATTTTATATTGGTTTAGATTGCGAATTCACACTTTTATCTGATACCAACTGGCTAATTTTATAAATACTTGTATAGGGTAATGCTGTATTCTACGTCCATACATATCAGTCTTTCATCATTCAATTCACTACTCAGTCGTCTGTTTTACATCCCATTCACTGACTTGTGATTGCTTTTAGGTCGGCTGGTGTTTTGGCTGGGCATCCATTGGTGAACATCATATTGCCATGCTCAATCACATGTGAATTGATGACTATATTAACCACTCTTTGTACCATTATTATATCTACAGGACACGATCAAGTAAGTAATAGCAGGTCTCGTGACATGTCAGGTGTTGGATTTCAGTTTGTCATTTCCATCTAGACTTTCCAGATTCAGATTGCTCATCTTATATTCCCGCCTGAATAGAGTTCGACTTCAAACACAGTCGTCTCATGGACCCAATCGGCGGTATACGGGTGTGTGGAATTGTTTCAAAAGCATCGTCCGTGAAGAAAAGGTAAACCAAGATACCTGCAAATCTCATGTTTTGGAGGAATTTAAAAGATTTATACCGAATCAATGGCCACTCACAATTTTGACTCGTGTAATGACTAGGTCAGCGGACTTTTCAAAGGAATGGTTTCTCCGCTGGTCGGCGTCGCCTTAATCAATAGGTTGAAAACTGTGTTTAGATCGTGTCTATATGGATGGATTGTATAGCTATTGTGCTTGGCTTACGTTTTAATTTTCATTGGCTAATTTCCCTATAGTATCCTGTTTGGTGTATACGGATCTGCTTTGCGACATGTTGCAAAAGACATTGAAGCACCAACGGTATCAGATATTTTTTGGGCAGGATCTATTTCTGGGTTTGTAAATGGCTTTTTTAGTTCACCTATGGAGCTAGGTGAGTATAAATCGAGTCGAATTTCATGCTGATATCATTTAAAGCAAGATACTGATTTTTGTACGATTGTTTCTAGTAAAAATTCGATTGCAGAATCAAGACAAGGCGAGTGCGCAATTATACAAAGGACCAGTCGATTGCTTACGAAAGATTGTTGCAAAACAAGGCATTCGTGGTCTTTATAAAGGCTTGGGAACAACTATTGTCAGAGAAACACCGAGCTATGGTGGTATGTAGGGTTATAGTTGTACCGTTTGATAGACGTGGCAGATTGTTTATTTTTCATCCTGCTATTATTAATGTTGCATTTACTTTGTCATGTACAGCATACTTTGCAGCGTATGAGCTGATGACTAGAATGGTTTTACCCAAAGATGCTGATCCCACCGAGCCATCTACTCGTCTTTTATTTGCTGGTGGTATGGCTGGTGTTGTAGGCTGGCTATCAACATATCCAGTGGATGTAGTAAAAACTCGCCTTCAGTCCAGTAAGTCAATCTTTTTAAGCTTTACATCAACTCAAAACCACTCAACTAACCACCCTGCTTGTGTATGTTGACATTAGTCGAAGAAGATAGGACAGGAAAGTATCGAAATTTGATTAATGGGTTTAAAGTGATTGCTCGTGAAGAAGGAATCCGAGTGTTTTTCAGCGGTTTGGGTGCCACGGCTATTCGCGCGTTCCCTACAAATGCTGCTACGTTTTATGTAGTGGTCTGGGTCAAAAACATGCTTCATGGCAGTATTTCCGGCTCTGAATAAGTTATACATAGTGTTTTGTCCAATATAACAGCACTGTTTAAATTCTGCAATTTGGTTTAAATACTATTTGGGAAATCAAAATGATTGTGCATCAAGTTAAGAGAATGAAATAGAGTTGGTAGTTTATTTGAATTCTTCCCGTGTTGTATCTGCCTATTCGTTCAATGGCTTAAAACCATGTATTTGAATTCATTCCATTACACGAGATGTTTACAAACTTTCAATTGCTTCCTTGAGAAATTCGTTGTCAGCAATGGCAGATGCAAACTTTGCACCAAGAGTTTGCATTGCCGTATGTATCATGTCCATATTAGATCCGTGCTTTTTTGCGAGTATAGATGCTTCAGATAAAAACTGTTGTGCAAGTTCGCTACCCGATTGGATTGCTTCGTCCGAACTGTTCCATACACGTTTGGGCTGTTCGTCTACATTCCATCCCATCCAATAGAGTGAATCTAGTTATTACTCTTGTTTATCGTATAACCAATAAGATTGATACGTAACACATTTGACATACCATGATGACTGAAATCCTCCAGTTCGGCAGCTTTTCGTTTGGCAATCTAATACACGATAAAAGCTTGGTCAAATTTGAAAATGATGTGGCTCATTCAATACACTTACCTTGACAACTGAATCAGGAAATGCAGCAAGTTCTGCTACATGAATACCAAAACTTTGATCGCATACGCCAGGCATCACTTTATAAAGCAGCGTCAACGATTTGGGTCCAGACGAGAGGGTTGATAACAATGCAGACACATGCAAGTTTTTAACAAAAGGTACTTGGTCAGCAAGATTCGAAAGTTCGTGAAAATGTGTCGCAAACAGCGTGAAGCAGCCAATATGTTTTGCAATATGCCTGTTGAATCATACATGATGCAATGGTTTAGCAATATGAATTCAGGATATGAAAAAAATAATAATGGTTGCGTTAATTTACTCTGCAATCGCCCATGCAAGTCCAAATCCATCGTATGTGCTGGTGCCTCGACCCAGTTCATCAATAATAATCAACGAATTTGATGTGGCAGCACGCAAAATTGAAGCAGTCTCAAGCATTTCAGCCATAAATGTGGATATGCCTTTTAGTTGACTATCATTGGCTCCCACACGTGCTAGAATGGAATCTACAATCGATACGGATGCCTCTTCACATGGTACAAACGATCCAATTTGAGCCATAAGAACAATAACACCAATCTGACGAATATAGGTTGATTTTCCTCCCATGTTGGGTCCAGTGATAATTTGAAAAACACTGTCATCTAAATCGTATGTAGAAATCAGTCGTGAATTAGCGTGGTATTATTGAATTTAAACCTCATATACTACAAACACCCTACTCACTTCGAACCAAGTCAACATCATTCTCAATAAAAGAAACATCGTCTTGAACTTCTACACACGGATGCCTGGCCTTTTTAAGAATGATATCACCTTGTCCTAAAAGCATAATTAAAACCAAAATTGACACTTGAGCACATTAAAACAAAAGTATAGATTTGGATCTATCCATACCTGAAAGTAGTATGTTGGGACGAACGTATTGCATAGGTGCAGAAATGGCAACATCTGCAAAACTTTTAAAATAAAAACACAAGACCAACGTGTAAATACAAGCCCATTTGTAATGCTTCAGTTATTGACAAAGTATATACCTTACTAACACATCGATATGTGCAACAAGTTGATTAAGCAGTTCCAGCACTGGAAAATACGAACCTAAAATGAATATCATTTAGTCAATTGTTTTGAAAACTAAATAGGTTCAATGCATCGTCAAATTAAAAAAATGATATACCGGTAATAGAAATCACATCTTTGGATAGGTTTTGCTGTAAAAGTTCATATGCTTTGGTCAACTCTGCAAAATTGTTGCTAAGCGTCCGTAAATTTACAGTGGTAAACAGTACGCCTGCTTTTTGAGTCGACAACTCAATATAGTCACGATTGCCACGAATTCGGTTTGCATCCTAGAATGATCATGACACAACATTGCATTGGCATGACAAAATCCTTGATTATATACACGACATTCTTGCTCAATCAACGCCAATAAAACTTACAACTCGCGATAGTCGAAGATGGTACCCATATTGACTATTTTTTTCAAATTTCAATCGTTTTTCAAACTCGATGCCCAAGTCAATAGCCACCTACAAAAACAGCACGACTGGTTATCAACTCATTCCACAAACATTTTACATCATCTTGATAAACTAAACAAACTCTTACTTGTTCTGCTTCAGACTGAATTGTATTCAGTACGTTGTCCATGCTGCTTCGAGTTTCAAGCAACTCCCGATGAAAATCGGGTTTAATGAGATATTGATGGTTTTCAACTGCAGCCAGATCAATCGTTGTTTCCACAAGCTCCTGTAGTTTACAAAGGCTCTCGCTATATTCCTAAATGATAAACAGTACAAAGTAAAACCTTGATCAGTTGTGGAACAATCAACAGAAACAACTACACAGATCTACCTTGAATTTTAGTGTAAATGTTTCAGAAAATAAATCCATGTATTTTCCACTGTAATCTTCAAGCGTTTCAACCATTGCAGGAAGACCTAGAACCACTTGATAGACTCGAACAACGTCTTGGAGTGATGCACTTCCGCGCTGAAATTTGCGTGCAAGTCGGTGAAGATCTGGAAATGTTTTGAGTCGCTCGTCCTGCAGTTATAATGCATGTAAAGTATTGGTACGAATAGATTCAAAACTTGTCATTGCAGTGTAGATGAATAAGTTTTTACACTACCTGAAGCGCCTGACGAAGCTGCGAGTCGTCAAAAAAAACTTGTACCAAGTTTTGTCGATTCACTAAAATACCAAGATGTGTACACAGTTAGAATGCATCAAATCATGACTTGACAGTGTTCAAGGTTGTGTACCAATATCAGAAATGTTCATGAGTGGCTGTTTGATCCATTGTCCAAGTAATCGCGATCCCTGGGCAGTTTTGCATTGGTCTAGCAATCCAAATATACTCGCTGATTTGGGTCCAGATTGACCATTTGGCACAAGGTTGAGAGCTTTGACAGCAGCCGCGTCCAATCGCATATACTGTGATAGATCATGCTGCTCAATAGTATATTTTCCAAAGTTGCTTTCATCTGCCAAGAGCTGTTTCAATACAGGTTACATTATTCTTGATTGTCTCGGTATGTTTCCAATGCAAACTCGACAACTTACATCAAGATAATGGATCAGCGCAGCAATACAACGCATGGCTGTTGTCAGTTCCATTTCAGCTAATTATCAAAATAAAATTTAGTGTTAATTTTACTGGTTTGTTATATTTACAACACATTCCACTTGTACATACGCAGAGCCGATACAAAGATATCGCTTTCCAGCAGTCTGGAAAGATCTTGTTGAATGTTTTGTATATTAAACTCGCTTTTTCGTCGTTCAGTGATGATGGCATCACATCGAAGCACAATAGCCTTGATTTTTTTGAGATCATAGTTTTGAGAGTCGTCTGGCATAACGACTTCCTTGACTCCAAGCTGAATCATAATCGACTATGTATGGTTTAAAGAATAAGTTTACGCTAATGGGACTACAACACATGATTTGAATGGAAAGCAACATGTGGCATACTTCAAAATTGGTAAATGTTTCGTTATCAACGAATTCACATATTCCCAATCTACGCATCGTGGTAGCATCCGTGTATCCAACACCAACAATCTTGTCAGATCCTTTGACAGTGACAGTTACAGCAAGCACAACAGGTGCAGATCCAACGTCAGTGTTTACAAAAAGCATATCCTCGACACTCTGAAGATTTCCTGGCGATGCCTAAAATTGAAACTTGAGATTATCCATCAAGTTGTGCAGAATGATTTGCATGATCAACGCACCTGTTTAGAAATCTTCCAACTATTGTTTTTTCCAGAGTCTGGACACCAAATCTCGATGCGATACTGTTTTTCCGTGAGCAATTCTTTTAAAAACGACATTGCGTTGAGTTTGGAAAGAGTGCAACTTTGCAATCCAGAACCTGGTCAGTGTGTAGTTTGTTAGTATTAAAGACTAAAAGACAGAATGTGAATCAAGAGTTTTACCCAGTTGCTTCAGCACAGTAGCTGTCCGATACACATGTTCGGACACAAACACTGCATCTATGCCATGCACGCTGTAGTAATCTCCACCGTTTCGTTCAAACAATCGCAGAGTGCCTTGAGTCTAGATGATCAACGAATCAGCACATATAAAAATGAATTTAAATGATTACAAATCTCGAGACTTGTAGAATCTCAACTCACTTGAACAAGACTTTCAAAAAACCGACAAAAACTGGTTTCTGAAGACTTGTCTAGAACATCAAGATGATTGTTAGATGCGTTGATTTGTCATGAAGATTGACTCTGAAATGAGTGCAGTTTGGACTGTAAATCCAGACTGTAATGAATTGAATTGGTTACCAAGAGCCATGTCAGGCTGAGAGAAATCCTTGGTCATGATTGATACGATGATTTAATGGTTCAACTTGCATTGAAAATTCATTTGATTTTGATGCTTGAATTTGCCCAAACTCACATCCAACTTTGGCTTACATTCTCAAGCAATTCATGGCAATGTAATTTCATTTTTAAATCTGTTCATTAGTCTACTTTTTTGGGTAAAGTTTTGGGAATCCAAGGAATGATCATACTTGTGCGATCAACATATTCTTGATACTCTTGATTCCCAGCATATCTTTTAATGGCCATTTTCTCTTGAAGTGGAATCCCACTTACTTTTAAAAGTAAAACCGAAATAAACAATGGACTGATGCTCATCATGATAGCCATTGCAATCCCATCCAATCTAGTCCAATCCAATGCATTCACTGCACAGATGTAGATGCCTATCCAGACTAGAATTTCACCAAAATAGTTTGGGTATCGTGAGTAGTTCCATAAACCTCGAGTATTGACTTGCGAGAAGCGTTTCTCTCCCAATTCGATCTGCCATTGTAGCTTCTGCATATCTGCCACGCCTTCTATTGCAAATCCAATCATGAATAAACTTAAACCCATACCATCCAGTATACCAAGTGGATACGTTTGCAGTGAGGTGGGAATAGACAATACAGTGTAGATTGGAAGTGGAACAAGAATGGTCCAGATTGCTTGCATCAACCATACAATGGCAAATCGGAATGGCTGCATCTTGATGGTATCAAACCGACGATCACCACCAAGAGCATGAACCCTGTAAAACAGAAACACACCAAGTCGTATAGCCCAAACAAGTACTGCTACAAACAACAAAAGTCTTCTAAGATCCATCTCAAACATTCCTTGTAAAAAAGTTGCTGGAAATGGAATAGCGTTCCATAATGAAAGAAGCGTGCATAAAATAAACGTAGCAGTTCCAGTAGCATCGTAAAATAGTTCAGTTTGTAAATAAATAGCTATTGCACCCATGATTCCGTTGATGCCAATTGCCAACAATGCAGGTATACGTAGCGTATAGATGACTGTCAAGAACATGATTTAAATCGTTTGAATTGGCAAGTTGGATTACAATCTGATCGACTGATGGTTAGTTAAAACATTTGTATTGATTTTGGGATTTTTGGTCAATTTAGGAGTAGATCATTTCACGTGACTGACAGTTGATTATGAATTTCGACACTTTTATCTAGTCATCCATTCTACATGAATACAACTGTAACTCAAAGGAGAGCTGACAGGTCTGCTTTTGTCAACTGTCCTACTTGTTCAATATAGAGATTGATATGCAGAATAGATGTTTTTGGAAATTCTAGATGATTGCTGACTGTATGTTATAGTTCATTATCCATGGTTTGAGTTAGATGGGTTCAAGTGTAATAGACTTGGATCTGGTCATAGGCTTACTATTCAGGACATTGTGCTTGGTGCATACAGTCTTGCAGTTTCACTCCAAAAACATCTTTTTACAGTCGTATTCACGTAAAATGGAGTACTTTTAATGGTCTTGTGATTTTCTTTGTTGTAGAATAGCAATGATTTGTTGTTTTACACATTGAGTTGATAGTCTTTATAGACACTGTCCATCATATGATGCTCACGGAAACAAACTATTATTTTTTCTTGATTGATAGTCGTACACTAACCAGGAGAAAACTCAGTCCATCATGTCATGAGATTGACGGTTTATTATGCACATTGACTCGACTATTTAGTGTTCCATTTACATGAATACAACTGTATATCTGATCAAACTTCAAATGTACAAGACTGGATCATTTTACATCAATATGAGTGTAAAGGCATGTAGATCTGAATGATGATCTTTAGCCAAATCTTATTCTTTTTAAAAAAGGTGATGATCAACATCTCTCCTTGATTACCTGAGATATACTAATCCGTCGCACATGATGATTTTGATCTTTTCCTGACACTAGAAAATAGTATTGCATGTACCTGTGTTACTTTTACGTTTCTCTAGTTAACAAATGTCTTTGATTGTGGATATTCTTCTCAATCATAGTGGATGTTTGAAGGATTGGAGCGTCATTGAAGACCTGGTCTGTAAGATCTGTTTTTTATGGAGGTTTGAATATTAGTTTTCAATCTGATGCGCATCAACTTGTACTATTCTTTGTGAACAAGATTGATTTTATCAGATATTTATGCTTTTATGATCTCATTTAGAATAAAAGGAATATCAAGGTGTATATGAAGATTTATGATAGTACTGGAGTGGCCTGTTTCTGCAGTGCAACAGGATTAGTTACAAACAATGGCAGACGGATTGCAGGTCTGAGTCTAGTAGACAGAAACACATGGCCAGGTCCACATAGTCTGTAACTGCCTCGCTGTCCAATAACCCAATATCGCACTTGATGATTTATAAACTGCATAGCTCGCTGTAATCCATAGACCATTTGCTGCATTGCATTCTTGACAAGATCTGGTATCTGTCGATTCTGTAACCATTGAGTTGGTTTTTGTTGAATTCCAGTCATGGGGAATGCATCTCCAACAAGAGGAGACACTGACATGGAACTGTCCCATGCCACCATATGCTTTGGATTAACAATGGCTTCTTGTCCTGGTTCAAGCAAGATTTGCACTAGTCCACCATATGCTGTCATGGCAAGAGTGCCTTTACCACCAATGGTGTAGTTGAAGAATCCACTGTCAGCCAAACCAAATCCTCCAGTGGATAAACCCACTTCCAAGTTGGATGTAGCTGCAAGCAGTGCAGATTGTCTGATGATAAACTCGGACGATCCATCCAACTCCACTGTTGCAATATCCCCAAGCTCTTTAGGAGTCAGAATCACTATTCCATGATCATGATCTGTCACTGAAAACTAATATTCATAATAGAATGAAACAGTTTAGTCAAGATGTGTGATCTTCAACTGTTGGATTCAATGGCATGCAGTCTAGAGTCGACTTACTTTTTCAAAGAATAACGATCCACCAGCAAGACGACGAAGTACTGCGTCTCTCATGGGAGCACCCACTGTCAACTCACTGGTTGCATTCCCAAATGAGCCAGTGACTGTTCCTACAGCTGCTAAAACTGGCTCAGTAGATGCCAACGCAACGTGAAGTACAGATCCCAACCCAGTATTAATGACTTGGAATTCAGTCGATAGATTAACATTCTTGTTAGAACGAGCAGATCGATCTACAGTAGAATGACAATGTCAGTAACAACTCAAAACAGTTGTTCGTTGGTAATCAACTCAATGTCATGTTCAAACTAATCTCAAGTTTGTAGAGTCGGTCATGACTAGAATGACATTACCTGAAACTGAATGAGATGAGAAATCTAAACCAGCAGTTGTATCTGATTGTTTGGTTACTCTCATGGACGAAACACCTTGAATGGTTGGGAATGCATTTGGAAGTGGTTTGGACTGAGTAGCTGACGAGATGGTTGTCATGGAATGCGCATGCAGTCTTAACAGTCGAGTTGACAGTCCATGTCGAGTCAATTCATACCGAAAAGAACTTGCTTGGAAAAGAAACTGTCTTGAATGGCTCATTCTCATCAATCTAATGTTTGCTGAACAGCTGGTCAACTATCGCATCTTCAAAATGGCAAATAGAACAAATCGTGTTGAATTCACGCATCAATCCAACATCACAACTTGCCATTATCTAATCAAGTTAATTCACTGTTTTTATTTTTGTTCCTCAACCAATGCTTGAAGTTCCGCTAGTCGCTTGATGATCTTGGGTGCTTCGATCAACTCCTGTTCAATCGAATTCTTCTCTTCCTGCAATGCAAGTCTTTTTTCTGCATCCAGCTTGGTAAACACATATCCTCCTTGTCCATCATATTGCAAAATCCAATTATGATATTTCCACAACGAAGGTCGATGAGATACAGTCATGAGAGAAATACCCAATGACTGTGCATGGGTGTACATGATACGCTCAATATCCATTCCCACCGATGATGTGCACTCGTCCAGAATGGCATAACGGGGTCGGTGGTAGAATAGTCTGGCCATGGCAATCCGTTGCTTATCACCACCAGCTAAAACATCCTTCCAGTCCTTTTCAGCATCCCACCCACCTTCGCGTGCTACAAGAGATCCAACTTGTACCACGTTAAGAATGTCGGATAGATCGTCATCTGTGATGCCTTTGATTTCCATGTCTTGCCGAGTGTCAGGGTAAATCACCTGGTCGCGTAGTGTGCCTAGTGACAGATAGGGTCGTTGTGGAATATAAAAGACTGACTTGACATTGGGTTTGGACACTACACCACCATATACGGGCCACAATCCTCCCAAAATACGAAACAGGGATGATTTTCCAGATCCGTTTGGTCCTACAATCAGTAAATGCATGCCAGGATCTACATGAAAGTTCAATGCCTTGACCAAGACATCTCCATTCGGGGATACAATCGGTACATTTGTGAATCGAATGGATTCAGAGTGTTCAATAGTGCCTCGTTGGCTTAGAATTTTCACATCAGCATTACTGACCATGGTTTTTTGAAACTTGTTGGCAGCAATATCGTCAAACACGGTCAACAGTTCAGAAACGCGAGCTGTGTATCCAGCCAACTCGGTAATCTCCCGGTATGAATACATGATACGACCCAAAGCATCCGATGCGCCTACAAGCAGGCGACGGTTGGTAATGAAACCCTGAGTACGACTACCAATGTCACCGCCACTTCCATTTACTGCAGCCTGCATAGAGTCTACTACAGTAAGAGCGTCACCCATATTAAAAAAGGCAGGAATGGCACAAAGAATGTATCCACTAGTGCCCCATAAATACTTTATAGTGAAATCTTCCAACATGCCATACCAAATGCGAGTGACATAGATGCGATTGACATGCTTGAGCAAGCCATTATACGACAGATCCAGGAGTTGGCGCTCGGCATTATCACCAGAGTAAAGAGCAACCTCTTCAGCGTTTTCAATCAAACGAGAATGAATAAATCTAAACTCGCCCTCAAGACGCTGCTCTTCAGCGACCATTCTGCCAAAGGGAGGAGTCATGGCACGAAAGATGGATCCAGTAGCGTGTACAAATACGTTCATGATAAACACACCTTCAACACCAACATTCTGAACAAGTTGCCAGTTATTAAGAGCCATATCCAACACAGGTTTTGTGAGATTGGCGTAGAGGGCAGACACGCTGTCACAGAATTTGGAAATGTCCTGAGTAATAAGCTGATCAGCATTTTTAATGCGATCGTCCAAGTTGGCGACTTTGTAAAATGTCATATCGGAAAGGTATTTAGAATGCATGTGTTGAACCAAACGAGTTCTAAACCCAATGGCAAGCTTGTTTTGCAAAAAGGTCAACATGGAGTTTGTATAAGTAGCGGGAACAGCAACGAGCATCCAGTAGACAATATGTAAAAGGAATTGACGACCATTGCCACGTACAAGTGCACTAACAATCTGACCATCCAGCTCAGCGACATAAAGCGACAACATAGTACGAGCAACCAAAAATCCAGAGAATATATTAAGCAACCAAAACTCTTTTGAAGACACTCCAGGAATGATGACACGCACTAGACGAACCAACCGTTTGAGGAAAACAGCATCCACATCAGCACTCACACCCGATCTAAGTTTTCGTTTTCGACCCTTTCCAGCAGGAACAGGTTCAGGTTGAATAGCATTCAAGTCTAATTTTGAATGGCTGATAGATCCAGAAGTGATGGGAGTTGTTGCTGCAGCTTTTCTAGTGATTGCCAGGGTAGAACGTAGACGAACAGCAACAGCAGCCAAAAACACAACCAGCAAACCTCGTTGAACAGTTGATTTGTGACGAATGTAAGAGCGAGCCAAGTCAACTACAGCACGAGGAAGACGCAAACCGAAATCATTTTTATTGCTGGTCATGACAGTGTTGAACTCGGTCAAGTCAAAATCCAAACTTGGCACCTCAAATCACTTTCCTCAGGAAAGACAGTTGATTTCAAGACTCGAAATCAAGTCAAAAAGACTCAACTTCAAGACTCGACATGTCTCCCGTTCAGCTCATGCGTTTGTCTTGTCACAAACTGGTTTCTGTGAATTCAGTTCGTACAACTCGTATTCCAACTCTCACTTGCACTCGTTCATTCATCAACTTTCCAAAGAAAATCCCTTTGGTTCTGACCAAGAGAGATGTTGACATTCAGGTGTTGGAACTGTTGCACAACTATGCAAACGACTCTGACAAGGTATGCTGGTTAGAATTGTCTTGCTTGGAACCACCAGTTTAGGCTTTTTGTCAATCCAACCATCATTCTGGTCAAGAGTGTAGCTTATACATGAATATCTGGTTTAGGTCACTATGAATGCCAACATGATCAAAGATTTACTCATGGATCGTTATGACAGATTTGGATTCTATACTGATTTGATTGAAAAGTTTGATATTGATATCAATCCCAGCAGGTAATTGGGTTTGCTTTAAACACTTGCATGTTGATACTTTAACTGATTCTTGTTCTATCAGGAGATTCTCTAGAGATCTGGCTTCTGCACGTGAAGCTTCTGACTGGGCCGCTTCTTTTCTAGAACAAGATGGTCGTCTAATCTTTTAAAACAATCGCATATGCGATTGAGTAATACATGATTTAAAATCAAATCTACTCTTGTCAATCTTTAAAAAGTGATGGTCATGAGAGCATTATCTTGACTGTCTTTTACATGTACTCGTCCAGAGTGGAATACTGATACTGTACATTCATCACCTTATTAAGCCAGTGTTGTGGATTCATGAGAATGTGAAGAATCGCACAATTGTTTATAAAACTTTATACTCGATTCAACTTTGAATAAACACTATGAACACTGTGGATATCGAGGTAGTTTTCTGCACAACTCATCCAATTGTGTCTGTGAATCCACTCTAATCTGGACTTTCAATTCGAATCTAAACCAACATGTGTGTGTAGTTATTGTCAGTTATCACAACGACCACTATGGAAATACTCGATAATTTACATTCTTGTGGTAAGCAAATCGGACTGTTGGTCATTCAACTCGGCTTTAGATTCAAATGCACTGGTTTCTATCCGTAATGCTAATTCAAACTCACATTCTCTAGTCAGTGACCACTGCATGCAACAATCTCAACTAAAACAACTTGTGCTTGGACTTTCTTTAAAACAAGTCTTGCAATGGTCGCTATGGTTTGAATGTAAGCATTTCAAGATGGATTTTCAACACTTCCAACTCAACATTTCAAATGTTTTCTAGCAATCTGTCTGGCCAAACTTTCTGTTTTGATATCAACTCAAACAAAACATTATCAAAATAACTCATCCTCATCAGATGATTCTGATGTACTATTACATCACATCAAACATTTTCTTGATGAATGCATTGCTGGATTCGATCGTTACTCTCAATTGGCTCATGTATTGCCAAATGGAACGTGAGTGCTTCATACGTTAAACTCAATTTCAATCCGTTGTTCTTTTATATTCATCTTGACTAAATCTATTCATCTCAGTCAGGTATTCATTGCACGATTGAGAATAGCGTATCTTGCTCAGGTTCAACACGCCATCACCACCCAATTCAAAAATGATGTTGCTCATCAATTTGATAGATTGATTCAATCTGCGCTACCTCATTCTACCAACATGGTTCAGGATAGATCTCAAATTGAACAGGATCGTTTTGAAATCTTGCAACATCCTTGCATTCACGAATTGGAAACATTGTGCAATCTGCTTCAACAAGCAGGATTATCCTCCTGTTTTCAAGACATTTATAACAGTGTATTGACTCGACATATCAAACAGCATGTTGTCACTTTGGCAAGACATTTAGAATACGTTTCGGTATCAAATCAATTGCAACAATGGCTTAAAAGTCATATTTTACATTTGTCACATATCTTGGGCAAATTGGATTCCAATCAACATGCTCCATCCAGGTAAATTGACTTGTATAACCATAGATTCGAATCAAACATGCCAATACTCACTACACACTCATTCATGACGTGTATCTTAGAGAAAAAAAGTTGGAGTTTTTTGCTTTTCAAACATTGTGTGTTACTCGGTATGTTTTGGATTTCAATACATCTTGTCATGTTAAACGTTGCATGTTCAACTATTAAACATGTCTTGATTGGTTTATAGAGTGCAGGATGCATTTGAGATTGTTCGAGATTTTCCAGACTCGGTTCCAGCAGTAGAAGATTTATACGTAAAATTAAAACTGACGACTTGTATTCTGTCATGTAAAGCCATATAACCCCTGACTAATAATGAATATTGTTTTTTGTAGATTGCTCTACAAAAGTATAATAATATAGGTGCATTGCTCAAAACCCTTGAAACGTCGTAAGATTACATGTTTTTATTTATCACATACGATTCAAACTGTCATGTATAGGCGGTTAAATCTTTATTTTACTGATACTGTAGGATTGGAAAACGATTAATTCATTGTGGTGCATTTACACAAGATATTCTTTCGTTTTATATTGCCTTGGCACAAGTGCTGTGCATGCTGGAGTGCTCAGAGGATATAGTGAACGGCATGCTGAATCCTATTCGACTTTATTTAAGGTGAAATCATGCAGAGATGAATGGTTTGATAGTTTGCATTTAAGCTTAGATGGTTTGAAATAATGTATAGATCGCGTGGTGACTCGCTTGAGCAGATTATCACGCAATTGGTCAATCAAGATACAGAGGTTATACTCCTTGTTGATCATGCCGTATCTCAGCGTCTATCAGCAGGTATGATATGTCAATAGGCATCAAATCTCATATCGATAATTCCATACTGATACAGTGATTTTTTATGTTCAATCATTGTCAATCTTTTTCCAGTGCGTATTCCACAGCTACTAAACATTTTCCCCAACAAGGAAGTGTATGCAAAAACGTATATTGATTTACTGGCCACCCGATTACTTTCTATGCACGATTTTGACTTGGACGACGATGTAAGCTACTCAAAGTAAATGATTCATAACTGTATTGTTGTAATCCTGACACTGTCTTGAACACAACTGCCATTAGAAAGCAAGTCTAGCCATGCTAGAGCGACGCATTGGAAACAAAATAACAACATGTGCTCAAGTCATGATAAAAGATATGCAAGAATCGCGACGATTTGCTATGCAGTTTCATAAACAAACCATTGATGCATCTTATTTTAGTGTGTTGGTGATTTCTGCACGGTTTTGGCCAGACGAAAAAATCCGCGATGCGCCTCTTACACTCCCGCACTCTATTCAACAGTATGTGATTCAACTCTTTATGCTAGTATCGTTTCTAGATTGACCCAACCTATCAATTATGATTGATTAGATTTCAAAAGGTGTATCAAGATTCATATGCTTTATTAAAGGCACGTCGACTCAAGTGGCGACCGATGCTGGGATCAGTAGATATCGAGATTGGACAGGGTGATTCATCCCTTCGTGTTTCTGCTACACCCGCACAAGCAACACTTGTTTCCCTGTTCTCCGACAAAGGTAAATGGTTTTTTAACTCGGGTTGATTCATTCTTGTTGTGGAGGTTTTATCGCATCAAATGGATCAGCAATAGGGTTTATTAACGTGACTATCATGGGATGTTGATTTTGTAGATTCTATATTGGTTTCTGAAGCGATCGAAGCAACACAACTCTCCAAAACAGCAATGTATCAAGCTGTTGGGTTTTGGAACCATCATGGAGTACTTGCACTCCGTCAAGACCATATTATAAATATCCACAATACGGTCAAGGAACTCACCCAAGATAAACTCGCTGCAACATCAGTAACAACTCCTATGCAAGATGTTATTCCTGTTCAAGACCCAGCAGCTGAACGACTCGAAACACTTCAAAACACAGTATGGCCATTTGTTGAAGCTGCAATGACTGCATTTGATCGATTGACTGTTCATGACATTCAAAAACAGTTGGCACCTTTTGGATTGGGTATGGATGAGATGGAATTGAGAAAGTTGTTGGAATGGGCTATTGAGTGTGGTAAGGCAGACAAGGTTGGTCAGCACTACGTTCCTAAATTAGCCTAGATCTAAAAGGGATTCATTGATGCATATTGCCATTCTATACGAGTCTTATAAATTCAGTTATAGCCCATCAAGTACATTAAATACGTTCCTTAATTAGTGTATGACGATTGAAGCAAAACAAAGTTTATTCAAATTCATTACATTCAAGCAAGGTAAATGGATAGAGTTGAACAAAAAGACAATATTGAGATGATTCAAACTCCATTATGGTGAAAGACGCTTGGGATCACGAGGAAACAGGGATGTTTTGCGAATGTTGCCAAGATCGAGGTAAAGCATGACAACACGTTCAAGACCTACATAAAAAGTCATCAGAGTTTGACTACATATTTCATTACACCAACAAAATAGTGACAATTCTTACCAATGCCACCACCAGCATGAGGTGGAGCACCGTACTTGAAGGCATCAATGTAGGGTTGGATAGTGCTGATATCAACACCATGTTCCTCGGCACGCTGTTTTAAAAAGGCAGAATCATGGATACGTTGAGCACCAGACAAGATCTCTTCGCCACGAACAAAGAAATCATACGAATTGCTGTACCCCTGTTTTAAAACATGCCAACCCGACAGAGTAAATGAGTTGGTACGTTAAACATTCACGGTTTTTGATCGTTACAGACACGTGTACATGGTATTCACAATAGTTTGACTTACAGGCCGAGAAGGATCAGGCATTGTATAAAAGGGACGAACAGCCAGAGGAAATTTGTCCAAAATAAAAAAGTCGGTCTTGTATTTTTCCTTGACAAGCTTGCCTAGTAAACGCTCTTGAGCAGTGCTAATAAGCAATGGATATATGAGCAAAACCAGAATATTGAGACTGCAATTTTAATATAGAAACTCAACTTGAAATCATCAAAGTCGCCAATTTCAACACCAGCACCACGAAGCATGGCAATAGCTTCTGGGAATTCCAAACGAAGCGATTTTTCAAGAAACATAAAAGGCTCATAAGGATACTGACGCTGGATAGTGGCAAGTTCTTTCTTGTAGCGAGATTCCAATCCTTGGAAAATAGAAACAAATAGTCCATCCAAGACATCGAGCACTTCGTGGTAGTGTTCCTGGAATGCCATTTCCATATCAAGACCCATAAACTCGGTCATATGACGATGCGTCTGCGAGTTTTCGGCACGGAAAACAGGTGCAATCTCATAAACGCGCTCGAAATCGGCACACACCATCATTTGCTTATACAGCTGAGGAGACTGGGCAAGAAATCCGCTTTCTAGACACAATGAATTGAAAAGTCATTCAAGATAGTTTCAAGCATGAGAAAATGAACATGAATAAAGGGTATCGTATCAACCAACCTTTAAAGTAAGAAACACGAAACACATTGGCACCGCCTTCTGATGCTGCACCAATGAGTTTTGGAGTGTGAATTTCAACAAAGTCTTTGTTGTCAAGAAATTCACGAAAGAGTTTTGAAACACCGGCTTGAATACGGAAAATAGCCTGGTTGGTAATGGTACGCAAATCAATGACACGATTGTCCAGACGAGTTTCAAGATTGATCTTGCTAAACCCAGACTCTTCGGTAAAGTCTGAATCTGGACGGGTTGCATCTTCCAATGTAAATGGAAGACGAGCGGCCTCACTAACAATAAAGATCTAAAATTACATTGAACATGAGTAAAGATAAACAAGTAGCCAAATGGAAGAGAAATGCACATACCTTTGAAACCTTGAGTTCGTACTCTTGAACAGTGCAGCCAGTAATGAGAACATCAACTTTGATGACCTCACCCGAGATCAAAACCAACGATTCAGGAGAGATCGATGTAGCAAACTTGAGCATATGTTTACTGACAGATTCAGCATTCACAGTCAAGACAGTTTGTAAAGAGTCGGTGCCTTGACGAAGAGTCATGAACAGCATTTTTGAGCCTAGACATGATAATTGTGTGGAAACAGAAACCCAAAGAATTATGAATAAAAAATCACGAACAAGTTGATGGACGAGTCAACAGACGAGTCAGTAGCAATTCAAACCCAAGCGAGTGATTACCTGTAGGCCTGACAGTCTGTACACGAGCAGAGAGTAGAATAGATGAACCGACATGAGAAGCATTGACTTCAGAGATAAGAGTGCGAGTTTCATTCAAACGAGCGACAGATTGATTCATGGGCAGTTTTCCATAACAATCCACCGAATAATCCTAAAAATCACAGAATACATTCTGAGATGACAAGTGAAAAGTAGATGATAAAGTGACTGCAAGACTTACAGGCGATGCAGCATCTCGAGCAGCCTTTTCTGCAGCCTAGTTTTAGTATAAAAAGAGTAAGCCAATGACAGTGACCATCACAGTGTTGAATGATCGCACCAGTTTATCAGCAACTTCCTGCTTCCTGCGATCCTTCTCTCGTTGTTTTTCTAGTTTCTTAATAGCAGCCTTGGACAATGGTTTTCCATCTTCACCAATCATCAGTTCTTCCATAGTATTAGAAATGTCCTTTTGTAGTTCAGTCATGTCTGTTGATGCAGTAGTAATGGATCGCGAGTGTTGATACAGAATAGGGAAAGTCCATGTAAAAACCGATCGATGAGCATTCATGACTTGCAATGGCCAGTTTGCTGTTTGACTGTTTCGATTACAATTCAATATTTCAAGTCGATTCATTTCATGTGTAAATGTGTGCCATGTCAGCACTGAATGTGACCAAATGGTCTTGACAAGTCTTTTTTGACTGAGCATCAACTTGGATGGTCTCAAGTCAACTCTTAATATCTTATTTAATCTTTCAAGATTCTACTTTACTATTCATTCATCATGCTTCGTTCTTGCTTTTTTTAGGTCGCGCCTGAATCATTCAACCGTTTTACATGTTAGATTCATCTCAATCGTCATTATCATCATGTCAATCTTACTTTGGGTCCCCAGTTTGCTGTTGGGTTCTCTTGGTGTCGCACTAGTTGATACTTGCGTGAATCTGGAATCGCTTTGGGGTGTTTCTCAAAGTTGGCTACAATCCTACAACATTTCATATACATTCATGAATCTATTCTGATAATTGCATCATTTTATATAAACAGTTGTCAATACATCACTCACTTGGGTTCAATCGCAAGAAGTGTTCGTGCTGGAGAGTTTGGTGACATGTTTTTCTCCGAAGGTGGATGTTGCTTACACCAGCAACGCATAATATCCCAAATCACTTCTGCTGGTGCATCTGTCTTGATGGATGCTTGTGCTGCATGCGATTGTGATACTTTGTATCCTGCATGAATCACTGCAGATCTATAGTTTCTCCATGATTTAAATATAAGTCATATTGCTGACACATTAACAAGACTATTTTCATTATGCATGCTTTGCAAACTTACACGAAATTAATCAAGGCTGGACATTGACAGTGAATCGCTCCTGCTAGTGTAGAAAGAGTGTAGTATAAAGGAATGGGCAGTTCCTAAAATGGTAGATCCAACACGGTCAGCTGCCGACAGATAGATATTGGTTTAACCCTGACTCACCTCAAACTGAACAGTAAGCATGCCTGCCATACGAGTATGAGTCCCATACTTGTGCAATCCTACATTGCTAATATGGTCCAACATGCGCGCTATAAACTCGGGATTGTGGATCGGATCAGAGTAAAATGGTCCTGCCATCTAAACATCATCATGCGTAAATAAAAATATATTCTTGCTTTTTTAAAAACTTGAATCTTTTAAACTTACATGGCAAATACTTCCACAATGAACACACATTTTGTCCATAGATGGCCCAACTGCAGGGCCATAGCGAATGCCTTTTGCTTTTTGATTCAACTTGCCAATAGGCTGCAAAACAAAACTCCTGCAGCCTGAACAGTGAAACACCATTGATGTTTTGCTATCAGGCACCAAATCACACGCATGGTGTTGGTATACACGTTCTATTCAGAATCACGTCAATCAACAGATGCATAGTTTTACCTAGCTGCCTGTTTAACTAGAGCTGCAGAGTCACGAACACGAACAAAAACTCGGACATAGAAATCAATACTGCAGCTCAACAATGGCTCAATGGTACGGCGGTATTTAGCTGCAGTAGATTGAATCGAGTGTAAAAGAATTCTCAATGCCTGAATATACAATAGATTGCAATTTAGTTATAAAAATTCAACATTGACTAAATTTTCAATCTGTAAAAAGTATAGTCACCATTTCGTGAGTATAAGGAGCTCCAGGAATATTAATGCCTCCATATTTGGACCAACAACTTTCTGGTTGGCTACCAGCAAGTACAGCCATGTCTGTGCATGTTATACAAAGCAAACCTATATTTCAAGTAAAACAACAATTTGTTATAAAATCATTCAATCCATCAAACTCGATCACGCTCTCCAACGTAAACTGCCATTCATGGCATAATCTTGATATTACCTCCGTCGGAAACTGACTGAACTGCACCATCTAGAAAAGGCGCTGCAGAGCCATACGGATCTAGATCAATAACATCGTAGCGCTTTTCAGTCCCAACAGTACGGTACATGACTTGACTATCATTGAAAATACATCAACATATCAGATCAATGATTGGTAGGATAAATAATGTCAATACTAGATTCAATCTATACATGCATATCAAAATGATCGCTATACTTACCAAGCATCACCTTTGTGAGATTGAACAATGTTTTCAACTTTGTTATGAATAACGTTGCGCTTGATTGACTCAACAGCAGCATCCAACAGATCATTAGCAATAATTTCAGAAGCATGTTCAATTTCTTTGGCATAACGGATGGAGCGCAGACCAGTGGCAGAAAGTGCTTCCAGAATATTAAATCGTTGATCTACATAGTCTGCATGAGTCAGATCTACAGCCTCAAACTCGATCGTAGATGCGCCTCTCTTTAATGCCTTCATTTTGTTTTTTTCACGCTCCAACAGCTTCTCCTTGGCAGACAGCTTGGTTCCAGAAAGGTTTGGTTCCTCGACCATTTCAATTGAATTGTTTTGAGATTCAAGATCTTCATTTTGTTTGGCTTCATCATTCTGATCTATAAAATGAGCTCACAAGTATTACACATCAGCAAATGTTTTGATACATGACACATTACAGCTTGTATAATCTGTATATCCCACCTGGTAATGGTTCAGCTTCTGCGTGTCGTTTAGCTGCTTTTCGCTTTATTTTGTTGCGTCGTTCAAGGAAAAACATGTCCCTCCAAATACTAATTGCCGCAATAGACTAAAACAAATATGCATTAGTCTTTTACACTTTTATCCAACACAATGATATTTAAATACATGCACCATGTCTTACCATATCTCGGTTGAATTGCTGAGAAATTGGGCCAAAAAGCCATGTGCAAAGCAGGATAAAGTGGAATTAGTAAATCAATACAAGACTTGTATTTAAATATAAAAAATGCACTTTTTATATTACCTGGACTGGGTTATAAAAAACCTCTTCATCAAAGATAATTTCTGTCGAGCCTGAATAAATTGATGAGCATCAACATTGTGAAATTAGAGAGATCACATTGATAGCTTCCAAGGCTTTGAAATGGTGATTTGACATAGATGTAGCAATGTTTTTACAACTACATTGTATAAGGAGAGCCAGTATAAAACAAGATACCTTCTAGAACCGATTTCGTGCCATTGCTGTTCACTCGAAGCCAAGATGGTTGTTCTTCAGTTTCAAGCCTCATTCTCTTTTGCTTCACAGCATTATTTCCTGGTCTTTGAATTTTTTCAATATGTGTAGTATCGGGAGTGACGGTAGTCATTTTGTTGATAATAATCGATTGAAATTCAAGTTGTGAAGAATTCAAAAATAGATTTCCAATTTATGAAATTATTTGCAGTTTTGATTTTGCTTTAAAATGCAATTCAATATTCGGGCAATTTCTACAAATTGGCGGCTTCATTTATTATTCAATCAACACTTTTCATTTGAAATGTTCACACATTACATAATCACCAGATTTGAAACCAGATTGATTGAAATTCAGATATTTCATTCGACTATTCTCAAATTCCATTCTAAAATCTTGGATAAATTCTAATTCAAAAACCCAAAAATCGCAGAAATACAATTGTTTTCAGTCAACTTTGTCAGAATTCAAAAAATAATGCTATCCAGTAATCCAACACTCATCATTTTACAAAACTGGCTTTTTTATTTAATGTTCCATTTACGTGAATACGGCTGTAAGAGTGAATTCATGTAAATATCACTCAATTGAAAGCTTATTTGAAAAATGATCAACAATAATATCTGTATGAGAACAGAAAAGTAATCAAACATACAAATCAAGTTTTTTTATTCATCAACCGTCAACACCTATGGGTTGACATGAAGCTCATTTTCAAGTCCTGCCACATCAACAGAGTCAAGAAAATCGTCATACATGGATACTTGCACCAACTGTTTTTGAGGATTTGTTTTTGACGATCGAGAAATTGAAATTAAAGTGAGATTGCTTGTGGTGTCTGTTTTATCTGGCACAGTTTCTAATGTGGCGTCATTATCGGTTGGATCAGATTCTTTGGCGTCAATTCTGACATTGTATTGAATAAAATGGGATTTAATATAGGAAAACTTGCCAAATAATGTGCACAATATAAAATGCAGTAAAACTAACCTGTTAACAACATGCTTTGGTGCCGTTTTACGCCTGGCAAATGGATCGTAAGCAACAGTGCCTAAAAACATATTTCAATACGTCATTACATTTTAGTCAACACAATCAAAGCCATATACAAATGTGCAATACATTATCCCAAACCTTTAGATTTCTTTAGTTCAAGCAAATTCTTCTCTGCTTCTCGTCCTTCAGTAAAATTCGATTTGCGATTTCGTTCATTCAGTTTAGTGAATGCTTCCAAATGCGATGTGTCTTTTTTCGATTTTTCTTCACCAAGCTGATTCAATTCAAAAATACGATCACGGTATATATCCACTTGGGCTTGATCACCCTTTTCCTCAGCAACTTGAAGAGCCTGTTTGATTCGTAGTTTTTCAAGAGTAATGTTGGCAGGCACTTTGATCAATGTTTTTTTGCGTTTGATCATTGTGTTGATTTCATCCTATAGTTATGAATAGCCCAGGATCAGTAAAGTCCATAAAATCTACATTAAATGTAGCAGAAAAACGTATCACAAGCAACAAAGATGCAAATAAAATAAACATACGTTGGTGAAAATATGCTCTCGTGCCGACTGCAAATCACGCTTCTTTCTTCGAACCTGATCTGCCGTGATCATTGACTGCTTTTCTATTTGCATTGTTTGCTCATATCTATTCCACTCGGACTAAAACATACACCAATTTTAGTCGAGTCAGAATAATTACAATAAACATTTACCAAAATTATGCAAGGGTTAATGAACAAGGTATACGCACCACCGTGAAAGGCCGGTTTGAAACAATGTCCATTAGAAATGTTTTAGTGGCTTTTCCATGGGCAATTTTAAGTGCAATTTTTGTCAGAGTACCTGCAAGTCGATATACTCGATGATATGCAGGTGTCTCTGTTTTATACAATAATCATGACATCAATGATAATGTAAACTTATAAATTAATCAACTCTTCGAAATTCGTAACAGCAGTCTATTATGCGTTGGAAACGATAGCTATATTATTGTAACCCTACCTACAACTCGGGCAAGCCGGTATACCTGCTCACGAGTATTCGGATCATTCCCAACACCAATACGAACAAAACAGCCTACAATCAAATACACTTAGTACTGAAAAGTTGATGAGCTGTTGTAATGAAAAATATTACCAATAATTGTACTGGAAAAGAAATCTGCATGAACCCATCGCTCAAGCTCATCTCGAGTTACCACAATGCTTCGAATATCTTCAATATTAGCTGCAGCCTAAATAATTAAACACCAGCCATTGAGCAACACATAAAGTGTCAACAACTTTAAACTGGATAGTAAATGCGCTAGATGGATAAACATGTGATTTAAAAGCAACATACTGGAAGTGATGAAGCTAAATTTGAACCAGTTCCTTCGTCCTCGCTGTGGCTACTATATGAAGGAGCTTTTGAACGCTTGTAGCCATCGTCACTACCATTTTCATCCTCATCGTAAGTTCGAGCCAATCGTTCTTTTTCACGACTCTCTCGCTTTTGTCTAAGAGTATCAAATGTCTTTTTGCCTGCACGATCACGCTCAGACCGTTCACGTTGACCGCCTGTACATGAGTTGCAACATTAGATGCCTTGGCTGATAAAAAGTAAACGGGCGTAAGCTTTAAATGACTTACGTAAATCACCACTGTTGCGTTTCAGTCCTGACTGGAGATTTAGACGTCGCCTTAATATGGTACGTTCTCGTAGCGCATCCAACTACAGTAGTATAGTAGAGTTTAATCAACATTGCAGAATTATCTGTGGATTACACAAGCCAAATGGATGATTTTACCTTTTTTTGGCGATCGGCTAATACCATTTCCCTTTCAAGTTCTGATAGCATCATAAGACTAAAATCCAAATCCAATTAGCTCGACAATGTGATATTTGAAATATGGACTCGATCAGCCAATTTTATATTCACAGGAATACCAACTGCAGCGTGACAATCTGCTCAAGGCAGACTAAACAGAAGAATCACTGCAAGTGCAAGACATACTAGCTGATTCTTACCGCTTTCGATCATCTGCATCGCCCATTAAATCAGTTGTGCTCCAAGTCCTAGCTTCTGACCATTCTGGATCCGAAGCATCGCCATCGTCGACATTATCGACATCTTCATCAAACTCATATCCTGGATTATATTCTGCAGGCTCATCAGAATCATCAAAATCCTGTGCTTTGCTTTTCGATTCCGATGCAGCTCCATTCCGACGTCTGGCATTCCGGTCTGTTCCTTGCTTACCATATTCGCCATCGCTGTCAGAATCAACATTGGATGTCCTAGGTTGATATAAAGATAAATCAATAAGTTGGTATTGTCATTGCACATCTGAAGCGTATTTGTAAACACATGTCCAGTTATATTGACGATATAATTGTGCATGCAACAAGACTGTTGTGGAATGCTAAAGAAACTGGCAAGTCAATCACTGCAATGAATCCACCTTCGACGCTTGCGACGCTTGACAGTTTGCTGGTGTTGGTCAGTATTGCTCTGATGACGACGAGGTGGATCTGATGCTGCTGCTCCAGTACTATTTTCCTCAAGATCTTCAACTAGTGCCAGGATTTCACTATCAAGAAAATCCATTGCGATGCTAACAATACAAGAGTGGATAAAAAGCGATTTTTTAAATATTTGTAGATTCTCGGCAATATCGCGATTTTGGTCAAATCAGAACGAATGACGAACAGAACAAATCGTGCGATCGATTTAAATGTTGTTTATTGCGACTGGACTTGAAATAACAAAAAAACTAGTAAAAACCAGTAAAAACCAGTTGATGTAAACAGTAAAACTCGTCTATTAAACGCAAGAGTGCTAAATAAATGACCAGATTCATTGAAAATATCAACGTGTCGTCGAGGTTATTAATGAGTGTTTTCCAACATATTGTTTTGAAAAACAAGCGAGTTGCCGTCATCTGAACCTGTGAGAACCACTCTTCCATCTGCACGAACACTAAAATCTAAAATAGGTGCTTGATGACCACGCCAGATTTTCAAGCATTCTCCAGATCTGCCATCCCATGTGCGGATCGTCATATCAGCCGAGCACGAAGTAAAATATGGCATTGACTTGTGCCATTGTAGTTTGATTACAGCGTCCTGGTTTTACAAGTCATAGTTTGCATCAAACATGTTAGTAATGGTTGTCATGGTTATAGTTGTATACGGTTTGTAACATAGATATACATACATCATGCTGAACCGTATGTCTGATTCGTAATGTGGTAATGTCCCAGGTATGTATTTTCCCATCAATCGATCCGGTAGAAACGTATGGGAGACTAAAGGTAAATGCAGTTAAAGTAAACATGTGTGAGCAACTTCAAAACTCAATCTGTGAAAATTACAATCCAAACTAATGTTCTTACAAATCAGAAAAATCTACAGTTTCAACCGATTCCTGATGACTGTCTAATGCTGCCAAAATTCTTCCATTTCCAATATGCAATAACCGAACGCTACCATCTTGACCGGCAGATATAGCAAGACTGGAGTCACTTTTGATGGCAAGTGTATTGATTGGAGTTTGATGGAAGCGTGCATCATCACCAGTAAAACGGCAAAGGGATGTTGAAGTTTTTGGATCCCAAACAATGATAGTTCCGTCTGCAGATCCAGTCACAATTGATTTCCCTGCCAAATTAATGTAAACAGTCACCATCTAGTAATTTCAAGTAGATTAACACTTCAATTATATTTACCATCGGGAGTAAACTGGCCACACGTTACAGATCCAGAATGTCCGTACATAACTGACATGCATTTTCCAGATGGAATCCGCCACATCCATACAGATCCATCATCTCCTCCTACAAGAATAACATTTCCTTTGGGATGCCAATTGAGCCACTGATGTTGCCATATATTTGTGTTTTATAGTCAGTATAGAATCCAAAATGAAATTTCTAATTATACAGGACAACCATATCAATTAGCATCGAATTTCAAAAAATAATATACTTGCATTAATCTCGGGAGGCCCATCCAGTTCTTGCTCAAGATGACCATCGCTTACTCGAAAAACAAAAACTTTACCATCCATGCCTCCACTGGCCACATACAAACCATCATTGCTAAACGATATGGCAATGACAGAATCAGAATGAGCTATATTGAAATACCATTATAATAATTCAAAAATGTTTAGACAACAATCGCTTTTTTACTCATCATTAGCTAGATTTTACTGTTACTTTCTAGACTTTTAAGAGGAAACAACTTACTTGCAAGATTGTATACCTTTTCGCCAGTATCCATCCTCCACAAGTAGCTACGATCATCACCACCTCCAGAGGCTGCAATTGTTTGATCGATTGGATGAAGAGCCACGGCATACACAGGCTCTAAAATAGTTATCCAATAGTTAAATCTACGAATTAGTGCACGATTTCTACCAGAAAAACTTGTGCATTGTTCCTATATGTGGATGATAAGACAGGCCAGTTGAAAAACAAACCTCGGTGTTCGAAAAAACCTTGAATGGAGTCATCTGTAAAAGTCATGCTATTAGAAGCATTGACAGTATCCTGATCTGCATACACCACGAGTTAGTAAATTGTGAATTATTCAAGACAATCGGTATTTTTCAATACAATATCTACTCAAATATTACAATCAATGCAATTAAAATTCACTTGATAATAATGTCAAATGGATAACATGCAAGTCTTACCGACTTCAGCAGTATCTAAAGCATCGTCATCCTCACTCATGGGTTCATTATCTTGTTCAATATCAATCACTTGTTCAATTTCATCGCCTTCCAAGTAGGTTTCTTGGCCTTCAATCTCATGAGTGTCTGTCGTATCCTGCATTATGTTATGATTTATTAATCGATAATTTTATAAAAATCGATTTTGATGTTTGCTCAAACACGTGACTATTTGCTTTGACAAACTTGAACTTCGCGTCTGACATTTGCAATATCATCTGGCTTGCTCAAATAAAATGCGTGAACATGACCAAGATGTCTTGGACAAGGTAAGATCTAAAAACAGAACATGTTGTTTCAACAGACTCAATTTACTGTGCTTTTATGGAATCTGGATTAAAGCCTGTCGTCATATGGTATTGTTCTCACTATTGACTGATATTGTAGGCACATGCGTGTATTGACTTACAGGATTGGGAAGCAGCAGAAAGGTACATGTTAAACAGTTGAAGACACCAGAAGCATTACTATGATCTAGTTGAACTGTTGTTTCAAACGTTCATTTTTTCATCCAATGGCTGTATTCCACCAACAACCACTTACATACCATATCTTGTTCAATTTAGGCATCTATCAGACTTTTTTATCAAAACTAATCAAGAACCTTTGAAAGTACTCAAGTAAGGTTTATTTTGTGAATTTACATTATTCAACTTGAAAACCATTAATTTCCATCATTTGTTGTGTCCATCTGTTCAATTAGAGCATTGATTCTTCAAGCGCATGTTAAAATAAAAGCTCTATTATGGGAGAATTCAGTGCAAAGTAGCAACTGTATATCCACCATCTCAACAGAATCATATGGCTTGGACTTTGGAGATAAAACACGTTGTGCCAAGGAAACTACACTGTCAAATGAACGTAGCTTTCCCAGTTGTATCCTATCGCTCAACAGTGCGACCAATATTGCAATTGAATCTAAATCATTGATTGGAATTCAGAATATTGCGCAAAGTTTTATTCGACTCCATCATTTGACAGGGATGCATATGACTGAGCAATCCTTTGAACTATTAAACCGCATTGCCTTGTCAGCATCCACAGTATTACTGGATAACAGCAATCAAAATCAAGACTGGAGAATCATCATTCACTTGTTACTTGCAAACCATTTAATCTGTCGAGATCCTGCTGAGAGCCATTCCATGGCCAATATTGCCGACGCCAAAAAAAATATTATCTTGGCAAGTCATATCTGGAAAAGTGGAAAAGGCTCTGTAAATTTATTTTTGGCAGGAATGCAAGCCATTCTAAAAGTTTCTCCAGAAGTGACAAGTCTACTTGAACCAAGATGGGCATCAAATACTACATTAAAAGTAGTCGCGTTGATTGATAAAATCAAAAAGCACCAAGCCTCGACCGCTTTAATTGACAAGGATACCCTGCTAGAGCTTACACAGTTGAGCGAGGAGTTATCCATGCCAGAAAATGAGTCTGATTTTGACAAGCTCAAGGAAACCACTGAAATTTCTCTTCCGATTGATCCAATCCGACTATTTTTAGTTAAAGAGTGTGCCAAACATCATCTCTACACTGAGGCTGCTAAACTCCTTGCACGTATTGGAACAAGACATGCTGATGCTCATTTGACTTTACAATGCGAGATATATACAGCGCAAGTCAACTTTTGTTTGCTTGAATCAAGCGCTTTTGATGAATCTCAGATTAGCACACCAGTAGCCAATTCTTTATCACGTATATCAAAGACAATAGAAGCTGCTTTAGCAATGAAACTTGAAAGTGTTGCACTAGAGGGCTGTATTGTTGCATGGAGCATACTGTGGTCGATTATAGATGATCGGAATCGGCATTCGATTGTCAGCATTCTTTGCCAATATTGCAAATATTTGACACAAATAACTACTCCAAAAGACTCGATCAAGTTTTTATTCGAGTATGAGCTTTGCAAGTGCTATGAGTCTATGAATCTCTTGAAATTAGCAAAAGTCCATGCACAACTAGCAGCAAAGGAGCATTCATCTTGTGCCCATCAATTTGAAAGTCATATGGCTGTAAATCGAATTGAAGCAAAATTACACTGCATGTCATCTAGTTTGGGATCTGAATATAAAGGTATAGTTTGATTGGTTAGCAACTATAGCTTGTTTGGATTTAATGCTGAATGTCAATTCTCATACTACTTGAAGCGCTTATCCTAATTGATAGAGCAAGAACGGCTACCAATGCAGAGGAATCTGTCTATTTTCTACAGCAGGCTATTCAAAGTATCATCCAGGTATTTTAAGCCCAACTTGTAATTCTTACAACGCTGCAGGCTGAATATTTAATTCGCGTGTTTATTGTGAATACTACATTTAGGATTATAAACGAGGCGATTTTATATCAAAGCTTAAAGAGAGTGCATATGCGTCTGTTAAAAACGATACTGGTGTTTTAGTAATGGTGGTACTCGTTGAAATCATGCGAGAGGCAAAAAGATGGGCTGTTGATATTAGCAATTTGGCTTCACATTTTCTTGAAACCTATTCAATTTCAAAGATTCACAAATTGAACTCGGATATATGGGAAATGGTGTTTGTAACCACATCACAGATTATAGCTTTTAAAGCAAATTCAAAAGATATCAATCATTTGTTACTTGCAGAGGTGTATGATTTAAGGGGTCAAAGCATAACATTTGGCATTTACTGTTTTATACAATCTATTGATTTATGCAGCCAGGTAAAGGCAGCAGTAAATGATTATTTTGCTGCAATTGATTCAGGAATTGCTATTGGACAAACTTGGATGCTATATAATTCTACATCAAATATCTGGAATCTATTTGCCACTCTTTCTAATTATCGAACCAAATATGATTGCGTGTTTGAACGATGGAGCGAATTTTGGGTTGATATATTTCAAGTTCTTTTTGACAAAATATCCAATTCAAGTATTGCCGAGCATTCTTTATTTGCATACCTTTGCTCTGCATACTCTTCCAGTCTACTCGAGACTCACATCGCACAGGTGTTTGAGCAATCCAAGGGAAAAACCAAGCCTTTAGGAAAAGATGCTTTTGCATTGATAAAAACTGCTGAAGATATAGTAAAGACTGGAGCAGCAACAAAAAACGCCGACTATAACTCTCTTTTTGTGATTGTCGCAAGTTGGTGTAAAATTGCGTCTTATAAAGCCACTGCCAGCTTACCCGTTTCGTCTTTAGATATAGATGATCCCTTGTTGCGTTTATTTATATCCATTGATATTGGACAACAAGGAACTACAGCTGCAGTTAAATCAGCACGCGATACAGATCCATCTATTCTTGAGCATACCTTGTCTAGTGTATTTCAAATCAGTTATATTCCGGATGTTTTTCGAATTGAAATGCTTCTTCAAATTGGAAAACAGTCTCTTGCAGTAAATCAACATTCAATAACAGCGGTGTGTGCTCAAACCTCGCTGCTGTATCTGGATAGATTTTCCGTGATACCATTGAAACTGACAGCTTCGCTCCAGCATGTATGTAGGATTTGGAGTGCATTCACACATGACTAGAATCAATCCTAATTTTTGAATATGAATATTTAGTGGCTTATACAATCCAGAATGATTGCATATCAATTGACTATGGCTATCAAAGACAGCATTGTCTGCAGACTCAAGATTGATTATGACAATGCTATAATCCCGATTTTGGCAATAGTACGCATGTGTATCAAATTTCAAGTTTCGAGTCTCGAAATATTTCAACTTTCATTACGCTATGTATGGAATGCAGTTTCTCCAGTTTCGACAATACTCTTGGAATTACAATTCTAGACGATCTTGTTTTTTTCTTGAAATATGTTTGCACTAGACAGAAAGAAATGCATACATCTGGCAATACTTTGAATTTTGCCATGGATAAAGACTACGAAATTATCCAGAATCTGTTTTCTACAGCTATTGATATTGCAATAGGTAATAGAAAAATTCAACTGGGTCTTCGTCTTGCTGATATGGGTCTGCGCGTTCTTCAAGGACATCCTCAAAATGAAATATGGATACGCAAAGGTCTTGTACTGACTAGTCAGGGTATGGGTTCGTCACTACTTCCTCTCAAAGACAATAATGTTGAAAATCAAGCACAAGCATGGATGAGATTTGCAGATTTACAGATATCCGCGGATAAAAAAAGATTGGCAGTTACTGCTGGCTTAAAGCTGCTTGTGGCAAAACATCTAACACATACGTGGACATACAGATTACTGGAAATTCGCCTCGATAGTGTCGCTGGAAATTCAAGTATAGAAACCAAAAACATCGCTTTGCCTTTTGAAACAACCTATAACCAGTACACCAATGAATTTGCAATGGCCAAAATTGAGCAATGTTTAAAAAACATTCAGTGCATTGATCGAGCTAGTCAACTTGAGCGTTTGAAAATTGCTCAGTCATGGGCAAGCGTATACCTTCCATCGCTTTTTTGCTGTAAACCATCACCATCCGAACAAGAAAAAAAAGAGTCACATTCTTCTGCCAAAACCAAAAAGTCCAAGGAAGTTTGCTCTGATACAGTAACTATGCCCACAATGGACAAATGGCATCAGTTTGTCTGGCCAGCTTATCTTCGAGCCGAGTATATCAATCATGCTGGACACGATCACATAAGCAACTCTAATTTGAAAGATCCGTTGGCACTATGTGGATTGCTTTTACAGCTCATTCATGAATTGGTGCGTGTTCAAGACTTGCAAGCAACCCACCCCATTTTTTGTTTATTGGAACTGATTTCAGAGCTTTCTGTTCAATCTATTCCAGATCTGTATCCCACAATTCTTCTTTATTTTGCCGTTACTCTTTCTTGTCAAGGGATGGAGACTTCAGCAAAGGAAAAATATATTTTGGCGACATCTAGTCAGTATAGACAGCGTACTGACAAGCAAGCTACCTTGGTATCCAAGTCACTCGGGTCTAATTTGGCAACGAAATTATCGATCGAGGATATTTTGCTACTCAAATCAGAGTGTCATGTATATTTTGGCGATCATCTTGAAGCAGAGTATCTCACTTGCCAAAACATTCATATTTGCCACGACAAGGCCAATTATTCCGTTCTATCCAGTACATACGGGTTAGGTGCAGTCGTTGCTTTATTTGACGAGGACTACGAGCGCGCCAGATATATGGCTTCGGTAGGAGCCAAAATTGGGATAGAAAATGACATAGGCATACCGTTGTCTACAGCACTTTCTTGGTCAATTTCTATCATCAATCAAAAATATAGTGACAGCATGTATTCTGATGTGCTGCAAGCCATATCCATTTTGGATAGTTTTGATACGCTTTCATCTTTGAAACCATATATCAGTAATGAAACAAGGTACTGTGCAATCTCAGCAAAGCTATGGCTGCTATCCAATCTGTCAATTATTCTGCCCAATTCAAGCGAAAAATCAGATCATGAATCAGTCAAAAATAGATTTTTACTGGCATATCAAGAAGTGCTGCAAAAGTATAATTCGATTTTTGATCAAAACATGCAAATGGAATTACAATGTCGATTTTTGAAATTTCTTGTTCAAAACAAAATCAAGTACATCAGAGCATGGAGTGTTTTGCATCAACATTTGGAGCATATTCAAACAGCTGCCATTGAATTTGATAAGACTGCGGAAGCTTGCCAACGTCTCGCATCGTGTAGACTTCTTGTGTTGCTTGCAGATGTAGATATAATGTCTACAATGCATTCATGGCTCACGTTAAAGAGAATGCTGTCTTTTATGGATATATCCAATTTTGAATCGACAAAATGGCACGGCATAACCGAGGAAACCCAACCAGATCAACATTTGGCTTTAAACGATTTGATTTATTCAAAAATTGAGCTACAGGCTTTGACCTTGGATGCCGATGTAAATTCAAAGTTGGACTACTATCTTGGATTACGTTCGTACTCGCAAATTGCGTGGCAATTCGACACGTCAGGTATCTATCAACTGTTTTAAATCTGCATCAACTGGTTTGATTTGATTTACTCACGTATTTGTTAGTTGATCAAAGAAAACAGGTTTGCCAAACTATTATCACCCGACTGTCGGATAATGTAGAGTCTTTTATCATTGATTCTGAATTTCAAAAGGCATCAATTGCATGTGAAGCACTTTTGAATATGTCTATATATTTAGATGATGATACGCAGGGATTTCGGTATGTATATTCATAATTGAAGAATATAACCAAGATTGTGGTTTTATTTGATGCTAATGTAGTATGTAGTTATTTGTCTGCTCTGCAAACTTGTGAATCATTGCCAGAAATTCATCAGACTGTGTCTATGGAGTCGACTCCCCCCATTCAAGTAGATTTCACGTTTCCATTTAAATATATTCCCAATCGTAGTCTAGCAAACTATCATTGCTATGAAGAGCAGTTCAAGGCAAAAAACAAACAAATGTTTTTCCCATCTGTGCTTCAAAATCCAGAATGGCCAAAGGATAACATCAAAATTATTATATTTCAGCATTCAAACGATAAACATGTATTGCATGTATATGTACTTACCAGATACAGGGACATTGGGTATGCAAAGTTGGATCGGAAAAAAACACCAGCAGATGAAATGGTTCACGAAATAGAGGCTATCCATTATGCCAACCCATTATTCAATGATATTTTGAATAATGGTGATGCACAGGTATGTTGTATTTCAAACTTGTTATAGTTTAATCTGCATCAATCCATCATTATAAACTAATTGCCTTTATTTTTGATAAAGAATTGCAAACGTACTACTGAGCAGGCTGAGTCGTATCTTTTATCACTACTTTCAAAGTTTAAACCAGACAATGGTGTATCGGATCTTCCTCCAGCTATACCTACTTCACAACAAAATCAAAGAGCAAAGTCTAGCAATAAGGAAGTTGGAGAGACGCTGCAAAGCAACATTACATCTGATGATCAGCATGTTTATTTAATTTTGGATCATGTTATGGAAAAGTTTAATATTGAATCTGCTGTTCAAAAATATTATTGTCAAGCAACGTCTATTACTCGAGACTTGAGTATGTATATGTTTAAATTGAAGCATGCTAATGATCATGGGTTTAACACATTTTGGCAATAGATTTATCAATATTACTATCTAGATTTAAAGCAAGGGATAGCCAGTCCAAATCACAAGTGATGGAGTCACCAAAAAAAAAGGACAAGGCACTTGATTTTGACAAAGATAAATCAGCAGGTATGCTGGCATCTTAATAGATGCTGATCATTATCAAAAGCAAGCATAATTGCACATGCTTTTTGCTGACACTTTTTTAAATTGGATAGCTATAAATTGTAAGTAAATTGAGGTCAAGGGCTCACGATGATTTGAATTCATGGTTCTCATACTAGTCTTTACTTGCAAGATATTATTTCATCCAATAATGTTAGAGCCAAAACAATCATGCAAGATAGTATTTCCCGGTCAACGCTAAAAACGTCAGGGTTATGGTCTCAAGATATTTTGTAAGACAATTACTATTTCTGCGTATTCGAGACTATCTGTACTGACACTAATATATAGATTGGACGAGTTTTCTGAACTGATGCAACGTGGCTCCAATTTTATATATTGTGGTCCGCCATTGCTTCAGACAAATGATTATTTGCGACACGTCGAACTCAAACTGAGTGGTAATTATGCTTTGCTGTTATCCAAATTTCCTAGAGTGCCTATACAATCAATTCATTTTTATTTATGAACAATATAGGAGTCGTTATCATATTTGAGTTTGATCATAATGCAGGAAACAAGGCTCAATATCCGACAAAATCTTTTAAAGAACTAGCCATCTGGCTTACTGTTCGTGGGGCTTCTACAATAATTGTACCGCGAAAGCCATTGTCTGAAAGATTAGCCGTTGACTTGGCCTCTGAGCTACTTAAATTAAACCTTTCCAAAGGAATAGGAGGATGCCTTTTCCATAAACCATTGTCTTTTCCTGATGATCAGCATGCATCAAATACTTTAATGCCAAATGCATTGTGCTGCTATGGTATTGATACCTGCTACTAATCTTTTTGAAATTATATTAGTTTATGATTCTGTAACGGTGGAATAAGTTTTGGTTGAAAACCGATGGAATATAGTCGAGTAATGCAACTAGATCGATGTTTGAGCCTTGGTGGCAGTTGCAAGACTTTCTACAAACCAACAATTACTTTTGCTGGAAATTCATCAAAAATATATACACGTTTGCTCATTAAACATTATTTATTACGTATGTTTTAAACAGTGTATAAAAGCTAAATAATTGAGCTGGTCTGGTGATTGAATCTCGAGTCTGAATTTGTTGGTCGCGAAAGTTTGATTTTGTTACAATTGGACAACAAAAGATAGTTGGCCTTTGACCATGAGCGACACACAACGTTCCACAGTACAAGATACAGAGGCATCAAAGTAAATATACGTTGCAGACATTTGGGTTTAAAGATATACCAATCTATACTACCATCAATTGTATTCAAGACATTCACCAAGCCTATTATTAATTTACATTTAGTTTTGCCTGCGTTCAACAAAAAATGAATATCCATCATTTTGAGCAGCTTATGGATATTTTCCACAGCCATCAGAGCGATGATGGGTCTACTGGGTTTACTATCGACAAGGTTTGTAGACCATTTAATTTCGATACGTAAATCCGGCGCCTTTATCTAATATAACCGGCTCCGTGCTAAACTTTCCTAAAGTTTATTAGTGTATTCAAAGATGTCTTTGGCGAAAACATCAGTCATGAACAAATGAAACAGCTTTTTATGAAAATCGATGCCAATTCGGATGAAACAGTTACATGGGACGATTTTTCAGCCTACATGATGACTGTGTCGATTGAAACTGACGACCTGCGCGATATTCTAGATGAACGTAATCGTAAAATCGTCACAATGCCTCATAAAGACATGGTTATTAGAATCGAATATGTTTCAAGGGAGCGCAAGTACCTGAGTGTTAGGTATAATAGATACTTGCATTATCTGATTGGAATCTCGAGCAAATGTGTTGCAAGGTTACACATGATTAACATGTTTACATTAATACTTTTCATAGTCGAGATGGAGTAGTATGCCTATGGTCAAGAGCATTAAAGTTGAATCGCTCCATCAATACAAAAGAGCTGTATTCAAAAACATCATGGACTCAAGATGCCCGATTCATGCACAAACACAATAAGCTTATTATCATTTCCAATGATCGACAGTAAGTTTACAAGCAAATACCACCTCAATTTAATGGTTTAGACTAGCCATTATTACTTTTGCTGATTGTTGATGGATCCGTTTAGACTATGCATATACGATATATTTTCAATCAAACCACGCTTGGTTACAACCATTACACAGTTGGAGCACAATCCACTTTGTGTGGCATTTTCAGGTATGCATGGAATGGCTTCAAATGCATAATTTGACTACATGACTTGACTGTTGTTTACTTTGCAATTTTTCCATATTAGCCAACTACGATGAAAAAACAGATTTGATACTATTTGGCGATGATGGCGGCTATATAAATGTTCTATCAATAAATGACAGGTTTTTGCTGGATGCCACGTCTGATGGCATTACTGGAGAAAATCTTACTCCTTCCAAACTGAGCAAAAAGGACAGTTTAGAAAAGCACAACATATCTCTGTATCGGGTAAGTCTGGATCAACTAATTTCAAACATAATGTCAATATTTTGGTGTTTTTTGACCCAGCGATTGATAAAAATGTATTACTATACAGAATGGAGTTTTTGTAACAGCAATGGATTATTTCTCAGTTTGTTAAGTTTTGAATGATGAACTGTTTATAGAGAAAGATACACGATGACTGGGTTCTTCAAGTCCAGTATTATCCAGAAATGAACGCCTTTGTATCGTGTGCAGTAGAAAATAGCAAGTCGCTTGTTGTAAGTAGAGATATATGTTGCCCTTTTCATTGCTGGTTATATTAGTTTTTAATACACATCTCGATTGTATACGCCAGATTGGAGATCTTGAGCGTAAAACACTAAGATACATTAGTGTGCCCAAGGGTATTCGATGCTTTGAGTTTTGCAGAAGACCAAGCTTTTTGGTAACTGGAGGTCGAGACAAGATCATGTAAGCTGAATCAAAATTAACGTATTTTTCAATCAATGCACTAATTTTGATTTCAACACTAGACGACTTTGGAATCCATATGTTTTGTCCAAACCTGCAGGCAGTTTGCATGGTCACAACGCTGGAATTTTCAGTATTGTGATCAATCACGAGAATGGTCATATAATTAGTCTATCGGAAGACAAAGTTGTCAAAATATGGAATGCAAGACATTTGAATTGTCTTCAAACGATAGTTGATAAAAACTCGCACCGACCCGAAAATACTATTTCTTCAATTTATTTTGATGCACAATTTCGACAAATCATTACTGGAAGCGATGTTATGGAGACTTGGCCGGTATTTTCATGCATGATGACTCATACAACGATAAACGTATAACATATTTTGACTAATTATATAATGTATACCGTTACAATTTTAGCTACATACCAATTCAAAACAGATTGCTATCAAAAGCCACGATAGTCCAGTTGTTTCAGCCATGTTTAATTCAAATTTCAATCAGGTTGTAAGCGGCTGTCAAACTGGCACAATCATTATTTGGGATCCCCTTAGCGGCGAAAAAATCTTTCAATTCCATAATGCTCACGGAGTATGTGAATGTTGGGGTTCGATGCATTTATCACTTTACTGATTTGTATTTTTAATTGTCTAGACTTCAGAAATTACTGCCATGTGTTTTGACAAGTCTGGTCGTCGGCTAATCACTGGTGGTCGCGATTGCATGATAAAGGTAGTCTGTTATATTTTGTAACTGCTTGGCACGCCTATTTTGCTGACATCTTTAATATATTGCAATAGATGTGGAATTTTAATAATGGACAGACCCTAAGACATTTGATTAAAAACACTGCAATGGAGACCACAGAAGTTTGTTTTATCGAAATGGTACTACTTGATTTTCAAATGCGTTTATATACTTTGAACGGCTATTCACCATTTATAAATTACTCGACGCACAATGATGTTTAAGGGTTTGAATCGATTTATAGTGGCAGTGGGATGGGATCGTACAATTTCCATTTTTATTGACAATCCATCGCATTTTGATGCTCGTCCCACAAGAGTACTCAACGGCTCAGGATCTGGAGCACATAAAGGGTATGCTGATTTACTACTTTTGAAAAATCCAATACTTGAGAATCAGAATTCAAAATACCTGACAATTAACGATTTGCATGCATAGTCATGAAGACGATATCTCAGCAGTTGCGTTTTGTCCACCAAATATGCTTGCAACCAGTAGCGTAGACGGAACTATCGGTAGGCAGATTAAACCATACTTGGAAATACTCGGCTAGTTTTATTTTAATGTAGTGCTTTTAAATAGTGATATGGAATCTTGAATCTGGCTATATCAAGGTTACAATGAAAGAGCCGTTTTTAAACCTACGAAGCAAAGAAGAAAAGCCTGTTGAAAAAGTATATCATGAATCTAATTTTACTTGCATCGACTTTCAGCTGTAAGAATACATTTTCTAAGTTTTTCCCAGATTATATTTGTATACAACTCGGACAGATTATATTCTCGATCGACTCGTCGACCATTGCTTTCTTGTCATGCTGATGGATGTATTCGCGTTTGGAATATTTTTGATGGAGTCATGATAAACGAGGTATTTTATATAAGCTTAAATAGTTTAAATCTGATTGATATTCACTAATATATACGATTCAAGTTTAACTGTCAAACTACTGATGATGAGGGACTGACTACAATGTCCAGCGATGATGAGTGTACCATGCTTTTTATTGGTGGATCAAAGGGCCATATTCGAATAGTAGATCTAAAAGCTCTGCTTCAAGATGTAGGCGATTGCCATGGAAACTTGGTGATAACACAGCTTTGGAGAGCACATATGCAGAGTGTTTCAAGGTAGATGAATTGATTTATTCTCGACATGATACAAAAACGTATTGATAAACATTTTTGTTTCAGTGTAAGCTATATTAAGACCATTCAAGCCATTCTTACTTCGTCCAAAGATTATACCGTACGAATTTGGAATATGGAAGGTAATGTTAAAAGATTACATATTGATAAGGAGTATACTAATGTGATGCCTATTGGGTTGGTAATGCATTTTAGGACTGTACATTGGAACGTTTGGAGATCGATCATGGGTGTTTGATGACATCTCAACGTATAGCAATCTTCCACTGGATTTAAAACAGGATCGTGATCTTGAGATGAAACAAGCAGATATTTCCAACAAAAAGGAAGCTCTTATAAAAAAGAATATTATAAGCACATGGCGTAGTGCATTCACAATAGCTCAAAACATAGAATGTGGTAAATTCATTTCAATATCAGAAGCTTGTCATAGGATTAATGTAGTGTCTGATTTTATTGATTTTATACATTTAAATTTAAATTTAGAATCTGAGGGACTATATTTGGATGAAGGAGCCAGTAAAAGTCTCAAAAAACTAAAAGAAAAGGCAGTATTGGTAGGGTTTGAAATCGTTCTTTATCAGTACTAGCTTATTTAGAGTTATTTCCAATTTTGGCTAATCCATCTTTGACTAACTGGGATATCTGACAGGCACATATAACCAAGAAATGGAAAGGTTTGCAATCAACTTTATTTTTTATAATACACATTTCATGCTCTTGATAATACTATAAAGCTGCGTAGAGTTGGCTAGAATAGCTGATGTATGCTTTTTTGTAATGCAACAATGAATTGTCTAGAGTATTGGCTGAAACGAAAAAATATTGACGATTGGACACTTTCCCCAGATCTGATTACCGTCAAAAATAGCAAGGTATTGTCTAGATATTACGAATGATTTCAATTGAATCTATTATAACCAACCATTCCATCTAGAGCTTTTTTTCGTACGGAGCTCAAAATCTTCCAAAAATATCCAAGCCCTCAACCGCTGTAAAATATGATTCGGTATATCATATGCTTCAGATCCATCCGATGGAGGATCTGCAATCAACCATGTCAAACCCACTAAAAATGACGAAAATTTCACGAGTCCAAAGTTTTATGAAATGAAAATCGAGTCAGTGTTGAACACAGTAGTTATTGTCGTCTGTAAAAAATTCACAAAATTCACAAAATGAACCATTGAATAAAGGTGTCAGTGTAATAGACAGTCTCGTGAACTGGTGTCACATTGACTGGACAGCATTGTCTTTTGAACTATTACCAGCTGGTCTTTCTCCAGGTAACTGGCATGAAAACAACTTGCATTATTGACTGCGGTCACTATTTCTTGAACTAAAACGTACCAGCGATCCAGGATAAAACAGTTTTTCCATGTTGGCTACCCGATACTGTAATGCTCGCTTTGAAAGAGTTGGAGAGTGAACAAATGGGATTTGTCGAAACCGTGATGTAACCATTCGTTTAGTTGCTTATATAAAATGAGCATAAAGAGTTTGAAGAACAGTGCTGACCAGTAGATTTGACAGCAAACATGAGACTGATAGTAATATATAGTGACCGGATAATACCAGTTTTCTTGGGCGAGACTTGCTGTTAAAATCAAACTTGCTTTATCATCAAAATGTGACAAATTCATCCAAAAATAGCCAAATGTCTGTTGTTCTATTAAACAAAAATATGGATATGGCTTTTAAAATCTAACCAAAATTGTAATTGCCTACAAAGTGGTTCCTTTCTGTGCGATATTCATATTCACTACAAAATAATGATTGAAGACTGAATAAAATATATTGATTAGACATTTCTTTTCCTTGCCATGTGAACCAGATTCAGAACTGGAGCTTTCATATTTTTGTTTAACAGAACAAACATTTGGCTATTTTTGGATGAATTTGTCACATTTTGGTAATAAAGCAAGTTTGATTTTAACAGCAAGTCTCGCCCAAGAAAACTGGTATTATCCGGTCACTATATATATTAATCACGGCCACACCACAATCTGATACTATTTGGTGGTGGTGTTTGGGCAAACCCACCAACCATCAGCATGTATTTTTGTCTATATCAAATGCCAATTCTAACGGCTTGAATTATGCATGCACTGACAATTCGAATGGCTTACATGAGAGTTTCGTAGGCTCGTCAATGCTTCCCAACCTTCCAATCCATTCTATTCTGGACATTCAACGCAGTACCAAGCTGCTCAACTCTGGTCATTTTTTATCCCATTCTTATGTCGTATCCACCCTGGATTCGGTCTATGGTTCAGATGAGCTTGCTGCTATTAAACTACAGATAGAATGGTCATCGAATACATCGTTGGCCCTGGTCGAATGTCAGACGATGCAGCGCGTGCTAGCTTTGTATAGCATCGACCACAGCAAACAACTATATTTCGACAAGGAATTCAAGATCAACAATATTGTCATGAGTCACAATGCAAGGTTCTGCTTTCTTTCAAAATGCTGTAGTGTGAAAGGCTTTGGTTGTCACTCTAATGAGTGTGAAAAAGACCGGCCCAATATCTATCTTGCTATTGACCCGAATCATGTAGTCGCTCAGATAGCTCGTCACACCCGTACGTCCAAAGCAAACCAGTTTTTCACAAACCTGTCTAGCAATTGCACTGCTTTGTCGACTGTTTCACAGTTGTGGAAAAATAAATTGCCACTTTGTTTATTCGGCTTGGGAAAACGGAGTTTTGCGTTTCCGGACCCGACAGGGTCAAATCGAATATTAGACCTACACAAACTGTTGCCACGATCCATAAGCACTGACAATATATCGGATTCTGTCCCGTTTGGTCATTCAGCAGTACAGGATTTCTCAGCTTCCATACTACAGTCCCATTTACCAAATCACCAAGCCACATCTGGTTTGAATTCAAATCCTATGGCCATACATAGCACTATGCAATGTGTTTTAAAATACCAATCCGAGGCACATGTCGATTTAGTATCCTCATTTACTATCTCGCCTTCAGATTTAGAACCCTCCAAATTTGCTTTAGAGTCGCATAACCCAAACCTATCCATTCATTCCGATGACCCCACTTCCTGTCCACCCACTTCTTCAGAAGCCGTACTGTGTCGATTCTGTCTAGATGATTGCAGCACTGGAAGTCTCATTTCTCCTTGTCTATGCATTGGATCGGCAAAGTTTGTTCATTTACATTGTTTACAACGCTGGCGGAAAACAGCTTCTAATCCATATAGTCGCGTGAGATGCGAGATCTGTCATGCGTATTATCGGCTGGGCCATCCTCTATCGGGTAAATTCACCATAGATACAGCAAAGATATGCTGCGTTGTTGGATATTTGTTCTATGCTGTGATTGCATTGTACATTTTTCGCTGGGGTTTAGGCATACTGGGAGCACGTGTAAACGGTACATGCTCGTCTCATTTACTCAACGTATTATCTCTTGGTACTTTCTGGCATGCCATCATTCGCTGGCAAATTCTCACTGTCCAAATGCTGTCGCGAATCGGTCCTTCAGTACTGCTTGTTGTGGTTTACTTTTCGTTTCAAGATGATCAGCCCCAAAACATTCATCAGCCACAGGACCAACAATGGTTTTCATCTATGCGTATTGCGGCGTTTTCATTCAACTTGCTGATATATTGGCTTATTTTAGACTTTCTATGCCATGCACAGTTTTCCACCATAATGTGTGCTGCGGCTGATTCAATGTACATTTTGTGTACACTCGTTGGAGTCTTGGTACTTGTGTATAGATCAAACATGTGGGCAAATATAATGGCACCAAGCCTGCTTGTTTTGCTTGTTGATGTAAATGTGGATGTCAACGATGTTAGATTTCACAGTTATTGACGATGGGATGAAAATGAAGAAATAAAATAAGCCGAGATTGTCAGTAACCATTAATGTGTATCATGCTTTGAAGTCATTCTGATGACATCAAGCAGAATATCGCAAACTTTTGAAAACATGAATTTCTCGTCAAACTGCATGATTGCTGTAGATTGGCGTAGATTATAGTTGGAATGTTGAAGATCGCGTCGGATCAACAAGTCAGATTGTTGTTGATACACGATAGATGATCCTGCCATTCAAATCAGCAATCTATCGATATCAGAGAAAACATTATTCAGAAAGCACAGGCTTGTATGAGGTTTATGCAAGTATTTTTTAAAAATGATACACACTGATGGCTATCGATACTCTTTCATTTATCTCTCCATTATCATGCGCTTTTGTTTTTAGCTATAGCTCGACTTGACTTGTGATTATTCATCTGGTTTTCTGCTACAAAGACTGGTTCAGCATCAACCCAACTTTGAAGCATGCTGGAACAGAGACTGCCTAACAAGATCTGAGTTGGGTGATAGATCAAGAGTGGCATCAATACCAAGCTAATATCAGGTCGATTGGTAAAGAGCAGGTTGATCATGGGAATACCCAGCGTTAAACTCTTTTGACTGGCTGAAAACATGGCTGCAATAGTATCCGCCCTTGAAAGATGCAGCACACCACCAAGACTCTTGACAGTAAATAGACATACAAGATGGAACACTGCCAAAACCAAGGTCAAGACAACAACACCAAAAAAGGGAACTTGGTTTTGTGGAAACGCACTTTCCTCAGCCAATGGAATATAAAATGCATCGCAAAAAGTCGAGTGAATAATCAAGAGTAGCACAACTGAAGAGATCTTTGAAAATGGCCATGCTAGCACTTGCGGAGCAATCCGCAACAGCACAAGTCGTGAAGCTAATCCAGCAAGCAATGGAAAAAGTACGGATCGTCCCAGTAGCATCAACGTATCGAGTATAGAGATGGATTGTGAATCCTTTGAGGCTGAATGCATGCTATTGAGATCTGTAGCATGTCCTAAATAGTAATGCACTAGCGTTGGAGTAACTACAACACCAATGATAGATCCAAGCGTGCTATTGAAGATAGAGGTGGCTTCGTTGCCATTGCATGCTTTGGTAAGAATCACCGAGGAACCAACTGGTGAAGGTAAGCAGCTGAGTACCAACAACCCATTGCAGATGGCTAATATCCAGAGTGGAGTTGAAGAAGTATCTGCAATGGGTGAATGCGTTTCATGATCCACTGTTACACCAAGAAAATGAATGGTCCTCACAAACATGGGCGATACAATAAAGTGTACAAAAAGTGGGATTATGCCCATACTAACAGTAGAAATCAAAATATGCACTTTGATATTACTTGCAGCACGTATTAATTGCGATGGTTTGATATTTAATCCAGATGTCCAGAATATAACTATGGTGCCGATTTGTTTGACATATCTCTCAGGTTTCATAGGCCCACCTGTACGCCCAATTGATGGAGATATATATGCTAGCACGATTGCAGTTACCATGCAAATAATGAACCAGTTGGAGGACCAAAATGCATAAAGTGGTTTGGACAAGGTGGTTTGAAATGGATATGTAGTAGTAGTCGAGTGCGCAGTATCATTGGTATGTTCTAATGGAGATTTTAAACTATCATTTCGACCTACGCCACGACGGATTAAATGTGATTTGGGGTTATTTCTTGCTGGCATGTGTGCACCAACAGTTTCTTGTATTTCGAACGCGCAGATTAGCAATGTTGAAGTTGGAGTCAACTCGAGTTTACATGGCAGGATTGAGTTGGCTGAAATCCCCGTGACTTGAATTTACCACGTGATAACAAGATTCACTTTTCAACATGGATATGTATCGCTTTCTAAACTTGTCGATTGAATCAAACAAAACTTGTCCTATTCTGTATCCATGTCGCAATTGGCTCCCTTTGTTCAAAGTAAGTTTTTATTTTTAATTGTACTGGCTGCTTTGTTGGATCACTGCATATACTATTCCAAATACACTCGCATTTGATACATGCTTTATATTCAATTTACTGACACTTGGATCGGTATGCCATTTCTGAACCATCCGCTTTGATAAAAACTTACTGAATGTTTTATTCTGTTGCTATCGCTTAATCTATGTTTTTGTTGAACTAATCTGGATACACTGATCTTGATCGATATTTTCATCACACCTGATCTTTAAATAATGGAAACTCTGAATTCATGTACGGGGTTCATCCTGGATATCAGACGTTGTTGAGGTGGTTACCAATGATGGACGAGTGATTTTGGTTAGTATTTGATTATGAACCACACGCTTTCATCATGTATCTAATCTGGATTTTTTAAATAAACCAAACATCAGTTTAATCATGACAGCTTTCAAGCACTAGGATACTAACATGTAATTCATTCTTGTATGCTCGGAATACTATCTCATTTAGGGTAAACTAGAGGGGTTTGATCAAACCACCAACCTTATTCTATCTAGTGCCAAAGAGCGTATATTTTCAGGAGAAGGATCACAGGATTTACCTCTTGGACTTTATGTTGTGCGAGGCGATTCCATGTAGGTTTCAGATTCTTTAACATTGTGGGATCTCGGCCCATTCATCATATTTGTAATGCTCATTACATTGCCCTATTCCAATCATCACATGGTTGGCATTTAAATATCCGTGATTTACAGAACGGTGGTAGGATTGGTTGACGAAGAGCAGGATGCACAAATCCAATGGGCTACCGTCTTGGCAGAGCCCATTGCACCTGTACCTAGAACATATGCATGATTCTAATATCAACATCAATAAAAGCATGCTATCAAGCCTATTATAGTTTCTAACCGCGTGTCAATAAAGCATCTCCATTCAAAACATTCATAAATATTGTCCAGTAGATCTAGTGTCAACCATCCTATTATAAGACTAGCTGTTTATTATGTATTGTTTACCACTGCTAAGACTTGAACTCAAAGCGCTTTACTATACTATACAAAGTCACTTCTCTGACCTTGCAGGCAATGGTAATGGAAACTGGTCCTGTAAAAACCAATTCGTGTCAATGGATCAGATTAGTCATAAGTTGTGAATGCTTGAAACCTTGGAAACAAAATGGTTTGATGCACTTACCATTCGCATAAGCAATGCTTATGGGTATCTCCATATCCACCATCCATTCCAAAGGACGCAGAAAACGCGCTGGATGGCTAGTGAATGAGTTGCATACAGTAACGATATCTCCCAGCATAATCTACATTAAAATACACAAATTATTATCATGACAAAAGTTGCAGATCAAGAAACAAACCAAATCAATTACTTGGATAGAGAGTGTTGCCAAATCAAGAATATTAGAAACACGAAAGCTCAGTGGAATTTTTAGTTGAACCTGTCCATGCAAATCTGTTGGAAACTCGCCCATCGTTTCCATACAAATCTTTTTTTTCCGAATTTCTATTGGAACTTGCCAAATAAATTGCTTAAAATAGTCGATGGATTTACTAGGACTAGATGCGTTTTCAAGAATACTCTCTGGAATTCCCGAGTAAAGGTCGGAAAAAGACTAAACAACATTTCAAATAATCAAGCACGTTAAGAATATATCAACTAGTGTGTTTGGCTTGAATATCACAACATAGCATATGCACTTTACCTGATCATGATCTTGAAAAATTGCGTGACTTAAAAACTCGTATAGCACAGACTGTGGAATGTTTTTTTGAGCTAGCAGTTTAAGATCTCGGTTCATCATTTCAATGGTTTTGCAACTGTCTAGTTTTCTATTTGGGGTTGTCTCAAACCTCACACAATGTTTTTCCAATGAAGGACGAATATCGAAATCTGCCATATCTAGAGTTGTATTCATATAAATGATACGGTTAAAACTAAACTATAATGCAAGCAAATAAATCATACCTTTGGTTTCGTGTAAAATGGGCAACGGATTTCCACTAAATGACTGATTGAAAAGTAATGTTACAACAAAGCAGATTTTGCAAAAGTCGGACATGAAACCTACATTAAGAGTTGGAATAATGGCTCCATATTGCTCTCTTAAATATGAATACTGTTCTTTGGCATAAAGTGGAAGCTGCTTGGTCAAATCAGGTTTGGAAGCACAGCCATTCAAAATCAAGATCATATTACACGTATCTAGAATTTGATAATCAATATTAGTTTTTGGAAATGATATCAGCATTGTATTTGTCATACAACAAGTAAGCATACGGTTTATGTCATCTGTACGAATAGCTTGAGGAAGAAATCGAGTGTCTAATCGTAGTAGCAGCGGTATAAGATCCTCTATGACACACAACCATGTCTTGCATGTTAGTCAACTAGCCGTGTATATATGCACAGGTTTCAAATATATGTCTTGCCAACTAATGTTGCGTGTGCTTGGCCAAGATATGCAAATGCGTGTAGTATAGATAGTTTATCCAGAGGAAATATTCGCATTGCCTGCTGTAAAACATCCAGTAACTTTTTGAGTGCAGCAGGGGTATCAACGCTGATTATGCTATAAAAACGCAAGATGCTTAGCCAATCAGGAACAATCACATTCGAATTACGGGTTAGTCAATGACCAAAAGGTGTACCCAATCAGTGTATGCGTCGCCTGGCGAATCTGAGCATCACTATCAAAAAGAGCCAGTGTTATAGTTTCGGTGAGTTCTGCCTTTAATGAAAACCTCCACACGACAGAGATCTTTGTCACGCTAGTGATTGCGTTGAGCCGAATTTCCTTGTGCTCGTCATTAAACATGTCTAAAACACAAGCATATCCATTTAAACAATGAGTTTAAAGTTCCCAATATTAAACAGCTGCGGATAATCGATTGATTTCTTACCAACCAAAAATGGAATGCTTAGATTTGCAAACTCTTTTGCAATACATGCCAGTTCGCACATGGCATCTATATGTGTTGATCGTGTCAGTGGTGATCCATCACACTAGTATATACAGCATACTATTTGAAAAATAACAGTCAACTATTTACCTATGGCACTAGCTCTTACAATAGAGTATTCGTCTTCAAGACCATGGATGAATGCACCACACATTGCAGAGTCCAACAGGCTCACCTTATCGTCTGAAATCTCATAATCGCCAGCATTATTAGGATCCTGCGAGTTGTGCACATTTAAAATGTTGATTGATTATTAAGCGTTTAGTTGAATCGCCATAAAGATAAAAAGACGGTTTTAAATTGATACCTGAGTGCTTGCAATTTTCTGGCCACCAGATAGCTTTCGAATATTTCCTATTTGTTTGCTAAGTGTCTGCCAAAGAATTGCTGTAGAAACTTGTTCCATGGTTCCCATCAAACGAAGTGACTGTTTTGTAATAAAATCATTTAGTTGGTTTTAGATTGATTGCAGGAGATCCAGGTTGACATCAACTTGCCATTGCTCTTAGATCTGGACAGTCGTCATTGACTAAATCACACAGCTGAACAAATGCATTGTTGCATAATGTTGCATTTGAGTTTAAACTTCCGGATTTGAATCCTTGCTCTTTTTTTGAATCCGAATACTTTTGAACAAGATGCCTTGTACCATCAACAATAGTAAGATTGCATATAATCAGGTTTAGTAAATGGCTTGATTCATCTCTAATGTGCTTTACAGCTGCATTCATGTAAAATAAAACACGGAATAGGAATGTCAAAATACATAGACGACCAGTTTCATGGTATGATAATTTCTGCCCAATCTACTGGTCAGTATTATATTTTTTGAGCCTTCTGACAAAATGGATGTGTTGTTGTACTCATTCTACACGGATACGACAGTAAATCAAAGCATTGCATACCAAAGAATGATTGCTGCAGGTCGTCGAACTTTTAAACTATCATTTTTCAACGCAATCCCAACAGTGACAAGAAGTGCTTCATGATCAAGAAACTGCATGATTTCTGAATGTGACCAGATATCTATTAGCAGCAAAAAACAAGTCTTTGACATCAGATGGCAGACATTTCAAGAGTAAAAGTAGTATCAGCGCAGCCGTTTCACGATCAAACTCGACACATGAACAAGACGTCAAAAATGCATACCTGCTGCACAACTGGATTATCATCTTTAAGAAACGATACTATGACTTCCAACGAGTAACTTTGAGTTGATTCGATAGCACAGAATTTTTTGCAGACACAAAGCACCATCGACCTAATCTTGTATGACTGATCAGTGACTAGAGTGCAGAGAATAGCAAAACATTCCATAACAGTTTGTTTGGGAAGCACTGATAAAACATCTTTTGTCTAGCAAGTGTTGGCAATGCATGCGACATCAATTAGTCCATTTTTGAAGCAGACATTAAATATCAGAATCAAGATTTCCAGGACAAAAGTTCCAACCTCGAGTATTACAAGAACAGCTTCAAGTAAATTCAACATACGCTTGTGAGAAGAACATGTTTTAATCTGGCAATGTTCAGCAGTATAAAATAGTGAATGAGATTGAATGGACTTGAACTCGATATTGCAGTAAAAATATGTTACCATTCGAATGAGAAGCAAAACAGTTGCCGAGGCAGATGTGTTTGGAGCGATAGCAGCCAGTTGTATAGCACGAATGAGTTTCTCTGTATAAAGATCATCATGACTGTTTGCAAGCTGAAGCAAGCACGTATTTAGAAAGGCTTTCATTTGTTCAACTTTATTGATTTCAGACAAACTCAAATCGCATTCAAAAACACTTGAATTGATCGAATCGCATTTTATTAATAATCTGAATCTTGACTGTCTTGCATTCGCAATGACATGTTTTGCTGTTGATCAATGTGCGTATTCAAGACAGTCAAGATTCAGATTATTAATAAATTATTACAAAGCATCGGCTAGATTCGCTGGCTCAATTTCAAATGCAATCCAAGCCAAATGACACGCTTCGTATAAAATATCAAATGCACAACATATTCAATGGCATAATAACAGTTTATATTTGTAATGTTTTTAATGGAAAGTTTAGTGCGGATTTAGACTGAAAATAAAGGACTGTGGAAATCTGGAGCGTCAAATAGTAACGGCTGTTTTGTCTTGACAAATTGGTTTGTTTCTTGAACCAGTTTAAACAAGCCTGTTCCCAGTGACATGGGTACGCCCATAATAATACATTCAGACACTCCTTGAATCTTGTCGTGTTTGCTGTAGAAAGACGCTTCGAAAAGATGATCGGTCGTTTTCTCAAACGACGCAAGCATAAGTACACTGTCCTTCATTTTGGCAATACCAAATCGAGTGATTCCGAGAACCTCGCCCTACACAGATTTAATATAAAAAGACTGAGCTGAATGGTTGCTTGGTATGCAAAATATGGGTATCAAACTGTACCTTGAATGACATTAAATCAGCAAGAAGCATGACATGTCGTCGATCAATGGTCATGCCGTGACTTTTCATCGTGTACAAGATTTGATCAATAATAGTTTGTCTAATCAAATTACAGAAATATGTAAATAACAAAAATTCAACATTGACTATTCAATGTGTTTACAAGGCTGAAGATCATAGAGACTATTGAATATAAAGACTAACCGAGCTGCTTCAATTCCAAGTGTTTTTAAGCATTCAAGAACGTGGTTGGAGCTTGTATTTAGACCGTCAACACCTTGATGAAATCGATAGTATGGTCAGTAAAATAAGCCAGTTAAAACTTGAAGCATTTGTTCAATAGTGCGTACCATCAATTCCCATCACTTCTTTGAGACCATATCCTTCAACAAGAAGATTAAACCGGCTTTCTTCTGTTACATCGTTGATGACTGCACGGGACACGGTTGAAAGCCCCTAACAAGTTTAATAAATTCTAAATGTTAGAGTGAAAAAATAAAAGTCTATGTGCTTGATATTACCTTGACAACAACTTTGGGTAATGCTCGTTTAAGTGCCTGCATAATGATATATGAGTTGATCGAGTCATTCTTGAGTCGTGGCACGACAACTCGGAGTCTATCGGCTTTTTCTAATTTGATATGCTACACAATCCAATAAAGTGTAAAGTTAGAAACACACTGTTTAAAATAATACTTGCTGGTATCCATACGCCAACAAATAGTTACCATGTCGCTAATTTTAAGTTTTGGTGCACGAATAATGGCCCAACGAATTGTATCAATATTGACCTCTAACTAAACAATAGAAACAGTATATAGATGTTGAATTCAATTTGCACTCAAAAGCAAGTAGATTGAGCCAAAGTATACCTGAAGTTTGCGGATTGTTTCCAAATCAATCTTAATTACAATGCACACTTCTTCGGGTGTAATAACTTCTTGAATATACTCGGTAATCTACAGAAACATTGGTAAACGTTTAAATTTAAAGCAGATTGACTATCATGTTCGGTTTGTTCAAGCTAGCATGCTTGAATACAAGGCAGACTTACATCTTCCAAAAGCGTTTTTTCAATACGACCCTTTACAACTCGAGAAGCTGCCTCGGCAGCAAAGCGTGTTTGATTGCCACCGTATCCTCCAACCATAGGTGCAAGCTTGGCATCAATAATGGGCGTTGAAATGGTTTTGGAAGCGTTGATAATTTCTTTAATACGAGGAACTCCAAGTGTAATGTTCATGCTAGCAACACCAGCAAAATGGAATGTCTTGAGTGTCATTTGTGTTCCGGGTTCACCAATACTTTGAGCACCAACAGCACCAACCGCAGTGCCTAAAATCAAAACGTCACGTTTAGTCACATTGTTTTCTATCATACATTGCAAATGCAGCATCACTGACCTGGTTGTACTACAGCTCGTATATACTTGGTTTTACATGTATTAATAAAATGATATAGTTGTGTAGCAGTCACACCATTCTTGATGGCTAATGGTGATCGATACATCAGTCAGATTAATAGACTTGCAACATTATATTTGAAAATATACCAGAATAACAATCACATCTCACCATATTTATCAGTATCTCTACCATGCACTGGTTTTGCAACATCGCCAAGCTCACGTTCTAAAAAGGCAACAAGTGCTCTGATAAATTCGCTGGAGCAAATGGTTTTAAACTCTTTTTTGTTGGTCTCAACTTGAATGATTTTTTGCCATTGGTTTCGAGAGAGAAACGGATCATTTTCAATTGGAATAAGTGCCTACAATAAGCAGTAGTTGAAAAAAGTTCAATATTGTAGACAGTAGTGATTGACTAGATCGCAAATGGTTTATAAGATTACCCGACTGTGCATCAAATTTCTTGAAAATTCAACAGGCAGCTCAGAGCCCTCAATGTTGGGTGGATCGAGTCCATCATCACCGTAGCGAAATTGCACAATACCTCCTCCAGAGTCACGTACTGACAAATCATAGTGACATACAAGATCTTCCAATGCCTATTCAATAATAGTTTAACTCTACATACTTTATATTGATTCATATCGGCGCATTACTCAAAAATCCATTCATCTACCTTCATAAGTCGACGCTGCATGTATCCAGTTTCAGCTGTTTTGACAGCAGTATCAACAAGACCTTCACGACCAGAAACCGCGTGGAATAAAAATTCTGTCGGGGAAAGACCGCTATAGAAACTATTTCCAACAAATCCTTTTGCAGGAGGAGTTTTTGCTGTCAAATTAAAGCAAATTAGTACAAAAACACAAGTGCGTCACAGATGAATAAGATGGATCCAGCGCATCTTACAGTTTTTTGCAAAATGTGGGAGAGAACGATCACCAAATCCATTGGGAATTCGGCTACCACTAATAATTTGTTGACCCACACAAGCAACCATTTGCGACACGTTGATTTTTGAACCTTGGAAATATCAAAAAAGTAGATTAAGATGAACATTTATTCTAGTGTCTAATAATGAAATGCCTATGTATGCTCAACTTACCTTTGGAACCACAAAGTGACATGATTAAAGGCGCATTGTATTTGTTAAGTTCCTGGAAACAGACTTGTCCAACGTCGTCACGAATTTTACTAAGAATTCCGGAAAGCTTGGACTAAAAGCAATATTTTCAAGAAAACTTTAGATAATATACGATTTTTTATATTGTAGCTTGGCACATGATATGGCAACTCACCTCGAGAGTTTGTTCTTGATTGCAACCAGGTTGATTTGGAAGAAGATTTTGTCTGGAAAGTGCAATTGTTTCATCACAATCCGTATATCCCTTTTCAACCGTGATTTCCTTTTCCGTTCGAAGTCGATCGCCAGGCTGTACATCATTGATTCCAATTGAAAATCCTTGGTTTGCTATGTAGTGTTAAAATAAATCTCGGGTTAAAATTACATCAATTCAACATGTATGGACATGTGCAACTGGATTCGAATGAATAATACATACCCAGCCAACGAGCAGAAAGCTTTGCAATTTTGTTCATGCAATCAGCTGCTGCTGGCGGTCCATAGTCTCGTAAAACCACGTAAAACATGGATTTTTTGTTGCCATCACCAATAATCGCCTTGTCAATGACACCAGACATGAGCTCACTATTGTGGAAAAACAGGTATCCGTCATTAGGACAAAAACTCGGGTGGAATAAATGTCCAGCCTGTGTTTTAGATTTGCCAAACGCAATGCCATGACGGTCTTTTTGATCCTTGTCAAATGTACGACATTTAGTCTCCAAATTAATAATGATTTTGGATTCCTGACTTGGTCTTAGCATTACACCAAACACTTGTTTTCCAGTCCAAAGGGCAAACGGCTAAAGACATGAATAAAAATAGCGGTCAGTACCCATCAGAACATGGTGTGGATGAAACACCCAATAACAGAAAAATAAGCCAATCAACACACCTTTAAAATTGTCGGTGGAGGTAGATCAATATTTAGCAGCGAATCGCCCAGATATGAGCAAATCTGAGAAAACTGAGAGCGATCATAAAACACATCTTTGCGAGAAAGCAGATACGAAGCAGTAATGAAATCCTGGGTTGCAGCAATGAGTGGTTCTCCATTACGAGGGGTAACCAGATTGTTCTTGGTCTATAATACAGTATTACATACAAAGTTGACACATCTCTCCAAACTCATTGTGACCCATCAAGCTCAATAGATATAAAAATACTAACCCCCATCAATTCCATTGCCTCAGCTCGAGCTTCTTCAGTTTGAGGAACGTGAAGATTCATCTCGTCACCATCAAAATCAGCATTGTATGGTGTGCACACACATTCGTTGAAGCGAAATGTCCGCCATGGCCGAACTTTGACAAAATGTGACATAATACTAAGTTTATGTAAAGAAGGCTGGCGATTGAATAGAACAACATCATCATCTTGTAAGTGACGCTCAACTGTATCACCATACTGAAGCTCGTCTGCGGTGCGATTTCGATTACCAAATTTAAGAAATCTAATACAGTGCAACCAAAAAAGTGTTGTGATTAGCATTATTGCCCTTCAAATGACACTCAATTTCAACCAGCTATTTACGGCATACTTTTTCATTCCTGTCGACTGCGCTGCTACATATGTAGCACCTGGATGCACGTCTGGGCCATTGATGACATTCATACGCAGTCGCTCAATGTTATATGGAGTAACGCGCTCTGGATAGGTCAGTACTTTGGCCACTCGCTCTGGAACAGCAACTTGATCAATGCGCAAATTTGGATCTGGAGAAATAACAGTTCTGCCAGAGAAATCAACTCGCTTTCCTGACAGATTTCCTCTAAACCGTCCATGTTTTCCCTTTAGACGCTGACAAAAACCTTTTTTGATTTTTGGCAAGCTCTACAATATCAAGCATCAAAATGTAGGGCAAACCCCAAATGTACATTTGCAAGTCAATACCAGATGTATGTGATTATACAGGATATGAATTGAAAATCTCGCTCCTTGCATCCTCAAAAGCATTACTTACGCCTTGTAAATGTGTTGGAATGCCTGGAAGATCGCTGGTAATATACATGGCGCACTGCAACTGCAAAAAATCCCAATATTCCTAAAACCAAGCAAACATAAATCAGCACATATTATACGATATCGATCTATTCAACCATCTCACCATTAAAAGTGGAGTCTGTGTTCCATCAAGCATACATGCTCTGATTTTTGTATTTATATCAACAATTTCTGACGCCAATACTGTCAAATCATCCTCAGTGCTACACATAAAACGGAGTAGTCATGAAAAATTATAAATCACAAGCCTTTAGTCAATATAAATCCACAATAAGTATAAACAGAACATCTGAATTTAATCGAAATTCACCTCGAGTTTTCTTGACCGACTGATGGACGAATACAAACTGGTGGAACAGGTAATGCACTCCAAATGTATTGTTCTGGCCGGGAGAGTTCTGGGTTGAGTCCCATCAGCTCACAGTCCTAAAATATAAAAAAATCAGTGTCGTTGAACAGTCGTTACCGCTCTATAATGTTGCACAATCCACGTACGTCGTTTGAAATGGCTTGAAAAAGATTCATAATAACGAGAGGATTCAAATCTTCTTGAGCTTTGCTGATATGCGCCTTGAGAGTTGGATCGAGTTTAATGGCATGATTAAAGGATTTTCGAAACTCGTCTTCTTCTTCTGTCTTGGCTTTCTTTTTAAACTTTTCATGGACAATTTTTAATGCTCCAACCTTTTTTACCATTCCTGAATATTCAATGGATCACAAGATTAGTCATGTATTCAGTTTTGAATTGATCTGCGTAAAGCACGCTTGGGTTGAAATCGCTTTTCAATTTAAACCATTGATATTTACCATTAAGAGAATTGCAATGTGGACAACGAGCAGTTTTTTTGCAGAGTATATTGAGATTTTTTAAAATATCCTTGCGACGTACACCATCCAGATTAGGGTTTCTAAGACGTTTCAAGTAAACCCGGCGAGTTTGTTCGTCAATGAGTACACAGCTACAGGACTAAATCAGATTCAAAGTATATTCAATAATTGAAGAATATCAAACATTCAGCCATGCATTTTAAGCTACTCGATACAATCAATGCAGTTTTTATCAATAGTACCTTGCAGATATTTTGTAAAACCGTAATCATGAGCTTGAAGTAACCAATGTGAAAAACAGGTAATACCAGTCGAATAATTCCAAAATGTCCTACACAATCTTGCATGGTTTCACCACAAGTTTCGCAAGGAATGCTCTTATCAGCAGTGCCCTAATTACAGATGAAATCCCGTAAAGTGTTGGCATGTTAATAAAGTTGAGTTTGTAATCCAGAGCGGGCCATTCGCATATTTGTTTTCAGCACAAGTATTTAGATCACTTATTCCAGATCGATCTAGACAGATGAAGATGTCATGCTCGAGAAAATCTTACCAGTCTTCTGTCGAGCGCACCAAACTTGGCAGGAGGTCGATTGTTTTTCGATACATCGTACAAGTCGCGCTGATGCAGTTCAAGAATGGAAAGCTGTTTGGCATCCTGTGCAGAAAGAACTCCAAAATCAATTCGTTTTCTAGAGAATACGTTGTTAATGCGATGTTCCAATTCAACCATAAATATCAGCACTTGTGCGATACAATAAAAGATTGAATTTACATGACTTTTGGCGCTGTGTCAAGCACAGGTTTCTTCATGGCAAAAAGATGCTCTTGTTGGCTGCAACCAGTTTGGATTTAAATGCAAGAATTTTTAATTGGAAAATAAAGTGAACTTATGCTCACGTGATGTTGGGCAGTTCAAATGCTGCAGGATTTGGCTTTCACAAGATACGCTGAGCATCAACAGTTGACCAAACCTATTAATGAACGGTAAGATTCAAACTCGACAAAAAATAAACTGCTAATCTTGTTATTTCAATTATTATTCATGTTTCCTTTAACCTTGTTAAAATAACCTGCACAATTGCTTTTAGCTGGAGTTGCTGAATCTACTATTGAGCGTGCCATTTCTGGAATCTGCGAACTGGATTCAGTCTCCCAGTCAAAGGACATAGAGGTATGGTTTGTCATGCAATGTAAACAATGTTTTCAACTGTTTTTATCCATACCCGTTGGTTTATAAACTCAAGATGGATGCGTAAATCTATATCAATATTTAATCAACCCACAGGACGCCATTCATTATCATAGAAATGCGGGATATACTCAAGAAAAAGAAAATATTCAGTCGCTTCCATTACGCTCATATCTAGATATTTCCGTTGTTCCTATTCTCATTGAAGGGCTCAAAGTTGTTGCAAAAGAGAGGTAAGTTGAATGTAATTCAAAGTACTCTAGTGTAAATCTTAATATATTGTATTGAAATTAGGCCACCCAACCCCACAGAATTTCTTGGAATCTATCTACTGAAGAATGGTAGAAAATAAAAATAATTCAATTGTTAATTTGAACCATTCGAAGTATTTCTATTCGCAGCTCATCCATAGATAGTACAGCACACCCTTTGGAGCAAACCAATATACACTTTTCTGCTTCTATTGCAGATTCAATCTTTTGTATCAGTTGAATATACTTGTTGTAAAAATCTTGAGCTTTTTTAAACTGTGCGTGGATGGCATCTTGATGTATAAGCGATGGTGTGGGCTGCAGATCCGTGTTTTTCTCTGCATTGAGTTGTTGAAGACGATTCAATTCAGCAGATTCTTGATGTCGAGTATTCAATTCGTTTTGCATCAATTCCAAGCGTGTTTTGAGCTGCATTTCGGATTGGTATCGTTGAAGAAGCTGTTTTTCCAGGTCAGCACACCTTGCTTCACTTTTTTGAAGTAATTCTTCAAGCGTATTTATTCTATCTTGGTCGTTTACAATTAGTGGTTGATTTGGTTTCTGATGGCAGGCTGCATTCAACAATGCAAGTATTAGACAAGTTTTAGATGGCTGGATCAAACAGTAATACAGACCACTGAATAAAAATTGTAGCAACAAGATTATGGATTCAACGTTTGATTGCTAAGCTAATAAAAATACCTTGCCGAGGCAAATTTTGTAAAGTAAACTGTTGTTTTGACTGAGACGTTGTTTTCAGCTGCTGATCCAATTTAAACAATGATTCTCTAGCCTGTTGGATTTCTTGTGCAATACGAATTCGCTGTTTTGAAAGGTCTTCAGTCATGTCCTAAAGATGCTTTTATTAATCAAGCTAGAGGTTGGAAAGTTGCAAGATGGCTATTTCTTGGCATCTAAAACGCGTAGACTGGATATACGACCAAAACTATTTCATATGAATCTTACACATGATTACAGACAGCACGCTGTGCTATTCAAGCTTAATGGTCACACATATGTACAATTACACGATAAACTCTCCCAACTCCACCACAGGCTTTTTGCTATACAGTGTCGACATGAGCAAGATTTTTCATTGATAACAAGCAGTTCCTCACGCTGCTCGTCCCTGATCATTGACATCAGACGCTCCTGGACTGAGATTAGATGAGGGATATGTTGCACTATTCATCCCACCTTGATTGCTACCAGGTGTTGTGCTCAACCATCCAGTACTGCTTCCTGGTGCTCCATTAAGGCTTCCAAGACTACTTGAGTAACCCTGTTGAGCAGATACTTTTGGGCTCTGCACTAAACTGGGCCGTGCAGGTTTGCCATAGAGTGCATTTTTAAGAGCTCGGCTAGCAAAAACCGTCAATCCTCTATCAAAGATATGAAACAGCATTGAATAAAAAACAACAGCAGCAGAATGTTGGAGGCAAATTAAACTACATCACTTACAAGCTTGACCAATCCTCATCCTGCAAATCACGCAAATCACCGACTGTCATAATATCTTGAGTGTTTAGTCGACCTAGCCATTCAGTTACTTTATCTGAACCGCGCTTTGTTGCTGCAGCAACATCATTGACCAACTCGTTTATATTTTGGTCATCAGAGTACTCTATATATCAAAAAACCATTAGCCAGAGGCATTGGTGAATACTTTATAGATGGGTACATGCCTTTGATGGGTATATCTTCAAACTCATTAAACTCTGCAAGCGATGACCTCCGAACCAGCAAAGTAGGAATATCTGTTGAAGTCGAATCTGATCGCTGTAAATCTTGTAAACCTTGTATGCTTTGGTTTGCTAAATGTCTAGGGAGCGTATTCCAATCCTTTGACGATTGAGTTGCAGATCGATTAAGTGTTCCCCAATCTTGGGGTTGTTGTGAGCCTCTTGGCAACGAGTTCCATTGTCGATTTTCTTCCTTGGCATCTTCGCTTGGTTCTTGACGGTTCATTTTACGCAATATCCGGTTGATTTCACCTGTAATAAGATGTTGGTACTTTGCAGGTAAAACTTGCTCTTGAATCTATGCATCTCAACCAAAACATTGGAAAGTCAGTATATTTGAATGGGGTTGACAGAAATGTCAATGATGAGTTGGTAGAACCTCACATACGACTCACCATTTCATTAACAACTGCTTCTGCCGTATCAGTATCAACTAAAAAATAAATACAGCAGTGCATATTGCTTTAGGTTAATAGACTATCAAAAAGCTTGAGCATAATATCTATACAAATCAACTCACGATTGAATTCAAATTTGACTGATAAACGATCCATGCCCTTGAAAACGACTTGCATTGTTAAATGAGGTTCTGCATCTGCTGAAAGTAACACGACTTCAGGCTCAACCGCCAAGAAGCGATGCTCCACAATTTGTTCTGCAGTTAATCTACTTGATGAATTAGTACACACGTATAAACAGCAAGCAGTGTCTATTCCAAAATAACACACGCAACGCTAGTTGGAGCATTACAAGATAGATTACCTATCATTTTCGTTGCTGATGCAGTTTGAAATAAGATCCTTGACTTCTGGATCGGTAACTGTTTCAAGACATTCTGGTTTGATGCCCTGAGTTGAAAAAAATGTGCATTAGCCAAAGTCAAAACAAAATGATTAAACGGTAAATGTAGCAAGATCATACCTGTATAACCTTTTTATAGATTTGAGCTGCATTTTTGCATTCGCTATAAGGATACTCTCCAGTAACCTGCAAACATGTCAGGGTTAGGGTTGATAAAACTGTTTATGAAATGTTGAACCAGTCAATTCAAGCAATCAGAACATTACCATTTCCAAAAGTGCCATTCCAAACGCATAAATATCCACTTTTTCACTATATCCTTTATCTTCATACATTTCCTTGAAATGTGAATCAAGTCACAAAAATAGTTGTATAAATCTGGATCAGATTACAATGCATAAATAGACCGATACAAGACCAGTTGATTAAAATGCACATACCGGTGCCATAAATTCTGGAGTGCCAATAAGAGTGTACTTTTTTCCAAGCTTCATTTTTGCAGTTCCCATATCGCCGATCTTGACTTCACCGTGGGCACCATTGATGAAAATGTTGTCGCACTGAAATGACACAGGAGAGATGGATGATTGAGAAAAAGTCAGACAAGCATTGTTTTTACAAAGCACCATTATATGGCCAGTAGAACAAGACCCACCTTGATGTCGCGATGAATAATAGGAGGATCATGAGAATGAAGGTATGACAATCCTTTTAAGATTTGACGAGACCATCTCTTGACAATTTTCAAGTTTGGGATTTGAAGCTTGCGGATATATCTAACAGTGCACGAGTGAATATGGCTTTGTCGATGTAATATATAGGAACATATGTAAAGTAAATGCAGACGACGATATTTTCAATGCTTACTCTCGTAATGTTCCAGAGGTCATGAGCTCTGTGATAAATACAAACTCTGAGTTTTGAAACCAACAGTCGTGAAATTGAATGATATTTGGATGCCGTACTCGCTTTAAAATTTCAATCTCATGCCCAAGTTCCATAAACTCAGCCTTGGTGGTCTATATATAAACAGTAATGATTTGAATACATTTACAGATTTAAAAAATAGACCAGTAATGAATTAATGAGATTACATTTCAAAGTGGAATGTACCTGACATGTGTTCCATGCAACCTCGTAGCCCTCCTCTTTGTCTATAGCCTTATAAACAACCTTATATGCACCTTTTCCAAGTATTTGATTAAGCTAAAAGACAGTATTGAAATCAAGAGAATTGGACGAGTTTCCAAACATGGTAAAATGAAAAGTAGCTGAAATGTCAGAGTAATGTTTAGATATAAAAGGATAGCAGACAAGTTGAAAACAAGTTGAAACCAGGTTGAAGCCAGACAGAGGAATGAATTCAAGAGTTTAGACTAGTCTAATTCAATGCAAGCGACCTTGACTAGAATGGAGCAAGGTTGGTAGTATAAATGTTGAACAGCTGCCAATCCCAACAAGAAACCAGACACAGGACAGAAAGTAATCCAACAGCGAACAGATAGTGTCATTGACAAGACAGTAGTGTAGCAAGACCATATAAAACATGATCATAGGATTTAAATGCTAGAAAACAGCAATGATTCAAGCCATGTCGCTAGCCAATGAATTTACAATTGAGGAATGGAATCGAGTGCAGTACAAGACCACAAACCCATTAAACGAGTTACCTTTGCATAACGACGATTTGGACTTTCTTCAACAACTCGTTCAGTAACTGTCCAGTCAGGGGTTGAGTCCTGTTGAGGAGCCAGAAGCATTTGGTTGTTGGTATCGGGAGTCTGAGAATAAGGAGACAAGACCGAGTCTGAAGGTCTGACTGCAGTAAGATCGCGGGGAAGAGTCCTACGTGCCATGAATGCTAGTGTGCTTGACTGTAAGTTGACTTTAACTTGACTGTAACTTGACTGTAATGCTCAAGCAAAGAAAAAACTAGTCAATTAACAAGTTTTGCTGTTCACGTAAAAACGAAATTGTAAACTTGATTTTCATTTTTATTTTGTTCATGTAATCATTTTGGCTCTTCTAATTATTCGTGTATTAATACGCTGCGTTAATATATTCTTACAAAATTCATTCTATTTTACCTTTTTAAATGATCAAGTTTCCAACTTGGAAGTTTCGCTAAATCTGCCTTGGCAAATCCAAGATATTTTATACAGTCTTCGTTGCAAAGATATTTCTATATTCAATCAACATCAGTTTTATATACAAAAATATATAATCACTCTTGTATCACAATTCAATATCAAGATTTAAATACACCAACTTTACCTCAAGATTGTTTTGATCTAGATCCTTGCGCTGTAATACAATGCTATAAGGTAATCCTTCACCTAAAAGGTCTACTACATTTGTATCTGTCATGTTGGATCCTTGAAATCGTTTCTCCATTCTTGGTGTGCTAGATTGACTTGCATTCCCATCCATATCTACTCCTCCTACACTTGTTGAAACAACTTCTGGTGTTATTACATCCCCTAGATCTATATTCGATTGAACTGCTCGTTTAATCCCTTGAGATGTAGATACACCTGATGCTAACTTCCCTTCCCTTTCGTTCATCATTGATTTACGTGCTATATACATGGGTGGATTCGCTTCTTGTGAATCGGTTGATGAATGAGTAAAACATTCCGTTGGTTTGGCAATCGACATGATATCGCTCGATGGTTTGCATCGCAACTCTACAAGTGATGGCTTCGCATTGACATGTGTTTGTGATGTTGGAACAGGATATTCAATATCTGGAAATTCAGATGAACCAGTCCCCACTTTATCCGTCACAACCAAGGCAGATCGATTAACATTGTCTTGCATGCTCGTCGATTGCGCAATTCGCTGATAAATACGCGCATCTTCCAACAATAACTCGACAATGCTGGTCAGAGTGCTATGAGTAAAATCAATCGTTTCTTGTATCATTTTAATGTGTACCATTGAATCGCTCTGTCGTGTTTCGGAATCTTGAGAGTCTGGGTGTGTCAAATCATTATTTGAAAGCAAATAGGCTTGAAGATCCAATAGTCTTTGATGGATATTTTTGTCAAGATCATCCAGTTTTATGATAATACAGGCATATGCAGCTGCTGACATGGTATGTGTTCCGTGTATCCCTAGTTTCTCTCCTAGTACAGATAACATTTCTTCTGCTGCCTTGAATCGGTCCAAATTCACTTGGCTTGAAAGGTATTGCATTGCACTGGTACTTGCTTCACAATGATACTTTAAAATCATATTGCTTGCTGTACTTAATGATTGACTCAGACTAGTCAACTCTTCCAGTGATGCCTGCCGGTGTGTTGATTCCATCGTACCATTTTGTTTACCAGAAACACTCGAAAAAGTCTGTTCATCCTCTGAAAATGGTTCGAGTGATGGTAAAATGGCCAAATTCACCGAATCAACAGAAGCAAACTTGGGGTCGCTAAAGTTGGCATTTGCACCAAAATCATCCAAAAATGGATTGATGGTGTCTAGTAAAGATGTTAATTTTGACAGAGCAGATGTGTTCATGACATTAAGTCGTGGTGGAGTCACTCGCATATCTGCTGTTCTCGCTCCACCATGAATTCTGGCACTCAGACCACTATTCCTATTGGTAGTAACACCTTCACATGCGGACAAGCTTCTTCCCTGAGCAAGTGATTCATCCTTGGTGGATGTAGAATTGACCGTGATCTTTGTATTGATGGTTTTTGGTGGTGCACTCTTGGGGGTACTCATTGTATGTTCCGGAATAGATAGTGTCGGCTCTGAAATAGTATATTTTACTGCACCGGTTTGTGATAAATGCTTTCCAACAGACTGAGAATGGGTTGTAAGCGGTTCGCTCTGAACACGAGATCCAGATAACAAGGGAGTAGAATGTAATGAATTGAATACCTTGAAAATTCATGTAAAAATCAAGTCAGCACAAAACTATACCAAAATGACAAACATGTGTATTGGGTTTGAAAATACCTTTGGGTTTTTTCGTGTGAGGATTGCAACTATACATGATAAGATCCAGTAATAGAGTAGTCAGCATTGTGTCGTGTTGGAATAAATACCCCACAATAATCAAGTTGCAAAATCACAAACAAATCTGCAATCTTACCTGCTTTATCAAATGCAGAAATATAGCATATGGGCACCCATCCTTGCTTATCATGAAATTCTACAAGCAGCCAGTGTTGGTATGCACAAATGGCGTTCAACACATCACCCTGCGAAATAGACAGCTCATTAAGAGAAGTCTTTTCATAGTCATACAATGCAACTCCGTGTTGGTTTAGCATTGCAGCATCACCTGAATTGTATGAAGAGCCTGATATAATAAATAAACAGTCTGATGGAATCCATCCTCGTTTGCCGTCTCTTTCTCCTACAGTCCACTCATGCTCTTTGGTAATGATTTGAAAAGTTTCACCAATCTTTACATCAAACTCATCATTTGTTGACGCAGTGTACTCGTTGATCGCATAGCCAATCGGAAGTCGCTTATTATTGACAGATAAATCGGTAGTGCGAACAAGACCAAGCGCGTCCATATTTTCAGATCGAGCTCCAATGTACAATTTAGGAGAAATCGTATTCAGATCTATACTACGAGGACGAGAAGTTGGAGGCTTGACTTTTTTGATATGCCGGATAAAAAACTCGGGAATATCGTTGTTGTCTTGCATTTGATGAATTAATTGCAAAGGACATTCATTGTAACTGAGACAGCGCTCTGTTTAAATAAAGCACATTAAACAAGGTTAAAACAGAGTCCATGAATACATTTAAATCAACAGTATTGCAGTTAATATATAAAAGTAATGACATGGCGGTTTTTAATATCAAGAGTAGGTGGATCACATAATCATTCACCTTTTCCGCGAAACTGAATAAATAAAGCATACAGTTTCCAATCTTCCTGCACCTTATATTTGAGTAGAACGTCTGGAATAAGTTTTGCACAGTCATCCGTGTACTGCACACAAAAACTCTTGTATGCTTCCAAATCACGATTAAAAAGGTAATGTCCATATATTTTAATGGTGCTGCCATCAGACTCTTTAGTCTTGTAAAATGCAAAACATTTCAATTAGTTGCTTGGTTGAAATTAGTTTATACTGTCTATTGTTTACAAAACAATACATATGACTTGCCTGTTCATGTGTCGTGGTTATGGAAACTGAAGAGTGTTTTAGCATATTGGCGTCATCAAATAGCTCATTTCCCATTACAGATACTAGAAATGTACAAACAAATTAGTGTTTAAAGCAGATCAGAAATAACATGACTAGCACTGTATAGTATCAAACAAACTAGCAGTAGAAATCTGCAAACAATGTAGAGTGGGAAATAGAGTTACGAACCTGATATAGGACTGTGAACAACAGGATTTAATGACGACATTTTACCAGTAGTGATAGAACAGAGTGCACCATTGTTGGGCATGTTTGTTTCCAAATTTACTACAGATGCCTTGGATTGTTTAAAATCAGTTACAGCAGGTGATCGATCTGTCATATGTTGTTCATATCGTGAATCGGTTTTTTGTTGAAACATCTGCAATGATGGGTTTATGAAAACAAGCGTTGTTAGAACATGAATGCAAAACCAAAAATAAAATGAGTAGATCGGCAAGACAATGCGACACTTTACCCTATATTCAGATAGCAACGCCCAAACTGGACAGAGATCGTTTTTAAGTGCTTGCAACTCTATAGATAGACAAGCCACTTCTGTATTTAAACGCTCGATAGTAAGAGCTGCAATGTGAAAAGTAAAACAAGTGTTATTGATATTTAAAGATAATTGACACATTATAATCTACTTACCCTGCTCACTGACAGTGACTTCAAGATGAGCAATATCATTATGAATCGGTGGTAATGGCTGATTAAGGATAGGAAGTCCTTGATCCTATTACCGTGAATACATGATTAAAATTAAGCATGCAGCATCAACAAGCCCAGATGAATGATTTGCTTGTTAACAAGACATACCGTTAGAATTGAATTTGCAGATGCAACAGCTTATTATTCAAAAACAAAAATTGAACATGAATGCCAGTCAGTTACAACAGAATTATGATGGCCATCAACAACAATCTCGACCCAGTCCAAGAATATGTATAGATTCGTACTTTCAGGAATATAGTCATCTTCTTCGAATGGGATTCCGTTTTGAACTTTGATATTATAGATTGCCTTGAGTAGTGCAATGCGCTGACCCACTGCAGTGATTTCCAGTTCTTTGAGCATATCATGATCAGCATGAATCAAGATATCTCCAGTGATGTTGTTATCTAAGTGTAATAATAGATTAGTCAGATACAGCGATATTCACGTAAAATACGAGTGTTAGCCAATCTCATGGAATAACAGTTTACTGGACAGTTTACTGGACACTGTTTTTGAACCCTTTGACTAATGTCCATTCCAAAGCAAAACAGATGGCAAGACAAAGCACTCCATCTACGTGGATGACAGCAGAATATTCATTCAGTTGCAGCCAAGACCAACACTTCTAAACGAGAAACTTTCCAACAAGTTGTAATGATCAAGTATGATTTAGTGTTTCTAGCAAGCAGTTGTAATCCAACCACTCTGTTCTATCTTTAGTATAGTAATGTGTAGTGACCGACAGGACTGTAGATTTGGCTAATCAACTCATTGAAAGAGTCGGACAATGTCTCAGACCAACTGGCCAGTTTACCTCTAAATATCTTCTCATGACGCTTCAAACCCAAAGAAGAAATCCAGGCAGTTACTTGGTTGATATCCCAAGCATCCATAAGAGCGAATGCTAGTGGTGTTATCCAATATTGATTGAAAAAGTCGAATCAAACCTAGAAAGAAACCAAGGCTTGATTCGAGATGCACTGCCAGACTTTTGATTTGAGGGTTCAACTCTCTAGTTAATAGTTTAATCCATCAATTTATAATGTATTGCTTATAGTTTCATCAATACAATCGCTGGAATTCATTAGTGAGCACATTTAATAATTGGTTTCATTGATTTGTATAAAAAAGACTTTCAAAAATCTTGCTGGTCAAACTTGTCTTCGTCGAAAAAGGATGCAATGACTACCCGATCGGCAAACTTGCGACCTGCAAGTGCATGTTGTGCACTTGCACTTTGCTTTACATTGTCAAACTTGACAAAGATCTGTAATCGTAACAAATGGAATAAATCAGTCCAATATAATGTCAATCGAAATTGGTATGCTTTCAAAAATTGTAAACTCGTACCTTTCCTACTCCTGCATTAGATTGACCCGAAACTGGACGAGGAATAGCAATATCGAGAATAGTACCAAACTTTTCACACTCCTCTTGGATATCCAGCAAGATATCTGTCAAATAACGCATATCAAAACAGTCAGTATGTTTATACAATCAAGACACTATGAATGCAAAGTGCATTCAAAACACGAGCCATTATACCTTGATAATCTTCATCCGAAACAAGATCTTCAGACACCACCATATTCAACAACAACAAAACTCGAGTCACTTTGCAAGGATCTTTGGCAATGGTTGCTAAAATCTCCATGGGGAGAAGCTGCGACTGTCCGACCGCACTTATAGTGTTCTTGTTTGAACCTACGCTTGCTCTTTGAACAATCAACTTCTTCTCACCAAGTTCCATACCATTAAGACCTTGACATGCTGCATCCGTAATCTGCCCATCAACATACTCACAAAAGGCAAATCCTTTTGAAAGACCAGTCGCAGAATCACGAATAAGACTAAAGGTTTTCAACTCTCCAAAGGTTTTCAAAAGCTCCTGTACTTGATCGTCACTAAGATAGGTGGGAATGGCTCCAACAAAGATTTTGTCAAGAGATTCTTGTGCACTAGTTGCAGGAGCTATTGAAGGCTGAGTAGCTCCATCTGGGGCTGCTTCAGGATTATAGTCCTTGGGACGACGCACTTTGAGAATGTTTCCATCAAACAGACTGCCGTCCAAAGCCATTGCACGAGTAGCTTCCTCTGGTGAACGAAACTAAACAAGATAGTTAGCTCAAGACATACTTTAAAGCGTGTTAATGTAGTAAACATTGACAAACCTCGACAAATGCATAATTTCGCTCTCGGTTAATGTACGCATTCACTGCTGCATTTCCAGGATCTTTTGGTAAGCCCAGCTTCTCATAGCTACTGCTAGCAAATGAAAGAATACGCTCCTGGAAAACAAGAGTCAAATTGATAAGCAACAGTTAAAGATATTGAAACTAATTTTACATCCAAACAAGGTTGCAAGATAACATACCTCTATACAATCAACGGGAATATTGCCAAAATACAGACGTTTAAATTGACGCGCAATAGGCTGTTGGTTTCGTCCATTCATTCCCATTCCCATGCTTAAACCTCTGTTTATGCCAAACCCAGCTCCGGCCATTCCAACATTAACACCACTAGATAAAGATGTTGACCCAAATCCACGGCCATTTGTATGTGATCCTACTTCTCCAGAGCCTGAATTCAGACCAATATTGGAGAGAAACGTCTCTGCTGCTGCATCAAAATTAGTTGCATTGATGGCATGGGTACTTGCTTGATAACCCCCTCTTTCATGTAAACCACCAGTAGTGGTTTTGAGCATATGTGAGGGTAACTGAAACTGACCTACATATGCATTTTATAAAATAGCAAGATTAGTAATGCATTATAAAGCAATCGCATCAACAGTGCGGAATGGTCAAAATAATGCAAAAAAAACAAACTAACCCGATGCCTTGGCTTGCATGGCAGTAAACTCTTCAAATCCAACAGGAGGAACATCCCAGTTTTCAATTTTACGCAATCTTAAATGAAGCGGAACTGTTTCTGGGGGAGGACTAAACGAATTTCTGCGTGAAGTTCTATACTCGCGACTGCTTGATCTTCTTCCATCTTCTCTTCCCGGGCTACGTGAACGACGATCATCTCGGTCACGTCTCCTATCGCGATCACTTCGACTACTGCGATCTTTTCTAGATCTTTCTCTGCTTTTGCTTCGATGCCTTTGCTCTTTGCTATCGCTTCTGTACCTAGACTCGCCTCTGCTTTTCTTTCGCTCACCACCCATAAGCCGATCATCCTCTATTTGGTCCACTAATTGATCAAAGTTGCAAAAACAGTGCATGTCATATCACAAGCATACATAGTTAGATAAATGAGAGTAAAATCAAGCAAAGCTACAGCAACTTGTGGGATACAAAAGTCTGTATGATTAATGCCACACTCTGGACCCTCAATCAATCGAGTTTAATGATGGCTAATGAATACTGCACTGAGTGGAATTTTCATGCATAGACATGCACTTGTTTCAATTTACAGCCATATTCACGTAGAATGGAGCACTAGATCAAAATGCATGGTAAACAGCCAATCTCATGGCATGATGGGCTGGTTTACTGAAAGCAGCGTGCCATCCCAATCCTTGATATTTGTTTAATCTCCAACGTTTACAAGGTATTGAGTGATTGGCATGTAGAGTTGCATTCCTGGCATGTACAATCTTTGTTTTCTTAACTAGAGCGCAAGCGTATCCAAGTTTTTAGAATACAACAAAGTGGGTTTGTATTGACAACACAATTCAATATTTGGATTGCGACAAGTCCGTTTCTAAACTTGATGATCATGCAGTATATGGCTATACCAAAAGAGAAGGAACAGCAGATTTAAAAAGGAAAATCTCAATTCAAAACTAGTTTGATTTTGTATGATGGACAATGTGTTTTGAAGAATTAAGAATATCTATTCAAGTAGTCAATCTCTAGTAGAAAAGCGCAATGAATATCTAATCATTATTCCAAAGCAAGCCATTGCAAGATAAAGCGGTCCATTTTACGTGAATATGGCTGTAAAAAGTATTTGTACAAGAGTTGCACAGTTGGCAGAATCATACAACTTGTAGATCAATTTGACGAGAAAAAAGTGCAAAAGCATTCTGAAACATGAGATATGACAGCAAAGCAACAAGACTGGAATAGGAAGCAATAGACAAGCAAAGAGAAGTAAAAATATGAGATTGGACAATCAACTTGAAGCCAATGCCAAAAATAAGTAGAATGGGTCTTGTCAAGTCGACCTACACTCAGACAGAGAACGAGTGTTTTGTGGAGACATGGCAGAGTGAACCATACTTTCACTATCAACCATGAATTCAAAAGAAAATAGTCAGCCGTGCGTCCTGTAAACTGCCAATTCAAGGCGGAACAATCGGATCAGTGCGATGTCAGCAACTGCAATAAAGTGATATTATCATCACGTGTTAACACGTGTTAATGCGGTTTTCTGGACAAGCGCATCGAATCTTACCTTGCAGACATTATCTGCAAATGGTTTCATCTACCCTGCAGAGTGTATTTCAAGACACTGTAAAAACAACATCTACTCACAGAAAAAATGCTGCTGCTTTGCTAAAACTGCATCGCAAAATGGATCCGGTTTCTTTCTCTGCTGCCTTTGAAGAGTGCGTGCTTCGCATTCTAGTCTTGGGAAAAGGCGATGTTTATGCTGACAGGGCTGTAAAGTTTATCAATTCTTATCTGGATTCTTTAAATCATGGTGTTGAAAATGGTGCGATATTCAATCTTTATCATGCATATTACCGCCCTGTCTTGTTCATGTTGTTGTCCGGATTTCAAGTATATCTGGAATTCAATATTTAATCATTGTGATATCAGGTGCCAACTTTATCAGCGTTACTGTGCTTCCACTGCTTTTGAAAGGACTTGTATCTTCTTTGAAAGCTGTCCGATATCGCTCATTGCAAATTCTCGCAAGTGCTCTCAACAATCTGGAAGAAATTTCGTAAGTCTAGCTAGGCTAAACTGGGTCTACTGCATCATGGTCTAACACTTGGATATTATTATGTTGTACTTGTACGATCGATAGTGAAGCGCAATTTATTGTCATCAAGGATTCTTTAATGGTGCGACTTCGCGATAAGGAGGCTTCGATACGTGCAGGAGCGGCCATTTGTCTGTGTCGATTGCAGGTAGCCTATAGTGTTTAATGGATTGATTTCAAATTCAAAATATCCTGATAGATTGCATATGTTCAATACACTGTATCCTGACGTGTCTTTGACTAATCACTAGGGAGGATGTGACGATACTGATGCCATCCAAATTCAAGAGCATTTGGTGAAACTTCTTCAATATGACTCGAGCAGGTTGGTGGATACATTATATTGATTTTTCTATGAGTTTAGCATTGAAATCTATTAATTCCGTGTACTCGTGTAAACACAGTGATGTGCGCAAGAATATTTTATGGAACATTAAAATCGACAGCCATTCCCTGGATGCACTTTTATCTCGAGCTTGCGATATTGATGCTTCAATTCGCAAGCTTCTTTATGTTCAACTCTCTGTTTCTCAAATCCATTATAGCATGCTGGATATTGGCAAAAGAACCGAGCTGCTGCAGCGTGGGCTACAAGATCGGTACGTATTAGCTAATGTGAAACGTTTAAAGTTTTATTGGCTTGTTAAAATAGAATATATCAATATTGATAATAGTGATTTGGGCACTCGCACAGCATGCATGAGACTTTTATGTGACTCTTGGATTATACAGATGGGTGGAATTGACAAGGTAAGGCTGCTTCATTGATCAATATTATTATAAACACACGGTTTAAAATAGTATCAACGGGTTTATAGTTTGTATCTTCTCTGGATATTCATGAAGCAGAATCATCTGCCATGCTAATGGCTCTTTTTAAACACGACACCAAGCTTCGATTTACTCATCAAGGCAAGCTGCATTGGTATATTCTGGCATAATTCTAAAACTATTGGTGCTAATTGAAACTACTTGGCAGACTTTGATTGGACCAATCTAAATCCACAGCTGGCCTTTTTCTTGAAAACATATGCCGCATATTTGAGGATCTCTACAAATGATGACAAATTGGATGAGCTGATTCCTTCGCTTTCTGATTTTGTAAATGTTTTGGAGCATTACATGAACTTGGTCATTGGCACTGATGACGAGGCAGAGAAGCTTAAATATGAATATGTCGTACAAGAGCTTGCAGAAATGTGTTTTTCTCTTGATCTTTGTGATGAAATTGGTCGTCGTAAACTTGAAGAATTTTTGGGTATGCTAAATTTCATCATTGTTGTATGCTTTATCTGATCTACTTTTGAGAAAATACCACTAATAACGCTTTTTACTGTCTTTAGAGATGACTTTGGTCGAGTCTGATCTTCCTGAAGCGGTGATGTCAAAACTGATTCGACTCGGATTAAAAGTGTCTGCAGAAGCAGTATATATCAAGTGAGTAATACGCTATTGAATTTGAATTTGTGAATAGTCTAACCATTGTAAAGACGTTTGCCAGGAATGATAGAGAAAATTTGCAATATGTATAATTTGGCATCCACGTTGCGAGAATCCCATCTCGATAAAGACGGAGTCGAGCCAGCTGCAGAATGGAGCGATGAAAAATCCATATGTGCGCTCAAATGCATGGAGATCCTCCATAGTACCTTTCAACTGTTGGGTTTCCAGGTATGATCTACTATTGAACTGTATAGCTCATCAAGATGCAAACTTTTATTCTAGCTGTTGGTTGCGCTGTATTGTATACTGATAAATTTATATGTGTATTGTACAAACTTGCTGCGCTCAGTGTCCCGAATATCCAGAAATATATACATTGCTTGAAGAATATGTTTTTCCTTGCATGGCCAACCCAATTCCAGCTATTTCGGAGCTTGCGCTGGCATGTCTTGCACAGTGCTCATTGACCAATCCGGTACGAACTATATTAGTGACTAGAATGCCAGTCGTGACTTTATTTTGAATTAACCTTTAGTTTTTGTCTAGACTATTGCATCTACTAACATGGATGTGTTTTACACGCTCTTGAGTGCAAAAGATGCTCGTGCCAACATTTGCTTCAAGGTAAAGTTGATGTACACAGACGTTTTGATTGCTAGGATTCTACTCTGATTTATTTTGTTAATGAGTATAATAGTTTTTTGTGGACTTGATTTTGAGCAATAGAATAGAATCGCTACAAGACAACAAGGTATTCTACTTGATTGTATATTTTTGAATGATCAACACATTTTGACTTGCTATTTACTTTTAGACTGGCATCACCACCAAACTTCGACATTTTCTACAATGCGAAAACGAAACATATCTTAGTCAAGCAGTAGAGGGATACTGCAAACTCTTTTTATTTGACAAGTTGGAAGATTCTGAAGTAAGCTTTGTGTTGCATATATACCAGTGTTTGGCGATTCTGATCCACATTATGAATTAGGCGCTTTTGGCTCTGTTGATTCTATATTATCATCCATCCACTGCTCATCTGCAGCGTCTTCGACAATCACTAAGCTACTTTTTCCCCATATATGGACATTCTAAGCCATGGCAGCTTAAAGAGGTATTTATTGAACGAATAGTTATTCTAACTTTTAAAATCACTGGCTCATGTATAGGCTATACTTTATATATTTTGATTGTATCAATAGATTTTTGTGCGATCAATCTTGTCTTTTTCAGAAATGACGCGAGCCAGTCCCAGCAGCATGCTTCAGCCCATCACAATTGCATCGCAAATTCTAGATTGGCTGAGCACTCCATTGCATGCTGATTCAAACAACGTGGATGCTACTTTTTATGCCGACTTGGCCATTTCTTGTCTCACGGCAGCTACTGATGCATCTCCAGGTATAAATCATTTTAGGGTTTTCATTCTAGACACTAGTAGATGACTTACATTTTTTATCAGTGAATCGTCGACTCATGTGCCAAGTGATTTCAAAGCTTCAGCTTTCAAGCAGTTTACCGGCGGACAAAATTGAGCAAATGCAAATTTTGGTTGAGCAACTGCAATCGATCATGTCTGACCCTTCGTCTATTAACGCTCTTAAAAAGTATGTTTACTGCTCACTGATAGAATTGAGATGAGTTGCTGTTTGTTGTAGTTGCATGATACTTATTTTAGATTTAAATTTCGACTTGCAAAATTTAGGTTTAGTAAAAATGTATTTGGTGCTGAAAGTCTCGAGATCTACAACAATACTGAGAGCACTGATTTTGGAAACATTCTTCAATCTGTATCTCATTTGAAACTATAACTGTTTGTTGGTATATGCTGATTGTGAATGTACTTGATTTTCACTTGGAAATAAATATTTTTAGTTGGCATGGAAGAACAAGATGGTGTCAGAATATGGCTTTTATTATTTCAAGATGGTTGTACAATCATGCTTATTGACTTGAGTTGTACAAGTATGCGTTTTATTTAATCGGTTTGAACTATAAAACCAACATTTTGATTCTACTGCCATATTCACGTAAAATGAAACTTGTTCAACAGTCTCTTACTCTGGAATAGATATTTGTTTTTCTACTACACATCGACTTGTTGATATTCTAGATTCTTGAATAAACATACAAATCAAACTCTATTTTAAAGTTGAGATCATCACCATCTGATATGATCACATTGCAATCGCGCTCTAGTTTCAACCATTTCAGGAATGCAAGTCAATTAAAGAGTAAAAGACAATATTGTTGAATCAATTCCACAAGACTGGCAGTTTATCATGTATTTCGACATCTTTATTTCGTGTTCCATTTGCGTGAATACACCTGTAAAAGCCTAGTAGCATCAGTAGTTGTGCATGTTTTCCGAATCTTATCAATGGCTTACATCACCTGTGTGTGTAACGGCAGTCTTGATTGCTATAGTGTTGGCAGCTGCTTGGATCAAATCCTTTTTTAAAAAGCAATACAACGCAACTCATAAAAGTATATGTATTATTCTTGGATCAGGTTGGTATTGGTGCTTTATACAGTACGCACAATCACTTTAATTGTAAAGCGATGCTTGTCGGTATGAATGGCTATTCATTAAACATTGGTTTATAACTGATATTGAGTTTGGATTGTTATGGCTTGTTGTGGTAGGAGGTCATACGATGGAGATGATGGAGATACTCAAGGATATTGACTGTCAGCATTTTTCACCTCGGCATTACATTATTGCATCGACAGATCAGACAAGTGAAGGCAAAGTGATTTTGCATGAGCAGCAGATTCAAAGCCAGACTGGTAAAAACCAGGTGCATAGACTTGGTTAGGTTTCAACCCATCAGTGATATGCACTGATTTCTGAACATGATAATTGTTAGATTTATACTATTTCCAAGATTTCTCGAAGTCGTCAAGTCAACCAGCCATGGATTTCCAGTATCTTTTCAACTCTTTGGGCAGCATGGTTTTCGTTGATGATATTTTATCGCTTATACCCAGATCTGGTAGGCAATGCTATGGTTATCATGAATACAACAGAAAGATACTCGAGATGATTATTCAACTCGATGCTTAATGACCAACCTGTAGATTCTATGCAATGGTCCAGGTACTTGTGTTCCAATCGCATGCATTGCAAGATTGACTCAACTTTTGGGAATCAGCAGGGCACGAGTCATGTATGTTGAATCACTTGCACGAGTCAGCGATCTCTCGCTTTCTGGCAAGATTCTTTACAATATTGTAGACAAGTTTATTATACAATGGCCACAGCTCAAGACGAAATATCCAAAATCAATCTATGTTGGACGACTTGTTTAAATGTTGTTTTTTAAAAAAAGAATATATTTTTGAGGACATTATAAAGCCTGGGCCTCTCTGTTTTTTCGACGCATTCTTTCTAGCTCATTCATGAATGGAGGAGGAAAAGGACATTGAGTAATATCAGGAGTCCAAGTCACCTGGGATACAATTGCAGGTTTGGTATCAAGCGCACCTTCTGCAAGTGAGTGATGGTTAGCTATAATAGACCTCGAAGCAATTGCCATAATAAAATGATTCCAGATTACCTTCTAGCTTTTTAAAGGGATTTTCTGGTTCTGGTACTGGAATGACCGTGTCTGTTGCCAGAGACAGTCGTCGCTGTACTTTGCGATGTTTTAAATGATCGTATTCCCAAAATAACTTGGTCTCTGTGGGTCTCCTATATCAGTTTTATATGCAATCAAGTTGAGATGTACAATCTAAACTTTGGGTTCAAGCCTGAATTCCACTTACGAAATAGTTGGGTCTACCAGCTGAACTTGAGTATAATGAATTGGCATTTCCTTGTGGATACGACCACCCTTTGGATAGAATGGATTGGGTTTGACATGCTTGACTCCCTATACATGTTCAAGATTTAAATCAGCAGTTGGATCAAAATGCAACAAGGTCAATCAAGATCATGGACTGTTTCTGAAGCGTTGCAATGGCTGATGAATGCAATGAGCTGCCTGCCAAATCGTCATGATGAAAACTTACCAATTTGCAGTCCTCCACAATAACACTATTCAACTGCTTGATGACTTCCAGAACCTTGCCCTGTTTACCGACATCCTTCTCACCACCTACAATCTGAACCATATCGCCTTTAAAAAGATGCCATTCTTTAAGCTGATTGCGAGGATGGATGTTGGGTTGTTTTGGTTTAAGAAAGTTGGCACCACGAAACTTTGGAGGCATTTGATATAGATGGTTGCTTTACTTTATGTTGGGCTACTCAATAAGACTACACTTGATAAACGATGACTGGGCGGTTTATCGAAAATCAATGTCGAATTCAACACTGGAAAGAATTTTTGATCGTTTTGTAAAATGTTGGATTTGAAGCAGATGAAAATCACAAGCATTCAATTCTTACAAGTAAACTCGTAGTTTATTTCATGGGACAAGCAACAAGAGCATCAAGAATGGCACGACTGGCCTTTGCTTCAAGTTCATGAACAGTCTCGGGAGCAATAAACGCATTGGTTTTGCGATCGGCAAACACCATGGCACAGGCAGTAGCACGGATACTAGCCTGTGGAGTATGGAAAGTGGCACAACGAGCAAGGTGGAGAAGCATATGAGATTCCATCTCGAGGGTTTCACAGTTGGGATACTTTTTACGAATAGTATCAATCAGATCGCTGTTGTGATCGTTGAATCCAGGATCTTGACGACCCTGCGACGAGTAGAAGGAATCGGCAGTAGCATTCAGACCAGTAATAACAGCATCCTTGCCAAGACAATCACTCAAACTGGAATAAAGCTGAGTTTGAGGGTTGTGATTCAAGTCAGCAACTTCGAGTACGCTATGCATAAGCAACCTGTCAAGTCAAATCAACTTACCAATTCGGAGAGCTGAACATCAGAGGGACAGATCTTGGAAACCAGATAAGGACCTTCTGTAGACGTAGCCTCTGGAGCAGTACCAGAATACATGGGAGCAAAGTAGTCGTAGTTGCGGCATACATTAACAGCACCATCCTTGGCCACAGCCATCAGACCAACGCGAGAGTTTTCGCCAATTCCACCACAGGAGCCAAATCGGATCATGATGATAGGACCAGAAACCACTTCACGAACTTCACGAACCATCATATCAGCCATGGGAGTGCCCTATGTTATAACAAAACATCAGACTTGAACTCAAGTACATGAAATGCACAACAAGAATTGGTAACAAGGTGGTTGTGATAAGAATCGATAAAGCAAATTCGTACCATGCCAATTGCAATCAGACTGACGGGAGTGCCCTTGTAAGTGCCAGTGATGGTGGTAAAACCTCGCTTGGATTCATGCTTGAAAACAGTGCTGTCCAAGTGCTCAGCAATCTTGTAGGCTCGTTTGGGATCACCAACAGTGATGATTCTGTTGGCAACTGTAAAGTCAAATGAACAGATGGAATGTTATCAACAGACCATGTCCAGGGCTATAATGAATAGAATAATCAAGATCATACCCTCATTATGCTTGACACCGACATGATAAGTACGACCCTCATTGTCGACGGGAAAGTTTGCATTCTTCATGTTGTTGATGGGAGCCATAGTGATAACTGATAAAGTTCAAGACAAACTATTGTTTTGATGTTAAACATTGAGTCGAGTCCTGCAACACTCCCTAAAGTTAGTCTCATGACATGATTGTCAATTGACTGGACAGCTTCCTGAAACTCGTCAACAAAGCTTACTGATCTTGGCTTGCTTTTGTATAGAAATTAAACGGGTGTTTACATCACAGCTTCAATGAATTTCATGCTTGCTCAATCTCCAACTTACAAAACACTGGATTGACTTGCATTCCTGAAGTGATTGAAACTAGAGCGCGATTGCAATGTGATCATATCAGATGGTGATGATCTCAACTTTAAAATAGAGTTTGATTTGTATGTTTATTCAAGAATTCAGAATATCAACAAGTCAATGTGTAGTAGAAAAACAAATATCTATTCCAAAGTAAGAGACTGTTGAACAAGTTTCATTTTACGTGAATATGGCAGTCAACCAACGTTTATCCAGAAGAGTCCTGCTGTTCCAGATACGATCTTGATGTAACAGACTGGTTCTTCTCCAACTGCTTTCTAAGCTCTTCCTGCTTCATCATTTCCAACTCATTCTCAATTCGCTTATCACTTCGACGAACATCGTCTCGAAGAATACCAACTCTGCGAGTCTATTGAAATAAAAGATCAACTGGCTGCCTCTAGCTTCATGAATAACAAGAAAGATCATACTTTAACATCCAGTTCTTGCATGTAATGAACTCCAAAGACACAGACAGTGGCAAACAAACATGACGCTGCAAACGTTAGCTTGGAATTGCGAGACATGATGGATTCTGTGGTAAGAATAAGTCCAACTGGTTTTTCTTTTCCGTTTTTTCTTGCTATTCACCATGGCTCTGTGTCGACTGTCTTCCCGTGCATTTGCTACCGGTAGATACTTGTGTTTTCTATCTCCTCATGCAGTCTATAGTCATACTCTTGTTTGTGTTGAATGTGATATTGCAACAGTCATGCATGATTGAACACTGTCGCTTATGGTGTCGAGCCTTCTCTCCATGCATGGATTTGACATCCATGCATTCAATCCACCCAAGTGTAGTAATCCTTGCTTACTTTATGTTGGACTCTGTTAATTATAGGTCTTCGATCTGCCAATGCTATCCGTCCAGCGATCTTGAACTCCAGGTTTGGTTTATTGCAGTTCTTGTTCATGACTGTTCCTGCCATGAATCTGCATCGTACTATCCAATACTTGTATCAGTCTGACCTTTTTCACAATATATCTTGTTCTAGTTCTTATGCTGCTTCATCTGTGTCGCAGATGCGATTCCAGAGCACAGGTACAATCCATCTTTTGATGCATGTTGATTGGCATTCATCATTGGGATACTCGGCTATATTCTAATGGACTTGAATGTCTTTGCTCCAACCACCTTGTTACTTGTAGCCGTCACTGTTGAACCTCCCAAGCGTGCTGAACCCAAAGCTGTTGCTGAATCTCTCATCAACGCCTTTCCTGGAGAATCTCTTGTTGCCAAGTCTAGCTCTGTTCTGGTTGCTGCCTCAATCGCTGCCTTTTTGATCTCCAAAGAGATCTACATTGTTGATGCCGAAACCATTGAAATGTTCTGTCTTTTTGGTGCATACTATGTGTGGTACAGCAACGGTAAAGACAGCGCCTTGGCTTACTTTCAGGGCAGAAAGGATTCCATAAGAAATGTTTTGACTCAGGCTCGTCTTGACCACAAGGCTGTTGTTCAGGAGCGTATTTCCCATATTGGAAAGCTGTCTGATGCTGTTGAAGTCACCAAGGGTCTTTTTGATATCTCCAAGGTATGACCTGCTCTACATTGTTAGTGTAGATCTGTTCAACTAACAATCAGATTACTAGGACATTGCCAAACTCGAGGCTGAAGCGTATGAACTTAAGCAAAAGGTTGCTTTCAACACTGAAGTCAAAGGTGTTCTTGACTCGTGGGTGCGTCATGAAGCCAATGTTCGTGAGGAAGAGCAAAAGAGACTTGCTGCTCACGTCATTGGAAAGATCAAGCAGGATCTTACTGACCCTAGACTGGTGGGTTGTAGACTACTAGCTTGTCTTGTAAATGCAATCATTAACCCTTTATTTTATAGCAACAAACCATTTTGCAGCAGAGCATTGCTGATATCGAAAGTATGTTTAATTGAACACGATGACTCTTGAACATAATTCAAAATACTAACCACTGTTGTTGATTCAAATGCTTTAGAACTTGCTGCCGCTGCTCGTTGATTTGATGTTTCTGAATAAATCATGTGCTCCACTGCAATTATCCAGACTTGCTCGTCTTTTTCTTGAATGATTATTTTCCAAATAGTTGGGTATCAAGATTGGATTGAATCCATACACTCGTATAGTAGATCTGCATCTCCAATATCAACTTGAAAACCCATTTTTATTGTGATATTATTATGATGGACATAGACCCTGCTTCTGAAGAAGCTGCATGCCTCGATCTCTGGCTTCTTTGTAAGGTGTGGTATAAGTACCACTCCAATTAACAGAGCAAATTTTACACCACTCCTTGATCGTATCCGCACTTGCAGTATGAATACTCGACACGGGAGCATCACTTTTAGAATCAGTTGTGAACATGTCTGGATCAATCATGTCACCAAACAGCGACAGGATACGAATTTTGATAAGCTCAGGTAAACGATTCCGTTTAAAATACGCAACCATTTTACTCAGTCCTTTAAATCCATTGTCATCTGAAAAGGATAAAATAGCCTTGACATTGGATCGAATTGTGACTCCGAAAGCTGAAAAAAATCGTTTTTGATGAACAAGGTCTGTTTGCAGTTCAAATAGTTTCCAAAGTTCGTAAATTAAACCAAATCGAGATGCAGCTTCCTGAGCTTGTGGATTGTTCTAGATGATTTATTCAACCAACAGAAATGTCAATACGCTTTGAGATCATGTCTTGACAAACTCTAATACAAACATGGCATTACAAATCAACCCAAAAAACTTACAGACATGGCACTACTGATAATCAATACGGCATGCTCACGAACCTCGAGATCGTCACCACGCATCAAATCCAGAAGCGCAGGAATCCCATATTCGCTTTTTGCAAAATCAATGCCATAATCAATCTGAGAGACAACATTGTCCAAATGATCCAAAATACGCATCAAAGTAGTGTGATTGGGATGGGATTGAAGCTCTTTAAGTGTGAGATCAAATGCACTGAGTTGGTGGGTACCAAGACCTACTCCATGAGTAGATGCATGTGTCTCCCCATCTGGACGGTGAATCAAAACAGGTTTATTTATGTCACCTGTCACCCCAGTCTTCTTGACTGCCTCTTTCTGTACTGACTCGGCAGCAATAGGCGCATCATTTCTACCGTGGTCGATTGTAAACTCGTCTGGTTTAGACTGCAACTGAATGGTCTTATCTTGGTTACTAGCTGCCACTTGATCAGATCCAGAAAGTGCCACTACCATCGATTCTGGCTCTCCTTCCGTCTCAGTACTGGAAACAAGCTTGGCCTCCTTGAGCCCAGTCGCAACATTTATACGAATATGCAGACCTTTGGGAAGTTGCTGTTCAGGACGAATAGGTTGAAACTCTAAATCCACTCATGGTTTATCCAAAAGTTAGAACAACTCATCCAATGCAATAGATTGGTGGCAACAACTTGCCATGAGTTGCTTGGAATATCATCGGATAGCATTCGCTGCTCCCATCAGAAAGAACTCTACACACAGTATTGTCTGAATCAACGAGAGCAGGTGCTAGAGTGCCCAATGTAGGCGGTAGCGTAAACAACAAAGCGATCGAAATCAAAGCCAACATGGCTGTAGAAAAAACAATGGGTATTCGAAGACCATATAACTTGTGCAGCATAAGTTTAATAGATTTCGAGTAGAAAATAAACGTACGCTTTCAATACCATTTGATTCAGTTTCAGTTCAGGCTAAAACAGATCGATTCTAAATTCACCTTCACTGTTTATTATAAAACTTTTTTAATGATAATAGTTTTTAGAGCTTGTGTTTTGGGTTGGTGGTCTGGATCGGCTTGATCTTTTTGTCATATCCCTAGTAGTGTGCACTTCCAAAATCTGATCGACAGCTGACTTGACCTACCAAATCCATATTGATAAATACAAATGTCTGCTTCATCATTTGTTAGATTTGAATCGGCATCTTGAACTGTACCTCTTGAGGACGAGACAAGATCTGACGCGCACGACGTTGTTCTTCCAAGAGTTGTGCACTCATTTCTTGAGCTACTCGACTGCGCTCGCGCATAGCTTCGTCTTGAGAGTGCTTATAAAGTTTGAAATTACGTTTTGATTGCTTGACCGAGTCGGTGATAATCTGACGGTATGTAGGTAAATCTAGCGTATTGAGATATTGAACATGTCAAGGAATAACTGTAGCACATACTGCCCTGTAATATTAAACATACAACCATGACCAATTCATACTGATTCAAATGAACTAGATGATAAAAGGCTATTGTATATGAAACAAAGCCAATCTTTTCGATATAAAAATAAAGCAATACGAATAACTGACAAAAAAAGGATATTTGTTGGGTTCAGCTCGAATTGCTTCGTTCCTGTGAATCGTTACAGTTCGATAATCGCAAGAAACACCCAGCGATTTTAAATACTCTTGCACCACTGGACTATTTTGGTATACATTGAAGCTTACACGCTTAGACTGTATATATGGACCCATGCAGCAAGATTGCGGAAGCTACAAAAATACAATGGATTCAAATCTAGTTGGAATGTGTTTTAAACATATACTCAATCAACTGGCATACCTTTAATCCAGTGGATACAACATCTAATACTTCTGTTTTTGGTTTGAACCAATCTATAGTTGGCGCAGGAGCTAAAGTATGACATTATCATCAAGTTCAACAATCATGCTCAGATGATCCAATTATATATACTTTTTCATATCTGCCATGTGATATCCAACATGTCTTGCCTTTTTTCCAAATGCAGTATTGAGATGGGTTGTCTTCCAACTCTTTTTTCCCCTCCACGACCTTGGAGGAAAGCACGTCATGAGACCATGTCGTGCAGGAAGGGTTATAAGGAGTGATGCCTGTTGTGAATCTAAACGTAAGAAACAGATATCCAACACATGAATCAACTGTATACAATCTATTTTTTAGCTTACCACTCATTAAACGATGCATGCTGTCGCACAATTTTATTTGGAAACTCGCATCAAAGTGTTTGTGCGATAGTGGAAAGCACTCGCGATATGCTGTATATATAGCCTGAGAGTAGAATTCTGGAAGTTCCTACATAGATTGTGAACATAGATGGAAACTTTAATATTATTTGGCCATATCATTTAATTCAAGCTTATTTGTTGCAAACGACTGTTACCTGGAAAAATTCATCTTTATCATCCCCTTTGTATCGAAGAAATAACTTTACATACAACGTGGAGGCATGACGAACAAGATGATTCATGTTGTCAGTCTGATCTGGTCGCCATTGCTGCAAAAAAATATACCAGAACCAGCATATCATGATTTGCTGTGAGCCTTCAACAAGTAAATAATGTTTCCATTTCTTGAGCAGATTCTTCTACAAATGCAATGACATCAGTATCCATGTTCGTGATTCAACTATACATTGCAAAACAAACATACCGAAACATGGGAATACGATCGTATTGAGTATTGCAAATGTGTCATGGCGGATACATTGTTTGGAAGATTTAGCATTATGTCATCTGGCTGGCGTATGTAATCCGTATACTAATATCCCAATTGGGTTTATATCAAGACAGATTAACGCAATCTGCCAAATTCTAAATGTGGATTCATTGTAGTTGTGATTACATACCTCTATCATTGATGTTGCTTGTTTTACCGAGATTCCAGCCGTTGTAATACTGTTAATATTCACACCGTGCGATCCGTGATCATAAGATTCTTCTATGTTTTTCAAAGTGTTTTCAAGTATACGGCAACATGTAAATGCATAAATTGACAATTGGAATATACATGGCACATTCATTTACCTATATTTGAACAAATAAGCATCAGTTTATAAAAATAAATATCAAAGTTGTAAACCAAGCAAAACAAATACCTGATTGGCAAGATGCAGATTCGTTACAAGTTTTTAAAGTATTTGGTAGTGGTTGACCCACTGACACTAAACTTGAGCCTATCAAGCAAGATGGAAGCTGAGATTGAATAGTTTCACGCACAGAATGTTCTTGAGAAGCATCAACGTTATTGGACACATCGTCAATCACAAGATTAAGTTGTGGGTTGTTGCATCCAATTCGTAGTTTTGATGTCAATGCATTCACATGGTCACCAAGCAGCTCCAGATCACGTAGTCCGATTGCTTGTTAGATTCATAATATGATAATTTCAAGCAAATAGATTCAAATCAGTCATACAGCATCATTTACTGAAAATGATGGGATTCTCACAGCAATTTCGCTATTTAATAAACATATCGAGTTAATGCATCATGACGTTACGTAATATTCCTGCAAGTTTTTCTTGAACACCTTTTGGATTAACATATGCGTGAACAATCTCGTGCTGTAGATTAGTAGAACGTTGCCTTTCAAAAACAGAGGTTTCCGAATTGGTACCAGGCAATTGATCTTGTGTAGTAATAGTTGGCGCGGCGTTCAGAATTGGAATGGTATCTACAGTTTAAAATATAACCTATTAGACTTTCAAGATAAATAATTGATATATCAAGTAGTTCTTGGTATAGGTTTTGTATCCGTAATGATGCAAACCAGTAGACATATACCTTTATACACCAACTGTGTACTATAATCAGTGACTTTTGGCCATACATCTTTTGCAAGATTCCAGCGCGACGATGTATAGGCATCACTGCTTTCCTTGGATGGCGTGTATACTACTGAGACGGCCGATTGCAGTTGAGACGCTGACGAAACAGGAGCACATACATTTTCGTCATTTGAAGGAACAAACGTTGTAGACGAACCACTACACCCTTTGGTTATATACTCTGATCCCGTTTTAACAGAGTTTTTGTGATTTCGAGAATGTGACCGAATCGATTCGCTACTGCTACAGCGCGAATTACGACCATATCGATGCAGCAAGTCCACACTACTGTGATCTTTTGAACGGTTAGAGTCAGCTGAGGATTTGGTTCTATCGTCGAATGATACAGATGCGTCAGTAAAGGTTTCATTTTCCCTTTGTATATACTCGTTTAGTGATTGAATAGGAGGTCGTCCAATGTGTTTTTTAATAGTCGAGATATCCTGCTCAGAACGATTGGTTGTCAGTTCTGAAAAAGACCCCACCAATCTTGTATTTTTATGTAATGTAAATGCTGACATGCCAGATATTTAGACCAAGTGAAGAATGTATTTTAAAAGTAACGAGTTGTAGGGATTCTGCATGCAGTAATGGCGATTGTTGCCAAAAAACAAAAAGTTTATTTCTATGCGAGAGCCATCAGAGCCAAATGCTCAATCTTACAGACGTATTCACGTAAAATAAAAGTGTATAAAGTCATGTCTGATTGGTGTCAATCTTACAGGACAACACTGCCTTGTAAGCTTTTTAGTCTATTGATGTTTTTGTTAAAGTATTAGCTTGGTTTCTTGAACTAAATCATATCTCATAGTTTAGGATACAACAGAGTTTCTTGAATGCCATGATCGTGCCAGATATTCTTTGGTTGTGTAAAGCCAACGCTTGCAGTAGCCGAGTCAATCCAAGATAAATACAAGTGTTTCATTTTACATGAATACGGTCGTAATCAGCATACTCACACTGCCTATACTTGTCCATTACTGACATGCACATCAAATGAAATACTCGTATTGCTATCAATAAGCTGACAGAATCCAGAGCTTGGGTTTGATGGCAGTTTTGCTAAATTTCAACCTTTTACAAACTAACAACACTTTTTGGTAATTGACTACCAATCATTCCTATCTACAGCTATATAGATTGGTAAGCATGAAAGCGTCTACTCTAATAGCAGACATTGTTCCTGGAGATGTCCAGCTTTCCATACAAGTCGATATTTTGGAAACGCTTGTGATACTCTCTGGTCAAGTTTCACTGCAAAGTAAGTTATGCATCGAGATCTTATAATAGGTGCATGCAAGTCCAACTACTAAAACTCAAGCTCAATTCTTGTCAACTCAATCTAGATGGAGCTCGCAATATCAGTGTGGCAGAAATTGTCATTGGTGATCAGAGCGGAGTAGCCATTTTGGAATTGATTGATGGTAAGCTAGCAACAATCTAATGGCAGCAGCGCTAACGAGTCCATTCTTACAATTGCTTTGTGTAGATCAGATCGCTCAATTGAAACAAGGCATGCATGTTACTCTTTATAACGTAACTTGCAAAATATCTCGAGGGTTCGCTAGACTCCGATCTGAGCCATTCAAATTCCAAAACGAATCTGATGGTCATTATAATCAAGATATCAACTATAGCCACAACATCTCTAATATTGAATACGAGCCTATTTTGGCAGCTCTAATGGAAAACTAGGTTCAACCACTATTTTCAATAACCCATCACCCAATCCAAGTAAATACCTAAAATAAAAAGATACAGAATGAAATAAAATCTGGTCCAAGGCCAATCAAGGCAAAAAGGATCGCAGAAATGTGTATTGCCTGAAACTCCACCAATATTAGTGTAGCCAGACGCTGGAAGACGAACATCAAACCCAACACACTCCTCTCCAAGAACAACTCCAAAGACCTAACGCTATTTCGCTATATAAGACGATGAATGGCATGTTGGCACAAGAGATCATTTAAAACTGGCTGCTTTCTTGAGACTCGACAATCTGTTGAGCAATACGATCCAAATCCTTCTGTCCATCGACAGAGATCTTACGGCCACCGTTAGGGTGCAACTGAAGAACCTTGATCTTCTCAAGAGAGTGGAAGATAGCACGGGCAATGGATCCAGAGCCAATACCTCCATGGTGAGGCTTGCTGCCACGGTTCTTGGTACCACCATAGTTCTTTCTAAGACCACCTACACCAACACCTCCGCGAAGGTAGATATGGCGAGCAACGGATGCTAATACACAAAATGATTGATATATGTTAAAACCAAAGGTCCAAGATAGTGTGAACCAATAATGCTAAACTCACCAGCACGAACATAGTACCAGTCTGGGTCATAAGGAGCAAGCTCCTTGTCGGCACCGGTCTTGACAAGATCAACCCACTTTGGGAGCTCGAGCTTACCAGTACGCTTGAGGTAGGCAGAGTAAGCCTTGATAAACTCATGTGAACTAACGTCCTTGACAGTGACTCCGCGGCTCATCTTTGATTCTGTTGTAAAGAAAAATAAAAAATAAGACAAGTCGAGTCTTGTGTTGCAACATCACGTTATAGTCACATGACCAAATTGAATTTTGTTACATTGTAAAATGTTGACAGGGGTTCAACTTTATATATCACGTGTTAATACTATTAATCCAGTCAAGCTTGCAATCTGTCCAGCATCAGATTCACCGCAGCATCCACACAGACGGATCACTAAAAGGGTCAATCTAATAACCTAGTCTCATGAAATGATGGATGCAAATTTATGAGACAATATTGTCTTTTGGTGACTTGATGATAAACGTTGCGTTTTGAAGAGTTGATCAATTTCTAGTAGAACGGCATACAAATATTTAATCATTATTTATTCCAAAACAGAATACGAGCGACTACAGAAAAGTGATTCATTTTACGTGAATACAACAGTAAAAATAAACCATCAATACGCAACGCATTCATTCCAAAGTAGGAACAAACTCTTTGGTGAGATCTATTTCAAAATATAAAACTCATTAGCATGCGAGTTCACAGGTCCTAAGCCAAACAAAACTTACCAATACCCTCCAAATGTGTGTTGGTAAGCTTAAAGCGTGTCTTTCGCTTTGCTTTAGTCTTGGCCTTGCCCTGTAAATTAGATTTTAGTATCGCCATTAACCCATACTACTCGATACATTTGCCAAAACCACTATACCTGAGCAGACTTGTGCATCACAATCACTTCCATGGATTTTAAACCAGCTAAACATTTAAAAAAGCACATGTCAAGTCAATACATCCAAGATTACAACACGATCAATGGTGACAGTCCATACCACTAGCAAGTTCTTTAGATATGTCTGCCTCTAATGGCAATGCAACTTGATGCCAGTATTCTTTAAACTCTACAAATAGACCAAAAAGGTAAACAGGATTGATTTTCAACCACCTGAAACCAAAGTTATACCTTTGCATATATCCACATGCAACTGATTGTTATTATAGTACACAATTCTTGGCGATTCATCTCTGTTGCGAATGATTAAAATAGACTTTTCTGCATCCAACTCCTGTAGAAACATGTGAGTAGATAGCATATGTTCGCGCTCAATATGCTGATCCAACAAATTACCTCAATGTATCCAAAAATACCATTGCAGGAATCCTTGAGTTCTTTTACTTCCATGCCAGTTGTATCCCGATTTTTCTTTAATAATTCTAGCAAGTCTTCTTTTGATCGAATCTTGTATGTTGGCTAATTGACGAATACAATTTTGTTTGGTATGAGTTGTAATTCAATGGTTTTTGGCTATTAATCTGCCATGTACAGATTCTCAATGGAAAAACACAAGCCCAGATCCCAACACAGTATTCAAATTCAATGAGACTTGCCCTGTATTCAAACGTGCCATTAACACCATCGTAGAATATTCTTTCGTTGTTACGGACAAGATCAAACAGTTCCTCATCATCCATAATGTCCATTGCCAATTTGCGCACCATGTCATTGTTGGTAAGCGGCTTTTCTTCGGCCTACAGTTTGATCCATGCCATTTATAGAAATTAGCCAACGAGTCGACCAAGACAGTTTATATTTTAAAGACTTGTGAATTTATCTGGAACAAGTTTAAAAACGTACCTTGAGTAGCATGATTATATCAAAAAGCTTTCTTGCTACAGGAATACCATCGGATGAATATAGCACAGGAGCTAAAATATAATTTAAATAACCAATTGAGATGCGGAAGCAGCAATGGACATGAAACCACATCAATGCCGGTTAAAAGTTTACTATTTCAAGTCTAAACTGTTGACAGTCAGATTGGTATTCAAACGGTAATATTACCCTTGACTACTTTAGTCTGGATGTTAGATTTGTTTGGGTCCACTTCTGTTGCTGTTATGGTTTGTTTTTTGATTATGGGCTGCGCCAGCATACGCCTGCGTAGCTCTGCCTAGTCGGTTCAATTGCATGACAAGAAGCATGTGTTAGCATCATGTTCAAGGAATTTCATGCATAGAGACTAGCCAACAAACTATTCAAAACATGCACCAACAAGATGCAACTCAGTGTCAATCTCTCTGGCTTTAGCAACTCATGAGTTGCTTTATTTACCTTTGAAGACTCCATGCTCAAGACTAATATCAAATATTGAATTGAAGTGGTAAAGTTGCCAACTTGAAATATATTTCATCATATTGACGAGTTTCATTGCATATCGATCGATCCATTTTTCAAAAGGTTTCAAATGCCTGATATTTAAATGGTCAGATTGTTATTGAGCAATGTCCTGTTCACTTTCTAGTCTGATCTTGAAATGACAAGTTTTTAAACTGATATTGACCAAATAATAGTCACTTTAATGTCTGTAGTATTACAGCAGCTGCTCTACCCATCTCAATAAGTGTTCCATCACAAATACAGAATTGTTGTAAATATTAAGCCCATCAAGAATAGATGCAGATATGTCGCAAGTTGAAGATATTCTGTAAAAATCAGTGCAATTAATTCCAAATTCAAGGTCCGCTCTTCACATGGCACTTTTATTGGCAAAGATCTAATATATTGTTTAAATTATGATTTATAAAACATACTATGTTATACACCAACAGTGAATTAAACACAATGATTCAAGTGTTGGCAAGTCTTACCTTTTCAACGGCAAGTCTGGGAGTAAGAATCTCCTCAGCATCACGATCAGGAAGTTCAATACTGAATTCATCCTCAAGAGCCATTGTGATTTCAACCTGATCTAAGCTGTCCAAACCCAGGTCGTTTGTAAAGTGTGCATCCAGAACAAGCTAATCCCAGATAAAAGACAATCCATTTAAGCAAGTGTATTTGTAACGCAAATTGGTAGTGGCAATAAAAAAAGGATCAAGCCGGGTTAGTATATGCAAGTCAATTCCAAAGGGCTTGACAGTCATGAATAAATCAGACTCATTTCAACTAAACTGAAAGAGTTACAAGGAATATGTCTAATCAAAAACTGTCTAATTGTGCTATCCAACACAGTCCCAGTGATTGGTCGAGATCGAATCACTGGAATTGTCAACATCCTTCACAGCTCCTATTAACATGTATTGGCTGTAAAACGACCATCAAGACAGGAGTGTGCTAAAGGTAAAAGAATGCTATCTATTCAGATTGACATTACCTTGGAGGCCTCGACTTTGTCAAAGTCCTTGAGTAAATGCAGGACTCTGTCCTCAATCTGCTGCACAGTCAATGGAGGAGGACCAGCAGAAAAATGGCGCACCATTGACAGACAAGGCAAAGACACACTGCGCATGAGATGAGAACGAGCAGTAATATTGGGAGTGGAATAGTAAGCAGCTGCAGAGCAGCGGGACAAGGCAGTTCTGAACATGTTTGATACAAGTGATGCTCGCAGATTCCCTTTTTGATGGTGAGTTTGCCAACAAAAAGAATTTTCGTTTCTTTGTGATGATCACACTGCGTTCTATCTGGCTTGAATCTACTTTAACTTTAAATGTGTAATATTAAATCCCAACCAATTCATATTATTCATTCTTGGAATGTGTGCTGGAAATCCTTCAACTCGCAATCTCAATTCAGCACGCTTTAAACACTATCTGAAACTGAATGGTCAACTCAATCAGATCTTTTCTCAAGATTCAAGTATTAAAATGCAAAGAATAGTTCAACAATCAATTTATAATTCAAACTTTCCCGTAAAACACGAATGGTATCTGGATTAATGCAAGGCACTGGTTCAGTGAGTTTATGGGGTTTCTCCAAAGCACTCGACTTCCAAGACTCGAGTAAGTATATTTGATGGTCGGTATCAACTGTATTGTATATCCTTTAGTCAAGAACACCATCACATATATTTCAATAAACTGTCAAGTGAGTCGGAGTTGGATAGGAACTGGTTCAGTTTTTTAATATTGCATTTTCAACCATCTAGATGGTATCTTTACAGAAAAAAATACTACTTTGCTAGATATTAAGAGTGCAATAGCTGATGAAACGGAACCATTGGACGTTTTATTAATTGGTGCAAGTGACCCTCGCCATATTATCAAAACTGCCGGTCGAGCTTGGAAGCATTCATCTCGCCAGATTCACGTAAGTTGGTGTCCAGATACGCTTGCATAGCACTGTGCACATACTTGTATATACCATGTGCAAATCCTTTACAATACAACCAACTGCATTTTTCGTCAATTCTAGTTTCATGTCATTGAACCGCAATCATCTTTGCTAGCAAGGCACATGCTTTTACTTTCTATTTTATTCGACCCACTAGATGATATCGGTATACAAGGTAAGATTTAAAACCAAACCTCTTTTCAAATGAATTAGTGTCAAAAGCAATTGTTTTGGGCTTAGTTAACCTTTTGGTAGAGCGTGCTGAATTGTTTCTCGAGTGCTATGGTAATCTGCTCATCAGGAAAAAAACTGCAACATGGATAAACGCTTATACATTGCCATTGATCAGGTAAGTAAAAGTTGAGCAAAATCCAGGTTTTAAACAAATGGAATATAACATGCAATTTACAAAAACACTTAGAGCAATGACTGATGGTGCAGGCGTGCTAGGAAAGCTGATTGATTTTTCAGGACTAAAGTTCAGGGAAAGAGACGATATTGAGTTTGTTTTTAAATTCTGGCGCGATCAAGCAAAGCAGTTTGATGCAAAATCTCTGTGGTTCGTTAAACAACTACTTGATATTTACTGAAAGATTCATTGTTTCTCACTGAATATAACTTGTAATCATCTGATTCACTACGCGCTCATTACATTTGATAGGGATATTCGATTACGTCGCTACTATGCCGCACGATATGATTGCAGGGAAAACGCTATTGACTGGGACTACCACATGAATATTCGTCAAATGGACAAGACTGTTTCAATTATTTTCAAGCCCGAGTTCTTACGTTGGAGACTACACGGAACTGCATTTGAGGTGCGCGAGTCCACTTATGAATGTGCTAACCGTTCCATGGCTACTGTAGATGTTTTGAAACAGGTATTGTTAATATTGCATCCAAGTGAACTTGAATGTTAAACTTGAGCCTGCAATGAAAATATGCTAATCTTGATGAATCAAACTCGACTTGTTTGCAGGATGGTGTGAATGTGGCAAAGTGGGGATATTTCAGTGACATTCTTTTTGGACCCTATTTGGCTTTTGGAATTGATACCGAAAACAAAGAAATGCTGGTTACAAATAATGATAGCCATAAGCATGTAGGCAGAGTCGTGATTTTACACTGTTATGTATGAAATGCATGTTTGATTTGCCACAAATGACCAAAAACTATAAACTTGTCAACAACTATTTAGACTTCCCAAGAAATCTCAGAGTATAATGTACGATCTCTTATTCACGAACTTAAAACAGGAACTTTGTATGAAGAAGCAGAGACAAAGAAAATCACATGTGCAGGTATTGTTCCTACTCACGCTGATCATTACAAACATTGTTGGTCACTGCTGCAGCAATAACCTTTCATCATATTAATGTATTAGACACGAAAATCTTGCCAGATTACAACATCTTGGACAAGATCAAGGTGTCATTTCTACCATGCGACGTTTCCATAACTCTGGAAAAGAAACGCTCAAAGCTGGCTGGAAAATTTAAAACAATCTTTATATCAAATGCCATGGCACACCGATTGGCAGACGCAGCTCACGTGCTTCACCCACAAGGAGAGATTATTGTAGAAACTGCAAAGTAAGCTAGTATATACAATCGAAATATCTATATCATTGATTTATTTTTAATACTATCATGTTCGTATTTGTGATATTGGTACACTACAACAGATTCATGGTCGAACTAAGCAAAGAGCTTCGACAATCATTTGAAAAAAAGCTCGATACAATAGCAAGCAGTGCTGGTTTAGTTCGAAAACAATTCGCCGATTGTGATGCAAACGTCGAGTTTATGGTGTTTAAAAAAGAATAAATTGACTCCCATTTGCATATGGCTTTCAAAAAATTAAAAGTCTACATCACCGCTAGTAGATCCCCGTCCTTTACCTCGCTGAGATTTACTTACTCTCCCACGGGAACTGGAGGCCGATTTTCCTCTACCCCTTCCTCTGCCCCGACCTCGACTGCCTCTTCCTCGTGATGATGAAGATTTTCCTTTTGGCTGTGGACAATTACTAGAAAAATGTCCAACCTTGAATAATAAATCAATTTATAAGCATGTGAATGAGCAAGTATATCCCCTTGTGAATGACATGTTGCAAAATTCAATGATAAAAAACCTGATTGCAGTTGAAACACGTTAGATTAGTTGCAGAGTCATTATTAGTATTTGCACTTCCAGTGGGTCCATTCCGTGGCAAAGACTCGTCTGCCCATGCAAAAAATCGACATTGTGCAGCAGACTTGGCACATGTATAATACTGCCGACCTTTGTTCGGACCATCTCCCTGTGCAGTTTTTGAAACTGCAATCAGATCACATTGGCAACGTGGCCTAGATGAATTGTTACTCGTTCTTCCAATAGAGTTATAACCAGGCATATCCTGTGCGTGTTGACGCTGCAGAAAATAAATATAATTCAATTTGAGTCTTGCATACAAATGTGACATCTATAGACCATTCCATAAATATACCTGAACGCTTTCACCATTCTTTCCAGTAGTTACAGACTGATCGTCTACCCACTATTCAACAAATATAGATTTCATATAGTCGGTTAATATAAGCAATCGGCCAACAACAAATACTATACATTTCACGGCAAGCATATGTAACACATGGTATTTCATATCGATTTCGTACCAAAAAAAATGTACATCTTGTAGGATCGGTTTGGGCTTTGCTACATGCGTAAAACTGACGACCTTGGTTTGGTCCCTCTTTTCTGACTGTTAGCAGTGAACATACTGACAGACATGAACACGTCTGGGTATGGCTAGATCTGCTACCTCCGGATCGCTCACCAAACGACTGATCTCGATTTTGCGCCATGTCATCCTTCCACTTTTGTAATAAATACAGTATAAAGCCAATTGTATTAGCGTGATGATCGATGTGTATGTCTGCATTCTATGGTGCATGGTGCTATACATCACCAGCACACAAATAAATTGATAATGCATAGACTTGCTTGAAAAATATGACATCGTGTTGGATCATCTTTTGGTTTGGGACAGGACAGAAATATCCGGCCTTGATTTGGACCTTCTTTTCGAACCGTTAATTCCAAAAGCGGCATCAGGCATAAGCACATTTGAGCATCTTCATCTACACTGTTAAACGTAGGATTTCTTTGGTTTGTTTGGAGCGGATGATGCTGTGGTGCATTATATCTTGGTGGTGAAATTTGAGTCAATGGTGTGGATGAGAATGATGTCGTGATAGCAGCAGCTCCAGCAGACGGAGGAGGTGGAGGCGGATAATTGTGAATCTAAAAATCATGTCAGTCAATACAAACTTTGTCAAAACAATAAAGCAATACACTTCAACCATCTTCTAACATTTTCAGAAATAGTTGAACCAGATTGTTGTTGTGGAGGCGCTCGGTTCCTTCCACGTTCAAATGAAAATAATTCAAGTAACTGATCGTCACACCATACGCAAGTATCATACTGTATATTATCAGGGTTGCCAAGATTAGTACAACCAGGATTCGAGTACAATCATTTTCAAACCAGAATAAAGCACACGAACCTCCAAAGGAATTGTGGGTGGAACAGAGTGTGGGCGAAAGCTGAGTTGTAGTTTACTGGTAGGTTCAGTAGCATTGCCACATGTACTGCATGTGTTTTCAGATTTTGCAACGTTTGTAACAAAAGATGGCAGAAACAAAACTTCACGACACGCTGGATATCCCGAGCAACCTAATGTCCAAAATTAAAACAGCGAGAATCAGACAAGGTATATTCATTACCGCCATACAACAAAGATATAAAAACTCTTGTGGACTGTTATACCTATCATTTTTGTATTATTTGGCAACACACGAAGTGTCATGGGTAACCGGCATTTGGGACAATTGCGTATGGCTACATCGTTGAAGCGATCGGCTCTTTGCTAGAATATTTACAAGAATCAAAGAGTGGAACCGTAAACATATGACATAAACTAAACAGCATTGCTCGTGCATAATTAAATGCCCTATACACTATTCAAGTAAAGCAAACCTACTGGAGTTGCATCTGGTGCATGGCCAAAAAATTTGGCACACGATTCGTGTAGTTTACTTGCTTGACCAAACGCTGCAATAAAGACATTTTTATATAGCTCTATGCTTTCAGATACAACATCCTCACGTTGTCGAGCCCCATCGCAGATTTTTTTCATATTTGCTTCTGTCTGAAACAGCATGTTCAACAATGAATGTCAATACAAAAACCAAACTCAAATCTCAACAACAATTTCCTACCAAACTACGAAGAAATGGTCTAGATAGAGACAAATCAATGTCCATCTCGTCATATGCAGTAACCAGCGCCATTCCCAGTGTCGTTGGAAAAAAGTAAATGTTTTCTTTGCGTGCATATTCCCGATCAAGGATTTTTTTGATATGCTCGTGAATAGTGGCATCTGTACCAATACCACTTTTATCCATGAGCGTAATAAGATCGGCCTCAGTGAGCATTGTTGGTCTGGTAGTACTTCCTTCACGCATCTCTAATAATGACGGTTCAACTCGCTCGCCAACGGAAAACGTTGGAATATCAGAATCTGACCATTTTTCATATGGAAACACCTCCAAGTAATTTCTTTCCAAAATCATAAGCCCTAAACAAACTGATGTAAGCATCAACTAAAAAAATAAATGCAAATCATTAAACTTCAAGTATACCTGATGAAGTAAATTTTTCTTGGGAAAGTTCCAAATCAACCACAGTTTCTTGTCCTCTGGCTGCTGCTGAGCAACAGGCTAAAAACCTTCGTGTAATATAATCAAAAACTTTCTTTTCGTCACCAGACAAATCAAATGCAGCACGAACAGGATGAATCGGCGGATGTGCTTGGTCGTTGTTTTTACCCTTGCGCGGTTTAGTAAACTTTCCATTTAAAAGACTTTTATATGGATCAGGCTGTTAGCTAAATATAGTTATTATTTGCATTGAAAATTTGAAAACTAACCTAGCTGCATAGCTGCCCCATTCTTGACTTTGTGTTTGTTTTTCAATTAGAGGCATTAGATCAAACTTATCATCGAAGCAGTCGGTCTCGGTTCTTGGATAGCTGACTATACCACGATTATACAGTGCCTCTGCAACCTTTACGTCACCAATCAAATTACAGCCATAGTTGTAAATTAGTATAACATATACAGCAACTTGAATGTCGAATCCATACATCAATCACCTGCATGACACGGTCCGAACTCATATGCAAGAAACGAGATCCAACTTTTTGAAGCTCCACCGTAGTAAGTGGCAAAGGAGCCCTAATTTAAATTACAATAAACCATTTTGTATTGAACAAATCTCAAAAACAGCAGTTTATGTGACAGTCTTCCTACCATTTTGATTTAGGTTTTGCTTCAACTTTAGAAATGGTGCATACTGGATTTTTCATACACAACTCGTATAAAGCAAGAACAATGTGCCGGTTGAACAAATGGTTGCGAGACCACCCAAAAACAGCCCGGAGTCCGTTCCGTGTCACTTCAAGTGTAATGCTCCAAAACTTCTCTGGAATAAAGCTCTGGACCTTTCTAAACCGATCAACAACAAATCCCAGAGTTGGAAACTGACACGGACCTTGAAATTTCATGCAGCAGCGTTGTCATCAATGCTGAACTCTTTCAAAAATAAATGGCAAACTTGTATTTCACAAACTAAATTCAAAATAGTAGCATACCGTAGCTGAGTATCTGTTCGCTGAGTTCTTTGAAATGACCTTGTAATTGAAGTGTTTGAAATCTGGTAAAAACGGCACCAATTCGCAAATCTAATTCAGTTCGAGCATCCACTGCTGCCGCTGCGCGCCAATCTAACTCAACCAGTCGATTCCATGCCTGCTTAATCTCTCTATGTAATCGTTAAAATATGAAAAACCATAAAGCGTTATTCAAGCCAGACAATTTGCAACTCGTTAGAATCAAATTGAAATTAGCTCTTGCCTTGCTTGGACTACGGAAAACCTTGCTCGTTTAACAATAATGTTGGGATTGGTTTCACGACACACCTGAACCACCTCGGCACCAATATTTTCTCCTTCTCGGTCACAATCTGTCCAAATAACTAGCATCTCAGATTGCCGAGATTTTGCACGCAGATTGTCAGCCAAACCTTTCATGTCCTGTTCAACAATATATGACAAAGTCAAGATATAATGCATATTAGAGTTAAAAATCCCAACCCAACAGTCTGAATTTCAGAACACATCAGTACAATCGCCTAGATTACCTGTTTGACTTTTTTTTGAATAGGCGCTCCAAAGAGATGTTGCAGCGTAGCCATTCGCCAGCTCTTCCATTCAGGAGAAAAGTCACTTTCCATCAAATGTCCAAGCAGTGCAGTCATCACTACTGTACACTCTCTTCCCTGACATTGTTGACTAAACTCATAGTTTTTGATGTACTTGTTGGCAGTTGAGCTCTGTTTAATATAGTAGAATATAATAGATGAGCCCAGAACTCCAGTTTAAAATGCAACGATTCAGTGCTGGCATGATCCAGAAGCACATACTGTTTCAAACCGTCCGTCACCAAGGATCTCAGCTACCGACTTTGATATAGATGGTTTTTCTGCTACACATAAGATCTACATAGAATATACGGTTTGGTAAGTGGATTGGAAAGAACAGTCGCTTCAAGTCCAACTCTGCTCCAGGAATGCCAACTATGCAAGTTTCAATCCATTCAGCCAGTCTCAGAATATCCAGTTATTTCAATAAAACTATAACCAAGGACTTGAAGCCATCATCAATATGACTTGTACACCATACACACCCGCATCTGATCAAATATTTAATAAATCTGATTGTCGAAAGCCCAAAGTTGGCCCTTTTATTTGAAATGAGTCTGTTGATGAGATTGCTGTTGAGCATCCATTCATAATCCAACTGGCCATACACTGACAGCAATAGTCATCAAATTGAAATCCTGTTTTCCTTGGAATACTACACCAGCCACAATATGGTGAGTTGGATTGCATCAACATTCGACTTATTTTAAAATCTTACCTTTTTCATCACTCGGATAATGTACTCCACCTGTGGGTTGGATGTGTTTCTCAGCATTGAAATGACATCTCTGAGATATTCTTTAGACTCTTCACTGTTGATGACTTGTTTAAATACGCCAACACACGCGCCTCGTTTGCCTTCCCAAAACTCGGGATTAGGATCCAGTCGTTCAAGAACATCAAATGCTTTAGCAGCATAATAGAAATGTGATGTCTAGATGAAATTTACAAATGCTGTTATTCATATCAGTTTTTGAAACCATTTTCTTTTAGATTTAAACCAAGATTACCTTGTAACAATCGTTTGCAATCAACTGGAGCAAGCTAAACGATTCGCTTGATGTTTCCATTTTCAAATAAAGCTCCCATGCCAACCGAGGCTTTTTGTTCATAATATCTATTATTCAAAATGGTAGTTAGCATTCCAACTATGATTGATGCTCAATAGGATATCATCAATTTGAGCTCAAAACATCACTTACAGCATCGTGCCAAATGACTCAAATATGCGTTTTCATTTTTAAACTTTTCGCTTTGGATCGTCAGCAAAATTTCTTCGCCCTCTTCAAATGCACCCGTAGCAACTTTAGCTTGTGCATAGTTATAGTTAAACGTGTCGTCGTTATAGAAATATCCCTAAATTGATAAAGCTTAGAAATAGATGCGCTACTGACAGAATAAAAACTGCATACAATGTTTAAAGCTAAATGATTTTACTTTGATTGAGTTGAGGTAGATAAGAACATCGTCAAACTGCTTCAGTAAAAAGAAACAGGATGCCATGCATTGACGACCTGGAATAGTATCGCATTCGCTAGCAGATCCTCCAACCAGCTGAAAGTATTGCTGTGCTATTTTTAGATGCTCTCTTGACTCTTGCTCCTGACCAAGCGAGGCATTTACTATTCCTTTAAGAATGTACTCCTAATGTTTGTATTTAAATTAGAACCATGTCAATGCAATGGTCATTCCAGCTGAAAAGTGTCACATAGCCAATGCATTTGGAAATGAAATGAATACATTGCAGCAGTATAGTAGATTTACCTGTGGGGTAGATGGCTCAACATCTTTCATTAAATTGAAAGCAGATACAATATCATCATTGCGCAAATGGTAAATCACCAGATTCAGACGCGCTTCTGGAATCACATCAATCAGTGGAGGTAAAACCTGCAGCGCACCTTCTCCATTTTTAAACACAACCTGTAAAGTGTATGATTATATCACATATTTTAGTATAATGGCTGCAAATCACTCTAAAAATTAGTAGCTTGACAAAAGTGCATTTACAAAATTGCAGCAATATGGCTCACAAGATTGTGTTTGATGAGATCTTCAGCAAACTGAAAGTTGTGTGACATTTTTTCAGATAGTCCTTTCAATTCAGTTTCAGCTGCTTTGCCATTGTACAGTCGGAAATGATTGCATGCTTTCAAATTTGTTGCAATCACGCTGTCTGGATACGCTCCAAGATACACTGATAATACTTCTTGGGATACATCGTAGTAGTCTAATTTGTAATAACACATGGCAACATACACATTGATGGCCAAAAAATCTCTATTGATTGATCAAGAACAAAATTGGTAGGGTTAGGCATAATACTTGGCACTACACTTGTTTATAAACCACCATCGTATATTCCCAAACAAGGTACCTGTTTTCAAGAAGAATTCGCTTGTAAATATCGATTGCTTCTTGGTAATGGCTGCGCAAATAGTGAATCGATGCAAGACTTAGCTGTAGTAATATGAAAATTTAAAATAGATACAAGGATGATAGTATTTTAGATCAAAATTTTGACCTTGCAGCAACATCTTGTGATATCTGGCAATGCAAATACGCAATTATACACACCTGATCTTCAATTACATCTTGAAGATTCTGATGATATCCCATAAGTCGTTTTTCGTCATTGAATTTATGCGATAGGTGGAATAACAATCTATTTTGCAGTTTGCATGTTGGACCTGTGTATAATAATCATGTAAGGTGTATGTTATAGCTTAAAGATGATCAAACAAAAGGTAATACAAAAAATTCAGTTGTAGTAAAGTCAAATATATACCTCGTTGAGCTTCTTCATCTGCTTCTCTATACATTCCTAGAAAAAAGTAGCAACATGCAAGATATAGATGCACCAATGAATCGCAGTTTTCAATAAGAAGCACAGCTTGATACGTCTAGAATTGTGGTGATATCAGTGAATTAAATGAAGCTTAATTTTCACACCAAGATCTTGACATGAACCCATCGATCCAGAAACCAATAGTTGATATTGTTCAATACTTACGTCCATGGCTTTTTTGTAATCCCCAAGATGAAAGAGTGAATACCCAAGCCACATCATATTTTCCATATTGCCATTTCCTGATGCCTTTGTAAACTGGTTTGCAAAATTCAATATTTTTGTTAGGGCTAATGCTAGAACTGATATTTTGCAATGTCGATAGTGGAATTTGAATAAACATCTATTATTGCTGCAAACTACTGTTATATTTACCTCGAGAAGTGTAACTGCCCCAACATAGTCACGATTGTTGATATAGGTTTCTAGTTTAGGAACCATCTTTTTAGCTTCAAATGAATCCAATACAGGAGTAGGGTTTGACGGTGCAACCGCCGGCTTAGCACGAGAGAGCATCTATGATATTATCAACACACTTATTTTTAGTTTTCTGACATTTATGAGTTCAAGTATCACCACAAACAAGGTACATGAATAGTGTTTTTGATTCTCCTTGACATATTGTGAATTGATGGCTAGTACTTGTGGTAAAATACTAATACTCATTAAATACAACGTAGCAATGAAGCTACATATGGAGTAGGACACACTCATTTTTATGTGTAGCATACCATTTTATACGAGGTTTAAGATGTATTTCAATATTTAAAAATGTCGAGTCGGTTCAAAAGCATATAAACGCGCTTTTATCAATATCTAGCTCATCTTTGCAACATCCGTTTATACTTGCATTAATCAAATGGTAATTATGTTTTGGATGGTCGTTGTAATTTTGGCAAACACCCATGATATATTTGAAATTCCACTTGATGCATTCCACTGCAATGGCCGTCGATATTCAGCCATCAGCCCTGTTTTTATTTTCATATTGAAATGAAAAAATAACCTAGCTTTTCCAATTTCCAATACTAGTCTTGTAATGTAGAATCTCATTTAAAACTTTAAATTCTAAACATCATTGATTGCATGTTGATATAGCTTTCTGTAATAATTTACCACAACCTCTACATTGAAAGATCTAAATAGAAAGTGTAGTGTGATGTTTGTTTTGGAAAGAATAGGTATACATTGCGGTATATATGGCCACATGAACAAAGGATAGCCATTAAAAACAAACCAGTGTCAATATAGTATAATAACATGGGCAGAATCAAGATGCCCGAGATTTATTAAAAAGATCGAACCAACTTTTGTTTAGTGCATCTTTCCACCACGCATAACAGTATGGCACACTTGATTCGCCCCCAAAACACTTTATCGCAGGGAAAACGGTCGTTTAAATAAAAATGGACTCCAGCGCAGGTTTTCCGGCTTAACGGTAGGATAACCTTTTGCTTTAATCTTTTCATCATATTCTCTCAGAGCAGGCATATTACACCTAATTACATAGGCTCCGTGATCATTCTTGACAATCATATCTAATAGATGAAGAGTATGAATGATGTCATCTACCGTCATGCGTGTTTGTAAACTAAGAGCTATAATCAAAAGCACACAAGTAGTATTAAAATATAAAGTGTTTACAAACGTAATATTTTTACACGAATGCAAGTATCAAATAAAAAACAGTCAATAATCATATATACTATGCCAATTTAACAATTAAAGCAAGTTTAACAACTAAAAACATACCTTGTATTGAGATTTCTGATTCTGTCCGAGAAAGGATAGCTTGTATAATCACAACTCTCCAATAGTATCTATAACTAAGCGCACCTAGTTCAGATAGCGGCTTTTCTGGAGATCCACACCTTTCTTCCTTTTTAGAAAGTAGATAGCCTATAAGTTGCACAATGACAACACATACAACTCAAGTAAGTAAACAGCAGCCCAACCAGTTGTTTAAATGCAAAATTACTTGTTTTCAATTGATTATAAATAAAGGAATAAATAATGGTACTAGTTGAGCACTTACTAAAGTCAATCAAATAGTTTCCATATCCTTTGCGCTGGTAAATAGGTAAAGTAAGGATACATGACACATTAAAATTAGACGCTGACCGCTTTTCCTAAAACTCGGCTCAAATTAGTACAAGGCCTTAATGACAACAGTTTCAAGCTAAAATTAAATGGCTTACTTGAGAGCTAAACAATCCACTAACCTTTGAAAAATATCCTACAAAATGGCATCCACGCTTATCGTGTATAGTCATGACGTAAAATAAAAAGGGTTCTACATCGTAATAAAGAGTTTTGTGATCTAAAAACATCTTTGCTAGCAAGCAGAGGTTTTGACAGTATATCTATGGACGACAAAAAATATAGTATGAAAAAGATCAGCAAGAATAAAAATGACAGACCAAATGAATAGCATACTCAATATACACCATCCAATACACACCTTGTTTTTGCGACCATCCACTTCAAAAATTGATATATCTCCATCTCGATAAATCTCATCTCCAGGAGGGTGAGTAAGTGGGCATTTGCACTACAATTAAAAGATGGCAGGTTAGAATGATCGAGACTATAGATATCAATTAAAGCCATGTTCAACACAACTAAAATAACTAATGCACAGACGTACCTTGTGACGAGCCAAGGTAAACTCACTCTTCATATATTTGAGACAAAACTCGCAAAGATATAATATACGGAGAATATTGTACTCTTCAGGATATGGTGCAGCATACCACGTATTAATCTCCCACTCTCCTATGCGGATTATCGGTATTCTAGGGATAGTTTGAGATGCGATCTTGTGTTGATCATCCGATAACGGATGTGTTGGTAGTGAATGGAGTGGCTGAAAAGAAGTTTGTTTAGAAAGCGCTTCAACTGCCTATAGAAATGAAAAAACACAAATGTGTACCAAAACATGATTAATGTCTTGTTGAATAGCAATGCTGTATATTACACAAATCGTCAACTCAAATACTTACTATAGCAGCCTCTTTAGCTTGGTGAAAAAACCCCCGATCCTGAAACTGAGGGACATATCTTGATACATCCGAGTCCTCTAAAGATAATTTTCCAGAAAAAAAAGTATGTGCTTCCTCTGCAGTTATAGCTTCTATTTGTGGGTTGGCTTTATGTTTTTTGTTGTTAAATATAAATTTGACTGTTGAAGAAGCAGCGCCTTTTAGCCTTTCTACGTTTTTAGTTGAACTTGGGGCAGGGGATCGTGAGGGTGCTTTTAAAAAGTTTGGAGTGGTTGGAATTGAAGATGTTAAACTGGTCATTGAAACATCGTGTGTATCAGGCTTGATAGCAGCTGTATCAGCAGGTATATTAACAGTGGGCGTAGGTGTTGCAGTAGTCAATCCCAATGCATGTGATTTTGATGCTGGTGTATTTCGTGAAGATGATCGGGTGGTTTTTGGCTCGGTACTAATAGAAGAAAAAGTAACAGTGGCATTTTTTGAAGGATTGGTTTTACTAACAGGTGTGCGGGAACGAGTAGTACGAGGAGTTTCAAGTGATACTATGCTGGCTGAAACCAAATAGTCTGAAATTAATGTTTGATTTGATTTTGTAACATCAGTATCGTACCTACGCAACGAGCGCCTCTCGCTTCCTATTGCCTTTGAAGATAAATCCGTACTTTTTAAATTTAATTTGGAAGCTTCTTTTTTAGGTGGTGGTGTTAATGGCAATCGACTACGACCATTAATATGTGATGTTGATTTTGCCCGTGGGGACATCCGTAATACTCGATTTTCATTACGATGAGCGTTTATCTTGAGAGACTGTGGACATTTTTGGCAAATCCAGTCTCCTAGTTGTATATGTAGCAAGGTGATATCGAGATTATATGTAGACATAGTGATGCTATTTCAGCAAAGTTTCACTTTCAACAGAATATCAAAAACAATACATTTGAATGATGCTGCAGTACCTTCTGGAATTGCATCTAGTGGCGGGTTTAAGCAGTAAATGTGTGACCCCCGATCGCATTGATCGCATAGGAGTAAGTTTTCCTAGACATTTTGCAAAGATAAGTAGTGATTGCAAAGAATATCATAGGATCGTCTAGTCATCAAATTAGATTCAAATGTACATACGGGATCTTCTTTTTCTTCGCAAATGACGCAACATTTGCATTCAGGACATTGCCAGTCATGACTCTGAACTATGGCGAGTTTTTCTGGTGTAAATTTTAAACAAAGTGGATGTACTAGACAAATGAAATCACGGATTTATAGTTGGAATATTAGACAAAAAATGAAATAGACCCATTGAATCAAGTGGTGGCATCACATTACCACTAGCAGGGCAGTCGACACAAGACATTAGGTTTTCAGCTTCTTCAAAATAGTTGCACTCTGAAGTTCCATGGCAATTGATACAGAATGGACTGAGTATAAATAAAACCAAGACATTGGATGAGTTAGTATAAGGTAGTGGGTTAAAATAAAAAGGAAAAATAGTATAAGCAGCAGGAAATTTCCAATGAAAATCCAAGATTGTAGCTGCAGTGGCATGAATATCAACTGCCTGATCCAAGTCGATCCATTTTCCCATTCTGTTAAACAATTGTAGAGGCTCACCTCTTTTCAGCCAAGGACTGACGGGCGCGTCATGAATAAAGCAGCAAGCAGATATGAAAACGAACGCAATGGTAGATCGTATAGTTGATATAGAATCCAATTCCCAGTGCAGTCAATATAGTATATGATAAAATGTTAATCACAGAATTTCCAACAAATGTGATCGTTGTTGATGACAAGCAAGCACTAGGATCTGAGTGAAGTGTTGAAGACAATAGCATACCTTTGTGGGTTGACCTGCACGCTTGAGTTTTGTTCGTGAGGTAGCAGGCATCATTATAACAGTGCCGAGGATAGTGTTGGTATGAACAGATCAAGTAGATGGCGATGTCTGAATTAAATGGATATTTGGGATAGTGCAGCCTTGATAATATAAAAGACTGCACTAGCAGGACTGAGCAAGAGCAGCTGACAATAAGATAAACACTTGTGAAGCAGTACAAATGTGGGATGTATGCAACAAGTCCTGATTAAAAGATATGCAGTGAGCTAGTAACAAAGCCAACAAGAGTTTTTAGCAAAAACCTCGAGAATGTTGTCTTGATAAGCAGCGCAGATATACTCAGTGAAGACTAACAATGAGGATAGTAAAACAGCAGTTGAAGAACCAACGTTTGATGCTTTAAAGTGTTTGCTAATAATAAGAGATTACAGCAGAGTCAGATGGACAAAAGACTTGCGACCAAATGCAAAAGTGCAGCAACAAGACTTGCAGTTTGCTCATCAAGCTTCCTATTCGTCCCGTTCTCTTCGCCATTTGTTGCTTCACAATCATCTGGTTGCTGCGTGTCTCAACCTGACTGAATGTCATTCGATTGCTTAAACGATTCACTACAAACTCATTCTATAAAATACAAATTGATAACTAATCGTCAAACTCCATGTTGAGCATTGGTTTTCATGACTCTCGGTTTCCATTCAGTCAAGACTCGTCATGCTCACATGTGTAATCTTGTATCAAACTCATGCAATCATCCTCTCTGTAATGTTTCGGTAAAAGATCAGTTTTATTTTGGCATTTGTAATTACAAACGATAGATTACCATCCATCCATTTTGGGCATGGGTTGGGATCGTCGACTTCCATTGATTTCATCTGTATCGCCTTCATTATCTGAATCGTCTCTTTCACGTTTAGGTTTTATATTATCGACTTCTATTGAAACAACACAATTCACATCAGATTTTGTTCAATTCTACACTCTAGAATACAATTCATCAAACCCTTTCTAGTGTATAGAAATAAATTCATACAGTCATTCTCAAAAAAACTCGTCTACTTACGGATATAAGACTTGGTGTAGTAATCCGATGCGCCTTGGGATACATGTGCAAAACTATTCTGTCCATCGTACACATCTCTTTGATGCTGTTCACGCTGCTCATCCTCGCGCATGCGTGCTCCCCATCCACCACGACCTTCGTCATAATCTTCTCGGTGATCATCTCGCACCTATTGGGTAGGCATACAGATAACCAAAAGCAGTACATCTGTCAGAACTTTATCTTTTAAATCAGACTCAATCAACTACTATCCAGTTCTGGTTATTTAGAGACATACAACTAAAATCCATAAGCATTACCTGACCACCACTTCGTCCTCGTCCATATTGACGACCATTTACAAATCCCGGATCAATATCTATTCGAATTAGTCGTTCATCGAGCTTAGTACCGTTAATAAAGCTCATACAGTCCAAAGCATCCTGGCGATGATGGTATCTGTATTCAAATCAATTCATTACAAACTTTGTTAGCAAGTTACCACCTCACTCTCCTACGCTATCTTCAACCAAATGGAATGTGTATTCACTCAACTCGACAAAACTGAAACCACAAGGAGTCTTTTTAATTCTATCTAGACCCATGATAATCCGCTTGATCTCACCGCATTTAGAAAAGAGCTCATATATCTGCTCTTCAGTGGTGAAAAAGGATAAATTTCCAATATAAAGCGTAGTGGACTTTTCCAAATCCTCTTCCAATTTTATCAGACCTCCCTATATAGTATGAGCAGATCATTAAATTCATGATAGTAAATAGGTTGAAAAGTGTGTTGCAGATTCCTTGGAATATAGGGTAACAGTCACCATATTTGACTCGAATAATATAATATTGAATAGAGTCGAATACCAAATTCAGAGCTATACAACTATCAAGTAGATAATCCCAAACCAAAATAATAAACCTTGCATTGAGTCATCTCAACCACACCTCATATTTTCTGTCTCGATATGTAGATGGTGCACCCAGTGGAGGAACGATGCCTGACATGCTGATGCCGACACTCCTAATTGATAAGAATATTGGTGAGTTGAATTCGGTTTATTCAACATCTACACTATAGCCAAAATCAATATTTTGCCTAAATAAAACCAAATTTGGTCAAACGCTCAAATTTAGTGTTGAAAACTTGTCAAACATACCAGCCAGCACATCTTTACAGTTAGCGACAATATGGGTGGTCATGGTCATGGAAAATATCCTCCGCTGTTGGTATGGCGCTCTTGGAATTGATGTTCATTAGTCTGAATCATTCCTTTTTTATCCATCCAGCAGATACAATCATTTTCAAAGTGATGCTCAAGTGTCTGTCCTATTTCAATCCACTGATAAGCCATAACTGAATTCCAATAGCAACCATTAAACCCTTTGTATAACTGCTATATATGAGAGATGCTGTGTTGAAGTTGAAACTATAGACAACTCTCACTTGTCTATTTGTAGCTCTTATCTTTGGTCTATGCTGACTCATTGAGCATTTCATTTCAATGTGATGCCCTGAATAGTTGTTTTGAAATCATGGCAAAACTAACTCTTGAATATATACTAAATGCTGACGGAATGATTTAAAACGCCATTATAATGTGACCTGGAAACTTGTCGGTTCATGATTCTAGATTGATCCTGCTATTGGTATGCGCTTATTTTATCAACCATTTCAAACTATAATTTGGGCTGGGATCAATGCTAGATCTGTCATTGGCCAGTATATTTAAATCAATAGATGCACTTTAACTAACTTTTAGTTGTATAATGAATCTTGCTTTTCATTATAATAGAAAAATGGTATCACATGCGAGAAAACACTCGCCACTACTTCAAATTCAACCGTCGCATCATCTTCATTTCTACCATGCTAACATTGGTTTTCCCTGGCTTGCTGTGGTATGGTGCTGAAAAGTTTGCGGTAAGTTGTTGGAATCTCAAATGGAGTGACTTTGATTTAAACTGAACTGATCAAACGAGTGTGACGTATTTAATCTGATATTGTGACTATATTATAGTTTACAATGCAACCTGCTGGCGCTGGCCGCAAAGACTCTTGGTATGTTCCTCGTAACGGAAGACTGCATGTAGCTAATGAACAAAAGCCAGCAGAATAAACATTGTGACTGATTGTTTCAGCAACATGAATGCATATGCTTTACTGCCACATTCACGTAAAATGGATCACTAAATAAGAGTGTCAGTGCATAAAAATAACCAGTCTCATGGCATGATTGTTGTCAATCCTGTTAGATTTACTGATCTTCTGGTGGTTGTACAATGTATGGCTGCCAAAGGAGGATAATTTCAGTTTAAACCTAAAATTTGTATTATTATGAGCATTCTGTTTTGAAGAAACAGTCAATATTGGTAGCAAGTTACAACGAATATTCATCATATATTTCAATCAAGATAAAAATACTCCATTTTACATGAATACGGCTGTAAAAACGTGAAATGTGTTTTCTCTCCGTTCTCATGCCTTTTATCATCAGCTGTGATAAAACAGCTCTAAACTTCAAGTAGAATGGATTGTGATAGAGGGCATTTCATGAATAGATCTGAACAATTGAGAATCGAGCATTTCAAGTTTTGGCTGATACAACCAAAAATTACATTTTCGTTTTTTTCTGGTTTGATCCAATAGCAACTTGTCCATATGGTCTTCTGTGCCGGTGGTCTTGGATTGCTTTGGAAGAGCAGTCTGCGCTCATCCTCTATATTCCGCTCTGTGCAGTCTCATACTGTAACGGCTCCCACTTTGTCACTTTTTAATACTCATCTACCCACTGGTTTAGTTCCCTCGTGGTCATCTCCCATTGCTCATATTCAACGCCGATTTGCAGTCGTCAACCTTCGTCCTAAAAAAACAAAGTATCGCAAGGCACATAAAGGATTTTTTAAAACAAGACTAGGAGGCTCTATTAGAGGCACAACAGTTCGATTAGGAGAATATGGACTTCAACTTTTTGAACCTGGCCGTCTCAAGGACAAGCAGCTCGACACTGTTCGCACCATGGTGAATCGAATTCTCAAATCTGAAAAGGGATCTAAACTGATTCTTCGTATTTTCCCCCACAGACCTGTTACTGCCAAGGGTGCTGAAACTCGTATGGGAAAGGGAAAAGGTGCTGTAGAGTATTATGCTACTTGGGTTTCTGAAGGTGTGGTCATTATGGAGATTACTGGTGCGAGAAAGGATGTCGCACTCAAGGCTTTGAATGTTGCTGCTCAGGCTCTACCATTGCGAACTCGGGTGGTTCAACGGAATCCTGAATTGATTGATGCTCCCAGAGTTGTGCCATACTTTGTGCAGAAACGGTTACGTGATTGCGAGTTTAATGACTACGTTGCCGTGACAAAAGCACTACCACTTAGAGATCAGCCTGTATCCATCAGTCAACAATGAACAAATCTTTTAACCAGTTTATTAAAGAGTGGTGTGTGCACAGGTTATGAAAAAATATAAAGTTCGATAGTACGACAATTGGCTATACAGATCTTGTGTGATGTATGGTTTAGATTTTGCGAGTTTGGTCAGACTTGGTATCATCTATCCGTGCCAATTCAAATCAACTCAGAATTTATACTATTCAATGGGAAAGTTGAAATCGTCGAATCCAGATTCGAATAGCCTATTTTCATGCGACCAACACCTGTTTACCAATGCAATCGGCACATCTTCGAGTGCTGGGATCAATTCAGGCTTCAAGACTCGATTCAGGCCGTCGGAAGTCAACGCCATGGTTCGTGCATGCTTGTCAGTCAGCGTCATAAATGATTGAAATGGTGGGGTATTGAGAAGATTTGTTGCTGTAAACACAACAAGAGTAAACGGAATTAAGCCCAAAATCCAAAGCGGAATAGTAAGAGCCCAATTCCTAGTTAAATTGATTAGCCTGTGTGGATATGGATAAAGTACGGCTGTTTGTATTATTATGAGCATTCCGTTTTGAAGAATCAGTCAATATGTAGTGGCAAGGCACAACGAGTATTCAACCCAGATACAAATGCTCTGTTTTACGTGAACATGGCTGTAAAATATAAAGCCTCGAGTTGCTCCTCAAATCAAGACATTGAGATTTACCTGGATGGATAGTATGTAATTCCAATACTGTGTAATGCCCTATCTGGGAGAACTGACCATAAAATATACAGCGCTAGATTTATTATAGAGTATGATATAAGCAATCAATATACAAAGTCAGCAATACAGTTGAAACAGACGGACCTTGAAACCAGTGCATGAGCTATTCATTCACTCACCAAATGAAACAAACGATGATAGATAGAGCACAAAGCCATAGTATTCTCTAGTGGTAGAGGGAGTCCGCACACTTGGATCTATTCCACCTTGAAATGAGTTTTTAGACTGTGTTTTGTTCATGATATTCACGGCTAGCGACAAGAGTATTAGTATGGAGATAAAATCAAATGAAGTTGTCAGTAATCACCAACAGCGTGTATCATGTGTTTTTCAAAAATATTTAAAACTCATTCAACCATACAAAAGTGGGATTGAGTTGTATGAGTCTTATACCAACCCAAACCCATTGTATAATTGTTGATTATTATATAATGATCAACAATTATTGAGGAATCGAGAATGTCCAGCAAGTACAACGAATGTTTATTCCAAAGCAAAACGGAGACTGCAAAATAAGTGTTTCGTTTTACGTGAATACGACTGCAAAATCCAAATTCTTTGGTCAAGTTGACGGACAACCATGAACACTGCTATCGGACCAACTAGAAAAGCCAAATCTACTGTTACTGCCGAGCCTGTTAATTCTTTGTTTGTGCAATGGCTCACTGAATGTATGATTTATTGTAATTTTAATGAGACTGCATTCTTTTAAATGCTCTGGTTTGAAATGCTGGCCATGTAGATAGTTGATGTGCACTTCTAAATGACTTTAAGCATAAATCCTGACTCGGACAGATTTGTACTATATATGCTATAGGGTATGAAAAGGCAAAGACAGATGCGCATGTAAGCAGTGCTGCTGCAAGACTGCCTTGGATATACAAAAAGGTGGTTTGTGTTGTAGAATGATTCCTTGTGGATTTTGATGGAATGGGCATATGTTGATTGCAAATCAAAAGATCTTTGATAGTTTGAATCTATTGTAAGCTTATTCAAAAGTTGTGCACATAGGCTTTAGATAATATGAAACAATATCCAGAGCGACTCCAATCTGGAACAGCTGCCATCAAGGTAAAGAGCATTGGACCAAAAACAGCCGAGCGATTGCAAAAGAAGCTTCAGTCTCATTTTCAAGAAAATCCCGAGGCTCGGATAGAATGGGAGCAAGCCATCTGTAGTGACTCTGCAAAACAATTGAATTTGGAAAGCAAGTCGCTGTCAAACGTAGACAGATCTGGTCATGGGCCACTCACAATGACTTGTAATGAGCAATCAGATAGTATAGGCGATTTAAACTTGCAAACTTCCAAGACCAGCAGATCCATAAAGCCACATTCGCGCTTTTCAAACAGTACTGCAGAAAGTACCAACATGTACGTTCCTCGCTACAGATCTGGAGCATATGCTATTCTTTTGGCTCTTTACAAGCACGCTCCTTTATCGTCTGTCATGTCAAAACAAGAAATCATCAGCTCTGGTCAGCAGTATACCGAAGCATCTTTTTCCATTTCAAACTCAACATCCGGTCAGCCTCACACAGCATGGAACTCCATGGCTACTCTTATTAAAAAAGAGTTTGTCATTAAAACAGGTGTACCACACCGATTTTCACTTACAGAAGAAGGCATATCGATGGCTAAATTATTAACTCGATTGCAATCGTCCTCTCCATTAAATTCGCAGCAAGTGCAATTGCAATCGTCTCAGTCTAGCACAGTATATATAGAGCTATCTGGATCTGAAATATCTCATAGCGATACTGGGATAAGTGATTGCAATGAACCATTGACATTTGAAGACGACTGTTTTCAAGTTGAATTGGACTCGTTGGGCGATATTCCTTTTTTATCCAGTAATACAGCGCAAGTTGGAAATTCTGCTGCTAATTTATCTCGACAAACATTACACAAGACGGTATTTTCATACATAGACTGCGATGGCAACATGGTCAGTTCACGAAATGAAGCCGGTGTTGCAATATGTGGTAAATGGATGCATCATAGTATAATCTTGTTTTGAAACCATTTATAAAGGCACGACCAACTTGCTTATTTGGATGAATATTTTAGAACAAACGTCTACAGTTCGATATCGAGTTCAGTTTGATTTGCATCAAGTTACATCAGAGTTTTTACAACATGTCAAAATTGAAGAATGTATGATTGATCTAGATCGTCAAGTACGCGGGCTTTTACACGACTCGTTTGCTCCCGACTATTCTACAGAAATACCTGCATCAAGAAATCAACAGAGCATGCTAGACGATCGACTTGAAAGCGCAACGCACACACCTATAACTTCATATCCTTTGGTTACTAGCAATTCTAGTAAAATTCCTGCTACTGATGGGTTCGTTTTACCCAAAACATCAAAGATTCAGCTTATTCATTTTCCCGCTGGCTCGTTTGAGATTCATTTAGTGCTTGATTCACGAGAAGTAGTAAAGAAATCGAATAGACAACTATTTCAAACAGAGCTTGCACAACTTGGCGTTCCTATACTGACTCGAGCATTGGCGCTGGGAGATTTTATTTGGGTTGCTCGGAGACGAATCGCAAACGCAGCAACTTCAAAAGAATTTGAAGATCATGAGATTGTGTTGGACAGCATTATTGAACGCAAGTTGATGAGTGATCTCGTTGCTAGTATAAAAGACAATAGATATAAAGAGCAAAAGGTAGACACTAGTTTTATTTGTACCACTCGTGATTATTTGTTGCGCATTTGAATTTTATATTGTAATTTGACTGCCATTTTTGAATCTCTATCTAGTTTCGGCTGAGCAACTGTGGATTAAGCAACATCACATATCTGATAGAAGATGGTTCTGGTAGTGATGCTGAAGGATTTGGAATGGGCCGCATTCGAGCAGCCATGACTCAAATACAAGTCTTGGACCATTTTTTCCTTAAGCGATCCAGTTCTGCTCTAGATACTGTTGCGTACTTACATTGCATGACCAAATTTATAACGACAATGAACAAGGTCAGGAAGGCTTAGTTGTCATATGTGCACTATTGGATATAATCCAATTTTGTGATTCTGACACGTCATCATTCATACATTGTGTTGATTGTTCTAGAATAAGGATTTGTATGCATTACGAGCCGTAGATGTATCCAAGGACACGGTTTTGCAAATGCGACGCACGGTTGCAGCAGATCTAAAAGTGAGCTTGGATACCATTTTACTTTCGTACGAAGCATATCATGGCATCAACACCAAAACTGGCGCATTCACATGTGGTGATCTGTGGATACGACAGTTAATGTGTATTCCTGGTGTCAGTGCAGAGAAAGCAGCCGTGCTAGCTGCTCGTTTTCCAACACCGCTTTCAATGGTCAAGTCGCTTGCAAGTATACCAGATAAAAAAGCAAAAATTGCCATGCTGCGATCACTTGGCGAGGGACGCAAAGGAGTTGGAGCAGCTCTTGCATTGACCATTATAGAATTTTTTGAAGCTGATATGTATTCGAAATAAATGTATAATGCATTCATGCCAATGATTTGAATTAGATGGATTAACTTGACGATGGTGAAATTGGCGCAAAAACAAGCCTTATTTAAGCTATATTGATAGACTTGGTCGCTATTTGTTTTTGATGTGGAAATTTCAGGATTTTAACTTGAATTTACAGTCAATATAAGATATGAGCTTGTGTGAAAATAAGTTATACTAATAAATGGCAACCACAAAAGTCGAACCAATCAAATTTTAGAAATTGAATGTCCGAGGTTTCACTAATGTTTAATCGAGGCTAGTCTACTCGAGAAAGTCATCAAACTGAAATAGTTGCACTATTACTGTCCGATTCACGCAAAACGGACACTAAATAAAAACTAAAATGTTTACATCATATCAGAATTCCAGTTAATCCACATTCTCCACACCTGTTTAATCTTCAACTCTTCTTTTATTCAAACCAAAAATTGGATAATGTATGGTTATACCAAACAAGGATAACCTCAGTTCAAAACTATAGTTTAATTTCATATATCATGATGACTGCAACTGTTGAAGAAGCAATCAATTAGTAGTAGGGGGATCCAGCATTGCTCATTTACAGGATAAAAGCTATGGATTATGTAGGCGGAATTGGAAAAGGCCAACATGCATTAGCATTAGGGCATAGTTTAAAAATACAGCAATTTATTCAAAACGACTTGGTTTGCTTGGCAAGTGTATTGGCTCTGATCTTTGCACGAGTGATTGTGCGCAAATAATTAATGTCAAGTTTATCTTCGAGAGCCAAGTAATCAGGTTTTGGATCTAGCAATTTCCATAGCCATGCTGGATATTCTGAATCATCCATCGCAACTGGGTCTTGACCGTCCTTGAGTACATTGATTCCTTTCAACACAGTGCCTTTTTTGCATGAGGATATAATGGCTGTGGCTAAAAACATTTAAAAATGTATGTTTTGATACTTTAATTCAGTAAAATGCTATAAATCAAACGGAGGAGGCTATCAAGTCCAATGCTTCTTATCGACTACTTTTACGCACCTGACTGTGTTACACTATCGTCTTTTGCCGATGTCGAGTTGCATCTCAAGAAAGAAAATATGGGATACTTGGGTTGATTTGCGATGATTGGATACAAGCCAGAAGCTCCAAAGGTCGCCCGAGCAAATGTTTGCAATCGAGATGCATGAGCGAGACAATTCATGCTGACGATTGAAAATAAAAAGAAAACTTTGAATTGTTAGAAAATTCAGTCCGTCGCGAGCTCGAAAGCCATTCCAGTGGTTGATGGTGAATCTAGTACTCTACTACTATTGCTTGATCTTAATGTTGCTGACATGTGTCCAGTCCAGCTACCTTTACAATTTTCAATTAAAATCCATTGATTATCACACCTATCCATTTTATAGTCTTTTTTTTTGAAACTGGGATCACTTCTTATTTGCCAGTGCTTGACCACACTTTTTAGGTTAAAATGCTGTTGAATGATTCAAAGTACTTCATAGACTGTTTGGAGCAATATATCCTGAGGAATTTATATAGCCATCAGTACAGATGCGAAACTCTATTTCTAACCATTTCAAAAGTATGGGTATCAAATTTCTACTGCTCGTATCCCGTCAAGGTATGATTCTGGATAGATATTTTACATGGCATACCAACATGACTCTATTATAGTAAGCTATGAGCTGGTATAAAAAGAATGCGTAGCAGCCAGTCCAGACAGTTGAATATTCCAATCAACCCAAAGAAACTCCTTTGCATACAAGCGACTTGACGTATTTCAATGACTAGCCATTATCAGTATGAATACACCTAGCTGATGACTAATACCTTGATGCATGTAATATATATGTTTGGCTGCATCAAACAACACACGACATTCTAAACATAGGCAAGATTCGCCTCACAAAGTGGTTTACTTCCGACTGGGGGATTAAGGAAAAGACCAAGATTGTCAGGGATGTCAGCCAAATGGTATTAGCAAGAAAAGCTAAAATGTGCAACGTTCTTGAGTTTAAAGGTATATGATGCTTCAAGAACATTGTATCTGCCAAACTATAGATGAACATGGTAGCATCTAATTTTTGATCATTCAAAATTAGATTTCAAGGTGGTTTATAGAAGGTAAAGCTACGTTTAAGCTAAGCAGATTGGAACATGTCATGAAAGATAAACTTATTTTTTAATCAATTTGTCCAGATATGCAAGTCTATTCTTTGTCGTTGGGACAGATGTGAATGAGAACGAGCTGCTTACCCTCGAGGTAATTCATCGCTATGTCGAGATTTTGGACAAGTGGTTTATGAATGTGTGCGAGCTGGACATCATATTCAACTTTCAGCAAGCATACACAATCATTGGTAAGCTAATTGCCTACAACAGAATGTTTCAATTTTGAATGATCCAGTTTAACATTCTGTATAAACTACCATAGATGAACTGCTTATTGGAGGTAATATACGGCGTGTATTAAAGTGCTGGAAATTTAATCAATGCTGCATTATTTATCTAGTTTGATCAAATGCAGGTGAATTGCAAGACTCTAGTAAACGTGCCGTTTTGAATACACTCAAGCGAATTGACGAGGTAAAACTTTGCATTATTGCGTTTACTGCTGATTTAAATTAATGAGGCATTATGACTGTAGGCGGAGCGTCAGGAGGCAATGGAAAGAATTTGATTGCCGAATAAACGAGATTTTTATCCAACTTTGACTTGATTTTAAGCTGTTTTAGTATCAATTCTTTAAAATCAAACATGTAATGCGCTATCTGAATGGAAATCATAAATCACGTGACATTGATTAAACATTTGACAAATTTTTTGAATGAAAATTCGGCATTAAAAAATTAATTGTATTTGAATGCCAGCTACAGAGAGTGTTGAGATTGTTAGTGCTCATACTGCCAAGGGTGGAGTTAACACATTCAAGCGCAAGCATCAAGGTAATATATTTACTGAATGCATTTAATCAACTTGCCACTAATTCAGGTTTACCGACTAATCTTCAATCCCTCATCTTTAACTCCAGGTCTTTATACTCAATTTCGTGCACTTGGATATGTTACTGCAGATGTGCCAGTTTCATTTCAAACTAGAGGCCAAGCATACTTTATTACTTCTTCAATTGGTGATTCGTTTCAGATTTTTGATGTGAGTATTGATCGACACTTGTTGATTTGGCAATGGAGTTGATGCATTGGTACTGATTCGCTTTTCTTGGTAAACTACACATGTTTGATTATATAGGGCGAAAAAATGGGATTGCTGTTTGTTTGTAAGTCGACGACTTTTATTCTACATTTGATTGGTGATTGAGTATGCATTTTAATCGTCTTTTACATATTCACTTTATCGGATCAGCTTCAAAACTTGAATTCCCCATTTCATCGATTGGATCTTCTAGAGATTTGACATTTGCTGCTTCTGGGTCAGAGATTGTTGTTTTTCGCCGCCAAAAAGAAGAGTATCGTCTTTTTGATGAGAACCACCCATCAGAGATCATGAGCTTGCTAGTTCTTGGAGATTTGGTCTTTTCACTATGTTTTGACAACACTGTTCGCATATGGGATTTTAAAACCAAAGGTATGCGATGATGTCGTGAATATTGCATATATGTTTGATTACTTACCTTGTTGGTTTTAATTTGATAGAATTTGCCAATGAGATTTCGTTTTCTAAAAACTTTACTGTAACTCAAATTCTGCATCCAAGCACATACTTGAACAAGGTGCTGTTTGCTAGTCAACAAGGAACAATGCAGCTATGGAATGTTCGAAACATGTATGTATTTTTGTATTGAGCTTGCTTCTATTCGATAAAAACGATTCTCGACTAATATGTTGTATAGAAAACTTGTTTATGAATTCAAATCATTTGGGTCTCCTATTTCGTGTCTTGCCCAGTCTCCGTCAATCGACGTAATAGCTATTGGTCTTCTTGACGGAAGCATCATTATCCACAATATTAAAGTGGACAAGGAGATTCTAAGATTCAAGCAGGATGGCAAAGTGACTGCGATTACCTTTAGGACAGATGGATCTCCAGTGATGGCTACAGCCAGCATGCACGGTGATGTTGCCTTGTGGGATCTAAATGAACAGCGCATCATCCATGTTATGAAAGGCGCTCATGATGCGTCAATTCACTCGTGTATGTTCTACAATGGCACTTCAATTTTAGTGACTGCTTCTTCAGATAACTCCATCAAGGTATGTATATAACTAGTGATGTATTTGAATTGTTTATTTTTGGTTTAATTTGTACTAATGATGATGGTTACAGCAATGGATGTTTGATAGTTTGGATGGTATTCCTCGTCTTTTACGACTTCGTAGCGGTCATCATAAGCCGCCTACTATGATTCGTTACTATGGTGAACACGGTCATAATATTCTTAGTGCTGGACAAGACCAAGTGCTGCGATCATTTTCTGTCATTCGCGATAATCAGAATGTTGAGTTGTCGCAAGGCTCGCTTGAGAAAAAAGCCAGAAAAGAAAATGTGCATATTGATGCGCTCAAATTTCCACAAATCATTCAGTTTGATGCCAGTATGTATCAATGACTTTATCCCGACAAGTTATTTAATAAGGTTTAAATTATTGACTTGCTTTTTGTCATGTCAAACCTGATAATCAATAGATCCTGCAAAAGAAAAGGAATGGAGCAATATTATTACATGCCATGCAAATCAAGCAACTGCCCGCATTTGGAGTTTTCAGCGCAAAGCCATAGGAAAACATCAGATTGTCTCTAAAGATGGTTCGGCGATAAAGGTGTGCTTTGATTTATTTTCAAGATCTATTGCTGCTGCAGATGGTGTGATGTAACACTTGATTCATTTATAATTTTTAAATATTCAGTCAGTTGCAATTTCAAGCTGTGGCAATTTCTGTTTTATTGGTACCAGTAAAGGCCGTGTGGACAAGTTCAATATCCAGTCTGGATTGCATCGCACTGTTTTTGGTGGCGAAAATGGTATGTGCCAAACCCAATGGTCTTTTCGATGGCACACATGTAGTTGATATGAATCAATTGACTAATATTTACGCTACTAAAAATAATCATACAGCACATACAAAGGCTGTTACTGTTATTGCACCAGATAATGTTAACCGGTTTGTTTACACTGCATCTTTGGATAAGACAGTCAAGGTAAGAATGCTTGATAAATTTCATAGTCGATGCGATTGGATATCAATTTTGTGTTTCTTACGATTATCCCGGCAGTGTTGGAATTTTTTGAAAGGACGCCTTGAACACACCATGCAGTTTGATAGCCCGGTGTCACACATGCTGCTACATAGTCAGAGTGGACTGCTTGCACTTGCAACAGATAGTATGGGGATTTTTGTTGTTGATACTGATACGAAAAAGATTGTGCGTGAGTTTTGGGGACACAAAAATCGCATTACCGACATTGTAAGTGAATTGGATCGAGTTAATTTTGATTACATCAAGGTTTTTGGATTGAGCCAATGTATTTTTATTGTTGGTACGAATACTTTAGGCAATTAGCACGGATGGCCGTTGGATTGTATCTTGCTCATTGGATAGCACTATCCGTACATGGGATCTTCCCACAGGCTACCTGATTGACGGTTTCCGTGTATCTGAGATCCCAACCAGCATTTCTTTATCACCTACTGGAGATTTTCTTGCCACGACGCATGTCAATCATATGGGCATATTTTTATGGGCAAATCGTAGTCAGTACGAAAATATTCCAGTGCGTCGTATGGATGAAGAAGATTTATTTTCATCTACTGCTACGCTTCCTGCAAGCGGTGGTAATGTCCAAGGTGATTTTTGATATACGGCTAGACCACTGCTTGATGAATGTATGCAGGACAACCTGTTTGAGTTGGCTAATAGTTTGTGGTGTTTAGATGAAGAAGCAAATGGTGTTGACGAGGTTGACAAGGAGGGCATGGACAAGCAAACAAGCGATGATGAATTTGTGGATATTACCGACGGCATGATTTCGTTTTCACTGCTGCCGAAATCTCGTTGGCAAAATCTATTGAGTCTAGAGGCAATCAAGGTACATGCTTTAGCAATAATTTTGGGTTAGGGTATAATGATTTATAGGATGGGTTGATGCTGACAGAAGATCAAATGGTTATAGAAACGCAACAAGCCTATTCAACCCCCAAAGGCACCTGAGCGAGCACCATTTTTCCTTCCTACGATTGCAGGAGCAACACCACATTTTGAGATTGTGGAGCAGACCAAAGAAGAAAGTAGTGGTCGTGTTTTCAAGAATATGATAGTGGATATAAGCAAGCTTGCACGATTATTAGATGAATGCCATCAAGCCAAGGATTGTAAGTATAAACCTGAATGATTGCACATCCAGCTTAATAGTTGCAATTGGATCAAACTAACCCGAAGCGTGAAATTGGAATGATTCAATAGACTCGAACACTATGGAGTATCTCAAAAGTTTGTCACCTTCAGCGATTGATATTGAAATAAGGACGCTTCCAGTTGATGCAGAGCATATATATATGCGATACTTTTTAGAATTTGTAGCATTCCAACTCGAGACTTTGCATGATTTTGAACTTATCCAAGCATACATGAATGTATTTTTAAAGGTAAGAATGATTGATGATGCAAGAGAATGGTAAAGACTGTAACTAATGAATGTAATGATAGATTCATGGGGATGTGCTGATGACAGGACAGAAAGAAACGCGGGAAGATCTCGCCAGGGTTCAAAAACTTGTATCAGATTTATGGAATAGAATGGAGAGCAAGTTGCAATATGGACTGTGTGTTGTTGAGTTTGCTCGTGGAGTTGCAATGTAATAAAAATCAAGAATTTTGATATAATAACTATAATTTTACTATTAAAACTCTACAATTTTAATAGTAAAAAACTTGATAATTTTACTATTAAAAATCAACAATTTTACTATCAAAACTCTACAAATTCAATAATAAAAATCACTCTTTAAAGTCTAGTCAAATCCACCCCAACTCAACGCCTCAGTCGGCAATTTCTTGTTTTCTTTCCATCCTCCACTTACTGCAAAGCCGTTATGCAAGCCATCAAATGCGTGGTTGTGGGTGATGGGTAAGCTACTGTCATGATATCAATAGTATATTCTATCTTCTTCATGTCTTCTCGAGTGTCTTGCTCGGCCAGGGGCTGTTCGTTCCATCTCCACACGCCCTTCTACAACTACTGCAGTAATGAGTCTACTTACTGTCAGGTAGAACCTCATCTCTACTTGGATATGCAATGGGTTTATTTTGCTTGATTAGATATGCGTCAGATGGCCATGATGGAATGCTATCACTGGCTGCGCTTCAAGTAATCTTGTCTTGTCTTGACGGCATCACAGTGCTCTCAGTGTGTGCCAATAGAACCCCAGTGTGCATATTCAATAGGCTACTGAGCTGAATGTACAGTCACAGCAATGTCTCTTCTATTGTCTCGTCTGGTGTATCTGAGCTCGTGCTTCGTTAGTACTGGGATTGTCATGACGGACTTGTGGGACTCCCACACTCTGAAATTAACTAGTACTACCCTGTAGGCCATTTCCAACCCAATATCCTTGACTAGTCTGCCATATACACCATTGTCTCGACATGTGAATTCTCATGTTTATATCTCCTTGATTCTCCATTATCTACATCACTTTGTGCTCTAATGTTGGATACGCATTTACCACCAAGTGTGTAAAGGCTGCTTTCAAACCAGCCATCAATCGCTTTATACTTTTAATTCCATTCTATTCACTTGTATTGCAAGGTGTATTAAACTTGATGAATATCAAAAATTTACTACTTGCTGGTTGCTCCATAATGGATGGTATTGTATTTCAGATCCACTTCAAAATCCTGTTTTGATCACAATGGGATGGCGTACTGTTTACTGAAAGTGCGCTGACTTGTTGCTGCTGCTTTGTTGATCCATATTCAATATTACCAACCACCCTTATCTGATGCTACCCTATAGGCTATACGCTTATTATCTTCGTGTACTATGCAATTGCTTTGTTTTTAAATCTGGTCAAGTACAGGATATATTACTAACGTGGCTTATGCTTTGACTCTACTAAATCTGTTCAACTCGTCTATTTCTGAATGAATCTACACAACCTCAGTGCTGTTGGAAAGACATGCCTGCTCATTAGCTACACTACTAATGCTTTCCCTGGTGAATACATTCCAACTGTGTAAGTAATAAGATTTTCAGGCATTTATTATTGCTTGCCATAGTATTCAACACGGGTTTCTTTTTAAATGTTTAAACTAGGTTTGACAACTACTCCGCAAATGTCATGGTCGATGGCAAACCAATTAATTTGGGCTTGTGGGATACTGCTGGTCAGGAAGATTATGATCGTCTTCGACCATTGTCATATCCTCAAACCGATGTGTTTTTGATCTGCTTTTCACTTGTTAGTCCTCCATCATTTGAAAACGTTAGGACAAAGGTACAGTTTGTTGAGCTGTATACTATGTTCTGCTTTGATACTGATTGTTCTGTCTGAATGATTCAAATAGTGGTTCCCCGAGATTAGTCACCACGCGCCTGGTACTGCATGTATCCTTGTTGGAACCAAACTCGATCTTCGCGAGGACAGAGATACCATTGATAAACTTCGCGAAAAGCGCATGGCACCTATTACCTATCCTCAAGGCTCACACATGATGAAGGAAATCAATGCAGTGAAATATCTCGAATGTTCAGCACTAACACAAAAGGGACTCAAGAACGTATTTGATGAAGCAATCCGAGCCGTACTCATGCCTCCTGAAGTTAAAAAGAAGAAGAAGGCGTGTCTTGTGCTGTAATATGGAAATCTATTATTCTCATTCAGTTCATGTTGCCTTTTTTCGATCAGTCTGTCTATTGTTGACGTCTAATCACTCATCTGATCTCCACTTCGTTACTCCACTTGACTATTAAGCCATCTTGTTTTCGTTGTCTTGCTTCTCTAGGTCACCACCCTGAGATCAATCTATCACTACTATTTTCTTTCTCTCTTTTTAAAAAACAAAACCGTTACTGAGCTTGGTTGTTTCTATCCAATTTCAAGTGTTTGCATGTGTTTTATCGCGTATATACAATTCTCTATTTTAACGAGCCGGTACGAATAATGAATGGAAAACAGTTTTTGAGTAGATTTGTGAATGGCAGAGAATAAGAATCTCACTTTAGTAGTCGTTGGTATATTGAAAGACCATTTACAAGACAATAATGAAAGTGAGCACTTGCAATTCTCTAAAGCGTTCTGTTTTGAACTCAGCTTACAGTCGTATTCATATAAGATAAATCATTCAACAAGAATGCCAAATACATCATCTCATGAAATGTCAATTTACTGGACAAGATTGTGTTTTCTGTCCATTTCTGTATAAAACCAACCGAATATTTACATTGCAATCCAGTAAACTTCACTTTGCTATCTTGCAGATACGATCAAGTCTAATTAAAACCCAAAACATTACAGTCTTGGAAATGCAGACAGAAAACCAACTTTATCAAAACACAATAAATTAAGTGTGAATTATCATTCCATAAAGCTGCCTTTATACTTTGACTCCTTATTTAGTGTTCCATTTTACGTGAATACGACTTAAATCCCTGACTTGATCCATCTGCAGCATCTAGCTTGGTTTAGCCATGTATGCACATCGAGAACAGGCAAGTCATTACTGGATGCTTGCTACCTGTTTTTGAGAGGCATGCTTTTCATATCGTTCCTGGTCACCTACAAAAAGCTTCTGGTCTGGCTAGTTTATATCCAAAGTCCATATATCTGACCATCCACTTTTACCAACGAATGGTCATTGATGGCATACCCTCACTTGCATGTGTTTAAAGAAATACTCTGAAAAGCTGACTTTTGCATTGACTTTAAAACAGACTGTCGAAGAGCGATACGGAATCCCAGAAAACTTTCTCGAGGTAGAAGTAAGAGACCCTCTTCTCCATGAAGAAGGTCGTAACAAATATGTCGACTATGAAATAGTGTTTCGAGTAGGTTTTTAGAATATGGCTTGTATACCAATACAGTTGATTACATCATGCTTATTGATGTGTTGGACTTGTCCATTGGTTGTACATTTTGAAACTATTGCCAGACCAATCTTCCGGCGTTCAAGTTGAAGGAGTCTGTCGTGAGGAGAAGATATAGCGATTTTGAATGGTTTCGAGATGCATTGGAGCGAGAAAGCAATCGGTAATGAATTGTCATATTTTGCTTAATCAGTTAATACTGTGCCATAGTAATGTACTTATCTCGGCTTCTCTTACTCAGCGTAAATATCCCTCAGCTTCCAGGAAAAATATTTACCAATCGGTTTACTGATGAAGTCATTGAGCACCGAAGGCGAGGACTGGAACGATTTACACAAATGTGAGTGCAAGTTTGGTTGTAGTTACCATGTAAATGCCAATCCATTTTAATCATTGCTTAACGTTGAAATGTCAAATTCATTTATTCTGTATACAGTGTTGCGGGCCATCCGCTTCTTCAAACTGGCTCAAAGGTACGAATGCTTTGATTGCTGAATAGCATTGGGTTTATAGTAAAACTGACTAATTTGTCGTTGCATTTCAATTTAGATTCTTGGACCATTTCTTCAAGGTAGCAATTATGCATCCTAATCGTATTCTGTACTAGTTAAAATACTAACCTGGTTATGAATACTAGATCCATATTTTGGCAAAGACTTTCGAGGTTAATTATAAAGCTGTCGGCTATAATACAAGATGCTACATGGAATACTGTTTTTATACTATGCACCACCATTTACTTTCATTCCGCTTATTGTATTAAAATGCTTTTGATAATTAAACTCGACTTTTATGAGCCATGATAAAGCTTCCTGTCCATTCATACATTTGCATGATTTCTGCATAATGAAGCTAGCTTTACGAGTTTATTCTTGTTTTAAAAAGGTATTGACGCAATGAAAAGGTTGCTTGAAAGATTGGAAATTTCGACAGCAGCTGGATCGAATATTACATGACATTGAATCTTTAATCGAATAAACTTGATTTGCTTTTTAAATGTTGTACAGAATTTCAAACAAGCTTACCAATTCCTATCATTGCTAGAAATTTCACTAAATGAATACAACACTTCCGCCGCTACCCTCCCGACCCAACAGCAAAGTAGCCAATGAATACAATTCAGATGAATTACCTACTCCAGCCTTGATGCATGGTGTGACTGCTTCAACCGGGAATACAATTCCAATACCCAAGGCACAAGCGTATATCGCTATTTTCGAGGATGCACTTGACCAACTTGCAGTCCTCGGTGATATCACTCCGGAAGCATTCAAAACTGACAACAAACAGGTAAATGTACATTTCTTTTTCAAGTTCACCCCATATAAGCTCGTGTATATTTCTATACAAGCTACTCTATAGTTGGACTAGAGTCCAAGTACCTTTGATTCAGATATCGGCTTATTTGACGCGCCGCGATTCTAAATTGACCATTACACCACTTCATCAACTGCATTCTCCAAACATACCTGTACATTTGAATAAACTCCAATTAGATATCAGAAAAAATCACTCGAATTTTATTTGAGCAGCGTGCATTGCAAGAACGATACCAGGAACTTTTGTTTGAACAAGATCAACAGCGTACACAGTCCAACAAACCAAAGCTCAAGGAAATTCAAACCACAATTGCAGATGTATTTTCTCAGCTTCAAGCAAGTACTCAAGGTGCCTATTGTATTTGATTCTATAGTGGTATTTTGGCTCCATTTAATTACTTAAAATACACTGTAATACAATTTACTGTTTCTGTGACGAGGGAAATAGGTTTGGCGAGACATTTAAAGGCCCACCCAAGCGTCGCACAGAACTTACTTAAAATTCAACAAGAACGAACCGCATTTCAGTCACTTTTATTCCGATTGATTCACGAGTTGCGTGATTCTCGTTTCGACTCTCTGATTTTCACCGTCGAAGAAGAGTATAAAAAACGAAATGCTTTACAACACACAATCAATAGGTATACAATTGGTTTACTGACAACATTTCTATTGAATGATGGCAAACCTTAATTAAATTGATATACGAAATTTAAACTTTGCAATCAATTACCATTAGAGAAAATGATGCATCGGATATGCTCAAAGAACTGCAGCGTGATCTTGGTAACGAAAAAAAACTTATTCAAGACGAAATCACTGATCGAAATCAAGTTATACAACAGCTTAAAGACACAATTCAAGAAATAAATACACTTACGGCATCTGAACAAAAATACATTAAAAAGGAAGTGAAAGCTCACGAAAACTCTGTACGGCTGCAGTGCCAAGAAAAAGAGAGTGAACTGGTCGAGGAAAAAATGCTGCTACGGAAAAGGCTGAATCAAGAACGATTAGCACATCAAAAAATAGTCGAGTTTTTGAACCATCAGCGAAATGCACTGGAAAAGGAAATTCAGGAATGGATGATCAGATACGAAGAAGACACCGAAGCAAAAAGCGTAGAGCTGGAAGCTTTAAAGCAAAAACGATCGCAAGATTTAGATCGGTTTGAAGAGCTTGTTGTTGCATACGAAGCGCTTGAAAAAATAGTCGATGAAGATAAGCTTGTAAGAGCCAAAGAGATTGAGGAACAGAAACGACAACAGACCTATACTGCTGCATGTGTCAAGATTCAACGTTGGTTTCGTAAACGCAAGCAATTACGCACACAGCAAGTAAGTAATCAAAAATCATATACTTTTTAAATAGTTGATTTGATACACTGATTTTTCTACTTTCAAATTCCCAATAAAGACGGCAGCCAAGGCGCCAGTTAAACAAGCCAAAGCAGCCAAAGCAAAAAGTAAAGGCAAGAAAAAGTAGCAAGGTTCTTCAAAAAATGTTTATTCGACTTAAGACCGTTCTACTCGATAAAGCTTTATCAAATATACTTGAAATAAATACCAATTCAAAAATAGCATTTATTCAATCATCAGACTCATTTCAATCAAACACAAACGCACACATTCGTTAAACATCTGCTCCAGATTGCAATCCTGGACAAATTTAAAAAATGCATCTTGCTCTTGAACATACTCTGAATATAGGTTTCGAGCATGTGCATCATCGAGATCTGGATGGAGTGTACGTAAAAGAGTAGGTGTGGGAACTGACACAATGTTTTGTGGAGGAATAAGATACTTTAGCAAATACGGCTTTTCTATACTCTCGGCATCTATCATATGCACCAATAAAGTTGTCAATATGTGGCAGTCATAAGTGTAATCCCACATTGTATTTGAAAATGCACAGGATTACTTACAAGCTTCGTGGATGATGGCAAATACAGAGGTTTTTCGTAACAAAGCATGCGTTTGCTCGATCGATGAGTGACGAAACTTGCCGAGAATTTCAACCCATCTATTTCAGAATGCTCGTTAGTACAAAAAATATACATGTAACTCCAGCTTATCAAAAGCAAATACACACCCGCCACTAAGCCATGCCCGACGCCAAACGAGCTGAACATAGAATTGTTCGGTTTCCTTTGAGTCGGTTTCCTAGAAAAACATCAACATATAAATCCCACGAGTGCAAACTCAAATGCTATAAAACACAAAAACTCATACCATTGATACATTCCCATTGCTTTCTGTGTTCAGATACAATCCAATTTGCTCCATAGCAGAAAGAAATCGGTCTCTAGAGTTGTCCTCATTCAAAACAGAATCACGAATAGTAAACAGCTCCAGAGTATCATGAAGTTCTAGTTTAAATCCACACAACAGCACTTGTAAAGCACGTTGAACAATCTTTAAAAGCACAGGCCGCGATCGAGTAAGCTGAGAAAAGCATTTGGATAAAATCAAGTCGGTTTGCTTATCTACATTCATAGTTCCCGTACGCAAGTTGATAGGAATCATCTCCATAAACTCACTAGTCACTATGTCCTGCAAAATCACCAGATCACGGGCACGCTCAAATTCTAAATACATATAGACATAAGCTACCTGTATGGACTCTTACGAATAATCTAAAAAGTCTATGCGTTACTTACGGGTGCAAAACTTTGATTCTTGAAAACTTTCCAGGCTTTCTGCGGCTTCCACTGCGGCAAGTTTAGAAAGACTCAACGCAAGCTAAATCACATTATATGAAAAATAATACATAAATAACACACATGGCATTGCAACAGTATATCCGGACATATCATTCTCGTACCATTTGCTTTTCTCGAGATTTCACGCTTCCCGCTACATCCCACAATGCTTTGGAGGCATCAGGGTATCGACCCACAACAATATCGTGGATCCAAGACAATGAAGGTGTGTTGGAAAAGGAAAAAAACCGATCCAAATGCTCGTGGTATTGAATTGGCTGCACTAACAACTCGTGATACATGCCTGGTAGTGTCGACAAAACAGGAAATGGTTTAGTGGGCAAATAAGTACTCTTTATATAGTTTAATGCTATAACCAGTATATAAATTCATTATCAAACATTAAACCTACATTTTTTCAAATAAGTTTCAAACAAGACATCACTAAACTCAAATCCAAACAAGTCTAGATACGTCTTTATACGATGCGATTGGTTCTCAACATTTAGGCAAAGATTAACTAGATAATCAAGCTCGCGGTATTTTTCAGCCAACTCAAATGCATGATCTGCATGTCCCAAGTGAACTAGAGGTTGAATGATCTTGCTCAAATTGGCACTATACTTTTCTTTCAGTGCAATCAATCGATGCTCTTCCTGCGGCCCACACCTAAACGAATTCAACAGTTAGGCGTACCAAACTAAACAAATGTATTCAAGTGTCAATACTTACGTAGTCAAATACCCCAAGCGTTCATGAAATGCACCAAGAACTAAATCAGCCAGCTTACAAAATTGAAAGCCCATTTTAAACTTGAGATCGGCAACAGAAGAGCATTCAAGATCAAACAAATCCAACTCATCCAAAGGATCTTCAACAATAGAGTATAGAGATTCGATGGATCTCTTTAACAGCTGCAATGTCGCCTCGTACAAATAAATCAAACAAGTCAACACATTATCCGTTGCTAAATAAATGCAATTAGTAAAACTGTCGACTTTGCTCTTCAAACATCACAATTAGTACATATAAACTCACCAGTCCATGATTCAACAACACATTCCGAGGAAAGCTCATACAACGTCATATTTTGCTGTCTGTATTCAAGTGCTGCACTAAAAGCAATCTAAACTCCGTCCAGACCCAGATAGCATATCAGTATATATACTAAGCAACACAAAGTTTACGAGCATAATACACACCATCATGATTCGATTCAACTCAAACACCTCTAGTTGGGCTTCTTTTCCTCCAGAGCCAATATGCATATCACGCACTCTCTGGATAGTAAGCACGAGAAACTCGTCCATGTGTTCAATTTTATGCTCAAAAAAGTCTTTTATGGGATCCTCTTGAGAAAGCTGGCTAGTCATAAACTTATCAATGCTTTCTTCCAAAATTAAAAGAGACTTGTTGCGTTTAACCGCCTCTGCATCCCCTCTAACTTGATTTATAAGACGCCATAGTTGTTCTGCTACAGCAATTTTTTCCACATTAAACGCCAGTTTAAACCTCGTTGCTAGTGAAATCTATATAGTTGTTGACATGTTAAATCTTTACTAGCTAGCACCGTTAGTACAAGGAAATACAGCAGATATACCTTGTGAAGCAACCCGTGTGATGAAATAATAGAAATGATATGGTCAATGCGATGAAAACGACCGCTGAGCTGGGCACGCATGTCAATGATCGAGTGAATATGTTGGCTAGTTGAGTTTAAAATAGATCTGGAAACATGCAATGATGCAGCATCAATATCACCGCCTGGCTGAACAAGATCAAATGCGATTGGGTTGGACCGCTAAAGCAAGAAAAATGTAAAGGTAAACATAACACGTCAATCATACTGTGCAATGCCTTTCAAGTATTATGACGAGTATTTATTGGCAATCATACATCAGTGCTGTTGCTGCCAAAAAACACGGCTTGCTCCAATTTTGCGCAAAGAATTTGAGTCGAACGCTCCTAAACGGTTTAGTAAATCGTATTAAATATAGTTGATGAGAATAAGCACATGTATTGTATATAGTACTCTACTTTTACTTGATTTGGAATATCCTCGTTCATTCTATAAAGTAATTGTCATATTAGTTCATTGAAATATTCCAAAATCATCCATAGTATAACCGCCATAAAAATATAATCAAACAGCATACTCAATTGTATCGTCTGCACGAACAGCTGTAGCAGATACAGTAATTTGCACAAGATTAGGACTTGATCCATGAAATACAGCAATAGCAGATACAGGTGCATTAGCATCTTGCTGAAAAATACGGGGCTTATCAACTCCAAGACCAAGAATATGTGTATGAGTCTGAGTAAATGGTAGCAGCTCTTCAAAATCAACATCTATAAATGGGTGTTAATAAAGCACTGCTTTGAGTTTAAATGCAAAATATCGACACTCATTACCACACAAACATACCTGGTTCCAAAGTAGAAATAATAACGTGGTCCGTAGTATTAGCAAAAAAAAATGGACCTCCATTGGACAATGCTAAAGAAAGTGGTGGAGCATCCTAAAATATACAATATTCATAAATTAGCATAATGTCGAAAGTATCCGTTTTGCTAACAAATATCCTACTTTATCGTCTTGACTGAATTTCAAATTGCAATAAAATGAATGATCCCAATTTAGTATTCCGCTGCGCTCCTGACATACCAAAACTGAGTAATGGCATTGAGGTTCAGAAATGGAATATCCAACCAAAATTGCCAGTTGATCGTTTCTTGACAGTATAAGTTTTAATAAGAGACTATATGCAAGAGATAGTATACAATCAAAATAGAATCTCAGGCCAACCAAGTACAATACCTTGTAAAGTCTGCATCTTCGATACAAATGCGGGGATAGTGAGATCCAATCGATACAGTGTTGGCTAAATGGTTTCTAATTGCTGAATGAATCTCAACCTCCATAACCAACTTGACAGTTGAAATGCCAGTTTAAAGTTAATAAAATAGTTTCAAGATAGCTCTCTAATAACGAAATGAAACTGCGCCATGTATGCAACATTACCTTGTCTGCTTGTGTTTTGGACAGTATCCATTTTTGAAGTATGTCTTGGGTCAAAACATATAGTTCACTAAATTTATCGAGGTTTGAAAAAAATCAAAACTTCATGGTAGTATAATGCAATTGAAACAAAAATCTCACCATCCAGTGCGTCCATCAATAACTTTTCCAGGAATCAGACAAACCAGATTGCCATTAGCAACAGGTCCGACTTCGATCTCTTGCGAGCCATAACCAAAAAGAGAAGTGACGCGATTGAACATTCCAGATGAGCGTTGAATAGGCGTACATGTAAGTCGACCAAGCCCATTCAAATCAAACAAGGAAACTTGAAAAACAACAGAATTCTGCGTTCCAATAACAAACCCAACAGGCTATTGAATCCGTTATAGTTTTAGCATTGATTGGATTGAAAATACAGAGATAAATAACAACAAATAGGTAAGAATCAAGCAGTGTGAGAGAGATCTATTGATTTTTTTAAATTAAAGAAAATTAGCATACATCACAGTTGATCAAAAATGAAACGCAATCGCTGGGAGCAATAGGAATCTTGATTTCACGAAAACTCTCTGGGTTGAAGGTAATGTTTTCCCAGAACCTGACACGACCATCAGCCGTACAAGCAAGAAGCCCAGTTTGTCGAGCACCACTAGAGAAAGGTGTCACAAACGATACAAGTGCATGCTGATCCTTGTAAGCACTGTCACCCATGGGAAACTGCATGCATGGTGGAATATAGGTTGCATTTTTCTACAGTCATTTTGCACCATTGAATACTGTCAGTTTTTCCGTACTAGATTGAACCATTTGAAATTGAATGAATCCTGAACTACCTTGGTGTACTGCCAGACAAAGCATCTATCGGGAACAGCAATAATAGCGTATCCAACAGTCTGATCCACGACTGCATGAATTGCACTAACACCTGAAGATCGATTATTCATATCAAAGATGACACAGGTTAGATCTGTATACCAATTGATATTACTACTGCAATACAGGACTAACCTAGATTAGTCTCTTGAATAAACTGCAAAGCATCTGGATGGGATTCGCCAATGACAGTGGCTTTATGGGTAGCACTTTGAAGCAGCACGATGTCAGGAAGATGACGAGATGGATTGGCAGGTTGAAATACAAATGAATCTTGCGAATGTTTATCCATGGATATATTAGCAGCATCGAATGGATTCACTGGACGAGACAATAGAGGAGAATGAGAAATGGACGCAGAACTAGCAAGACGAGACTGTCTTGGTTCAGTAAGTGCATGTCTGACTAGCAACGCAGAACTGGGATGATGTTTAGGAGTGGAAACTGGTGCATTTTTTCTTGAATTGGAAGCTGATGCATTGATGGCAAGTCCAGTAGTGTGTGTTCTGATTGGAGTCTGGCCAACTCTTTGATTAGGAGGGCGAGGAGTCTGACTAAACATGGTCTAGTGAATGTTGGCTGCGAGGATTCTGAATGACTTTTACACTGCTCAAGTTCAAAAACTCAAGTCGACGCTTCAAAGTGCTGCACGAGATTCATACGATTTGGTTTCCTGTCAAATCAATTCAATCTTGAATGGCTGCGTTTGACTGCTGGCTTTTTAAATTGCCAATTTAACTGAATTCCATGAATTAAAACTCTTTAAATAGTCGAGTGTGCTGGAGTGATCCTTGCTCGCATATTCTAAATTCGTCACTATTGACTGTTATATAAAGTTGATTCGTTCCATTCATTTCTTGAAAAACTGTCGCGACTGTCAAGACTATCATTGTTTCTGTCATAATGATGGTTTTAAACTCCACCATAAACCCAACATATTAATATTCATCACTATAAAACCTTGATAAATCGACTTGACAAGTCTGTCTTGGATTTGAATCATCAAAAAACTCGACACCCGAATCAAGATTGCAATGGTCCACCGCTTGCACCAAACACCGCTGGTGATAATTATTAAATCCATACTTTAAAAATACTAGTTTGGGACAAGTCCGAGTTGAAGCCTGCAGATTGTTTCAAGTAATATCATATAGATCTTGAATTTTACTCGGATCTCCAATATCAATAATATTGATTACATAGTCATTCATGCTATGATGAATGGTTTGGTTTTCTGTATTTACTACAAGCCATGCTCACATACTAAAACCTTGAAATTATTTTGACAAACTACACAAATACTACAGCTGTATTCACGTAAAGTGGGACTTGTATTTGTCCTGCAGTCATCGTTCCAGAATATGCAATGATTGAATATTCATTGTTTTCCTACTACAGATTGACTTGATAGGCACTCTCAGTTCTTCAGTGTCTGGAATTGCTCGACAAACGAACCCATTCTTTATTATACTCGAGTCATTTTCTGCAAGGCTTAGGAATGTATAGTATGGAACTGTGTGGTATGGTTCCAATCTGCGCGCTGTTTGTTGAATGGTTGGTAAACCATGTCTAATCAGAAAGTTGCTTTGTGGAATGTAATACTGTCTAGGATAGCATGCATGTTTGGAAATGTTGCATGTCGTTGTTTAGAAAGTCAATATTACGATCTTGACAGTTTCCTTGGTCAGCCTCAAACATACCGACCATTGTATGATGCACACAATCAAACCACAGTTTTAATCTGTTGTGTTTAGACCTTACATTCTTGTTTTTGCATAACCATACATTCTAGATCGACAAGTTTGATACTAGACTCGTCCATTGAAATCCAGATACCTGGATTCACTGTTCTACTGTTGTCAATAAAAGCCTCGATACATTCCTTGTTACCAATCTGTTCGTCACTCACAAGAGTTGGTTTTTCCACGTAATATTGTTATCAGGATCATTGACAATGTTGGCCGGGACATTTGCGCTTGGCAAGGTCCACAAATGCGTCTCAGTGTCTTGTTGCCCAAGTGTGGAGGACCACAACTTGTTACATGTCCAATTTTGAATGTCATCAATTTTTTGTTTAGAATTTGTTTGTCATGATACCACGAAAGTATATTTCTTGCAACCTTCAAATCCAAGCAATTTTGAAAACATCATTCCAAAAGCTGACCATCAATCAATGATTTGATGTGCTGGTTTGATGACAATATATCATAGAAAGTTTTGACATAAAAGTACATTATTCCATACGTAAAAGGACATGTTTTGAATGCTAAACCTATCACAAACTGTTTCTAAACGATGATTCCAGGAGCACAACATTGTTCAGTAAAATTGACACCAATCAAGCATGACTGTTTATCATGTATTTTAACACTTATTTTGTTTCATTTTAGATAAATATGGTTGTAGAAAAACTCTGATTAATTAGAAAAAACTCGATACATTTGCAAGGGCAATCAGTCGTATACATTGTTTCAAATTAGATTCTCATACATACAGAAATGGAACGTATGAAGCACATCCCCATGCAGATACAATCAATTTATTGGTTTCTATTGGAGAGTCTACACTATCTGCCATCAATTCGGAAACACCAGTCAGTTCTCATATAGATGACAATACTAGAATCAAGGTATGAACCAGACGAATTACTATTTACAAGTCTGAATTACCTGACAAAAATCGCCTCATGGTCCATTACCAAAATATTTGCAAACTAGACAATTCATTGGACAAGACCTGGTTGCCTTGAAAGGATGCTTTCCAAATCAAAAAGAATTCAATGACTACACTCTAAAAGCATTTAAATGGAACTATACGATGTGTCATTTATACATTGGAAGTAGTAAGGGTAGAGCACCGAATGATACCGCTTTTCATTTACTGCGACATTTTACGCTTTCTTCATATTAATTGAAAGTTTGGTAAATTTTGTTGTTCACATTATCCAATAAAAAATCAGTTAGATGTACAAAAATGAAGATATTATCTTTTGATTTACCAAAGAACTTGAATGTATCATTTGTCATAAATGAATTATCCCGCAATAATATCAGAACAGAAAGAAAGCTGTCATAAAACGTATTATTAAGAACATGCTTTTTACTATGCAAGATGAAAAAGTAATTATATAAGGGAACAACTAGTTTTTGATCCAACAATGCCCAGCTCAATTTTGTTGATCTCATCATTAATTTCAGCATCAACAATATCTTCCCAAGAAATTGCCTTTTTTGTTTTCTTGATGACTTTCTTGATGAAGTTTTTTTGCTTGATGTGCATAATGGAGCCGCCGACTGTAGTCAGGGGAAAAGCCAAAAGAGTAGTGGCGATAACATTCTGGATAGATGGTGAAGAGAATGCTTTGTGGTCGACGTCACAAACAATTTGCACAAAAATGTCCGCAAATGTCTGACAGTTTCTGTACAGTCGTCGGTAATCGCCAAAATGCAAAATCAGTGATTCTCCAACAGCCTTGATAGCTTCCAGCGGAAGAGATGTTGAGCCAATTTCTTCTTTAGCAGTCACCTTTCCTTCATCGATCCATTCTTGTTCAAAATCCTCTCTCTTGAACTTGATTCCCACCGGCTGTCTGTCTTCATCCAACTTGAAAACAAGGTGGTGCAATAGCCCATCAAAAACGATTCCCCAATGGCCTGTTGTTCCACTGGCCCAACCCGAATAGAATGATGGAGGTTTCCCATATAAAACCACACCGTACACCAATACAGCTTCGACTCTTCGGCTCTTTATAGACTCCTTGTGCTGGCCTTTAGCAGCATTGATAATTGACTGCTTCTCTTCTTCTGTCAAGACTGCGGCAGGAGTGTCAATTTGTGTGATTGTTGCTTCCAAGGCTACATTAGGACATTTTCGCTGCTGCTTGACCCAGTTAGTAAAGTGGTTGTAGTCACTCATTTGAAGTTTTTGGTAATGATTTGTGGCAATTGCTATTTTTATACTCTAGACGCTACCGGGAAGCTTTTGCGAAATTTTAGAAGCTTGACTACACCACTTTACTAACTGAGTCATAAAGCAGCGAATATGTCCTAATGCAACCTTGGAAGCAACAATCACACAGATTGACACTCCTGCCGCAGTCTTGACAGAAGAAGAGAAGCAGTCAATTATCAATGCTGCTAAAGGCCAGCACAAGGAGTCTATAAAGAGCCGAAGAGTCGAAGCTGTATTGGTGTACGGTGTGGTTTTATATGGGAAACCTCCATCATTCTATTCGGGTTGGGCCAGTGGAACAACAGGCCATTGGGGAATCGTTTTTGATGGGCTATTGCACCACCTTGTTTTCAAGTTGGATGAAGACAGACAGCCGGTGGGAATCAAGTTCAAGAGAGAGGATTTTGAACAAGAATGGATCGATGAAGGAAAGGTGACTGCTAAAGAAGAAATTGGCTCAACATCTCTTCCGCTGGAAGCTATCAAGGCTGTTGGAGAATCACTGATTTTGCATTTTGGCGATTACCGACGACTGTACAGAAACTGTCAGACATTTGCGGACATTTTTGTGCAAATTGTTTGTGACGTCGACCACAAAGCATTCTCTTCACCATCTATCCAGAGTGTTATTGCCACTACTCTTTTGGCTTTTCCCCTGACTACAGTCGGCGGCTCCATTATGCACATCAAGCAAAAAAACTTCATCAAGAAAGTCATCAAGAAAACAAAAAAGGCAATTTCTTGGGAAGATATTGTTGATGCTGAAATTAATGATGAGATCAACAAAATTGAGCTGGGCATTGTTGGATCAAAAACTAGTTGTTCCCTTATATAATTACTTTTTCATCTTGCATAGTAAAAAGCATGTTCTTAATAATACGTTTTATGACAGCTTTCTTTCTGTTCTGATATTATTGCGGGATAATTCATTTATGACAAATGATACATTCAAGTTCTTTGGTAAATCAAAAGATAATATCTTCATTTTTGTACATCTAACTGATTTTTTATTGGATAATGTGAACAACAAAATTTACCAAACTTTCAATTAATATGAAGAAAGCGTAAAATGTCGCAGTAAATGAAAAGCGGTATCATTCGGTGCTCTACCCTTACTACTTCCAATGTATAAATGACACATCGTATAGTTCCATTTAAATGCTTTTAGAGTGTAGTCATTGAATTCTTTTTGATTTGGAAAGCATCCTTTCAAGGCAACCAGGTCTTGTCCAATGAATTGTCTAGTTTGCAAATATTTTGGTAATGGACCATGAGGCGATTTTTGTCAGGTAATTCAGACTTGTAAATAGTAATTCGTCTGGTTCATACCTTGATTCTAGTATTGTCATCTATATGAGAACTGACTGGTGTTTCCGAATTGATGGCAGATAGTGTAGACTCTCCAATAGAAACCAATAAATTGATTGTATCTGCATGGGGATGTGCTTCATACGTTCCATTTCTGTATGTATGAGAATCTAGTTCGGGACGACGGATACGACCAATTGCTCTTGCGAATGCATTGAGTGAATTCTTGTTGACCAATTTGAGCTCTTCTTCCAAATCTGAATCATTTAGAGCAGCAACTCTTCTAATCCAGGTTGTAAAGCTGTTCAGACATTTATAGTAAACAATGGAAATTACAATTGTAAACTAAAGATTTGCCTCAATGTTCAATCTTGTAAAATAAGTGAACAATTATAAGGTTGGATAAAGCTGCAAATACAAGGAAAAGCATTTATTGATTGATAGAGACTGAAGACCCAGCAGGTGTCGTACGAGGGCTGTTGATATGAGATTGCTTCACCACATAGTAGACAAGACGGTAGATTAGGTCAAATCCTTCCTTGACATAATTTTCAGGATTCAATTGATACTCTTTTGAAACAAACAATGATCCATTTTCATCAATGAAAACAAACTTCCAGATCGAGCCAGTTGAATGAATGCCATAGACTTGAAGATTCCTCATTTCAGCTTTCTTTCTGCGATAATGAATGGAAGCACATTCCCCAATGCATTGCAACAGAGTCTCATTGTTTGTCACTTTAGCTTCAATTGCGACCAAATGAGGAAGCTTTCTAAGGCCACGGTGGCAGATGGTGTAGTCACAGTTCCCATTTAAGCGTCTTTTCTTGACTTTATTCACCAAAGTCATATGATACTCGCAAATGATAATAAAATCTGGAAATTGGGCAACTACTTCCCGAAGAAAAAGATCAATCAAAGTTCTTCTGCTTGCTTCGGCGCCAAATTCAAAGACGGAGCAATTCTTCTTGAACAATTCAACAAACTCTGGAGAAGCTTCAACTGTGGTGTCAACTGGAATATTTTCCCAAACTTGATTTTCGTCTTCAACTCCAGTCGCTTCGCTAATAAATGGCATTGTAGCTTTTCCATAGGACATTGATACCATTTCCTTTTGAGCCTGTTCTACAACTGCAACGCTGATGAATAGAGGAGTCTTTGCTGTATTCTGAGCAGGAATAGGGTCGTCTGGTTGTAAAGGAGTACCACCATCAGTAGTGGAAAGGGAGAGTTCGCCTGGTGGAAACTGCCCGTAAAGAAACAAGAGCTCCTTCTTGCAGGCTTTAAGAAGGTCATCTACAATCTCGCAGTCTTCAGTAGATACCCTTGTAGCGTTGTTTGGCTTGAATTTGACCCAAAGTTTTGTCATTTTTAGCAAAAATTTTTTCCTCAAATAAACTGAAAAATGACAAAAATATACTTCAAAACACCAACACTTTGATACACTGCTCACTATTGACCAATTTAAAGGCAAGACTATTTCAGCTCTGAAATGTGCGATAAAAGAAGCAGTTATGCCTGCTTTGCAGACTCCTATTTGCAATTTGGATTTGAAAATAGGAAACTCGACTATTGAAATATTGAGAGCCTCTGATTTGAAGGATGTATTAGAAGAAGCTCAAGTTTCAATCACCAACACAATCATAGTGATTCCTTCAGTGCCTTACCTAGACCAATGCATTTTGTGTTTTTGCTTTTCATTTGGTTTAGGACTTGGCTATTCTGTCGCTATCTTTTTGAGACTGACTAATGAAGTGGAAGAATATCATCATCCATTTATTGCTGATGTCATATTCATCATTATTGATATGACTGGCTTAGGATGCTCTCTATACACTATTTGTCAGTTGATCCGTTTATCTGGCAAGCAACAATGGAATTCACAATTTGCATCTGTTTTCTCTGGAGTTGTTTGTAGTCTTTTTGTAGAACCATCTTACCATTCCTGAAAAGGTAATAATAAACTTTTAAGAATCATACAATAAACGTTAAACAATAACTGGCATTATCTGATCGTGGTTACTATTTAGCTTTACTACCAGACCTTGGTATAACGGCAGGATCCATTTAAAGCATTAGTATGAGTCTCGCACAAATAGCTCCTGATAATTCCAACTTGAATGCGATTACCCTTAGGTTTCTGGCCTTGATGCTTATCTCCGATCAATTGTTAGTTTTGACAATTTCAGAGCAAATTAAGCAGTAATTGTCGGTTAAGAAAATTGGTATCATTCGGTGCCCAATATATACTACTCACGTCAACAATGCTAATACCAGCTTTATGAATATCAAAATGGATCGTTTTGAACAAGCTGGTCAACTTTTTTGTTGCTTCAGTCGCAGGCTTTACATCCAAACTATTGTAATGTTTCAACAACTCGGAAGGGTTTTTACAATTGCATTGTAGCATGATCAGTGTTTCTTATATTAGTTTTTGATAAATCATTGTAAACCCATGTATTTGCAGGGATTGGTGAATGTTTAGTAGTTTAATCAAACCATATTTTTGATGGTTTAATTGTAGGATACTTTTTCCAGATGCGTGTGTATGTTTTGGGTTGTTGTATGAGCAAACATGTATTTTGAACATTCTGCATCAAATGATTTCAAATACTTGTTCAAGAGTGTTGCAAGTGATGGGCAAACAATGATATTTTAAAATAAACTTGTCGTTTGAAACCATTGTACTTGATATTGCACTTGATAGTATGATTGGTTTATATATATTGTGATGGTTAAACTGACATTTACAAACAGATATCATATTGTAACACATTTTCATAACAATTTTTTGTTTTCTTATTGTTCTTTGATAACTCATACGATATCCTGCCTAAAACTGACTTGATCTGCTCACAACATTTGACATCCATTAAATGCGTATATTGTATTGGGGTTTTATCGCACCCATCAGCATTAAATCTTTTAATTTTCCTGTTGTGATCTACACTACAATTTAACTGATTCTCAATCGTTTAAACCCATTGCCTTTTTCTTTTTGAATATACTTTTAGTTTTCTTACTATTTTGAATGGGAATGTGAGGCAAATATCTGTTCATAACATTAGTATCATATGACAAAGAATTGAATCCATTAATTGAAAGCATGCAAGTTTTATGTTGCAATCATCACTCAGATCATTGACTCAAGTAAACATGGGCTGTAGAGTTGATGCATTTTTAATTTCCTTCATTTTTTAAAGTATGATTGTTAATGACTCTTGTATTCGTTCCAACAAACATAAAGACAGGCTCCTTTTCTTACTTTCAATCAAGCCGATGCCCAAGAACTCGTGTGCTTCAGTGTATTGTAGTTTTCCTGTGGTGTTCTTGTATCCAATCAGGTTTCAAAGTCGTGGAATATAAAATAGGAATATAATCTTGACTCGTTTGGTAATTTGACTACAGAAGTATCCAATTCTTCAAATATGCTTGGTTTTGGATTGTATTGCCATTTTCAAATGTTGTTTTAGCGTGCACTTTATTGCTGAATGTTTCTCAAGTTTCTTGTATTCTGTCAAAAACCATTGTAATTTATAGATTCAAGTACTTTTGCTATACTGGCTATGCTTTTAATGAATGAGAAATGATGCCTTGCAGTTTCAACTTTAATAAAAATATTTAAATTCAAGGTATGTTGATAATTTTGAAACAAATGCTTTTCCATCAAAGCTTCATCACCTCTAAATAATAAATGTTGATGTTTACTTGGAGATGAGCCTCAATATCATTTAGTTGTTTTATATCAACACTGTTATAATCTGAATTAAATGATTTGCAACAACTTGTAAATACCCTGTTGTTTTTCTATGTATTCGGTCTATTCTACATGATGAATTTAGAAGGCATGTCAAACAGTTCCAAAAACAAGTATTGTGTTCATTCTTATACAATGCCTTTACTATTAATGACAAAATCGGGAAGTTTAATGTTGCTTCCAATTGTCATTCCTGGTAATGCGGTAGTTGAAAGCACGTTTGTAAATTCTTCCAACAGTCCATTTTGAATTTGGCCTTTCAAGCTGTTCTATTAAACCACTTTTAATTCCTGAATAACATTACAACAGAGCTGTTTATCAATAGAGTTTGTCCAAGTTTGTTAAGGATAAATGTATTGTCTGATGAATAAAGGATCATAAATACTCTTGTTTCAATGTTTTGAATAAAATCCTAATTGTAAATCAAGTCAATAACGCAGTTTTTGGATTTGATGATTTGTCCTTGCATTGTCGTGTAGATCTTGAATAAACAAATCTATGCTGTAAGTATTCAAAAGTTTTTGGTTTTGATTTAAAGGGATGCTTTTTATACTTTTGTTTCGATTGTTTCTGCGGCTTTGTAGCATCTATTTGCAATTGAACGCACCGATTGTATTTGACTGTTTCTTCAAGACCAAAAAACAACCCCTTGATATATTTTCTAAATCTAAACTTGGGGTTTTATTCTTTTTAATCTAGTCTTGCTACCTGTGCTATCAAAGTCTGCATTCGTTTCTTTTTGTTGTTTTTATTCAGAATTAACTCGATTGATAATTCTTCACGGTTGTAAATGCAATGAACCTTGTATAAAGCAATGTATTTTTTGGGTTTTGATCATTTCAATTGGATTGACCATTCATTCTGAACGAGAATCTTTAATGTTTTGCAAGAAAATAACATTTTGTTTTTGAATCAATTTATTAATTAGAAACTAATTATGCATGAACTATAATGCGGGTTAGTAGTATAGATAGGGTACCGGATGATATCAGTTTTCTTGACCAGTGATTACCAGTGAATATTGTACGAAGTTGCCAAAAATAGCAAGTTATCAGAGATGAGCAATCAAGGTCAAAAACAATGGGGTATTATAGTGAGTAGCTTATTAGTTTGAACTATCAGGATGTCTTTGTGCCAGATTCATACTTGATGCTTTAAATGGAATATCTTATTTTTGATGAATGTATATAAAGCTATCGCAAGTACGGTAACAAAGAGTACCAATAGATGATTTCATTGAATTATCAACTTAATTTCAATTATTTCTTCATTACTTGTATTAAACAGTAAGAATGAGATTAACGTCACACTTTGACTTGATGATGAAAATACGCAATGTCCAATATACTTTTCTACAGTAATCACACGATTAATTCAATGCTTCAACGCAACTCATTTTGTCTGTATGACATGCTCCAAGAAATGTCAACGAAAAGGTTATTGTGCTCAGTTTAGAACCACACGATCGTTCCACAATAAGCTCCTTGAGAAAACCATTAAACAACAAATGATAGCAATTACGAGGTCGATATAACACACTTGACCAACGATACCACACAAACTGATATAACGTATTAGCTTCCTGATCAAAGTGTTTGGCAGATATACAACTATTTCCATAAAACAAAATGAATCAAATATGTTGAAGCCAACCATTCCCATTGAAGTTATTGACTTGCTGTTTTATCCAAGAACTAATTCCGAAGAAAGAAAGCAAGATGGAATGGATCGATTCTTCCAACAACTACTGGATACAACAGTGGCATTGAAGATGAATAGTTTACATGATAATTTCTTTCACATCATCTGAATTAGAATCATCATCATCGCTCATAACAATTCTGTACAACTTTTCCTGTAATGATTGCTGTTTTTCGATGACTCTTGGCAGCATCTTTATGTTTGCAAAGATTCGATAACCCATCATTTCTAGATTAACCTTCGCATTGTCACAAGTTGGATAATGCTTTTTGAAAGGAACAACTAACCCATAATGTAGTGAATAAATGGTATCGTTTGTTTCATAGCAACTATCGCCTATCATTTCTTTAATCCTTTTATAGTGATTTATGTTGATGCCGCATAATAGACTGGTATTGTTTTCCAAAGACAATATTCTGCCTTTTAATAGTTTCGATGGATTAGCCTCGATTGGATTTTCTAGTCTAAACACTGAATCCGGAACATCATCTAACACAACCGCTTCTTCATTTCCAACGTAATTATACGCTACTTTCAACAGCGAATTATTGACACGCTTTTCAACAACTTGATAGATATGATTATTTCTTGGATCGAGATAAATTGTGTCCATTAGTAAATTGTTGATGTACTTTGATCTCGGATTTAAGCAAGGTAAATTCAACATGTTGTTTAAATCTAGTCTAGAAAATAAAAGATGCAATATTCAATCACAGCCACTATCATAGATAGTTGATAAGTTTAATCCAAGATAAAATTGAATATTTAATTTCTTTTAAAACGATAAACAAGTTCATCAGAAATGTCAAACATATTGGAAGAAACCCAAATTTATTTGAATGGAAATGTTGTGTTGACTAAAGGAAATGACAGCACAGTTGGTCTGTACAAGGTTCTTTTTGAAGTAAATGACATTGAGAGATATCGATTTGCTATTAAATACAAGACGAAAGAGAAAACTAGTACAAACAATTGATTAGTTCAATTACAAATCTGGATGTCGGACGGGCTAGGAAGGTTAAACTAAGATTCAAAAGCACACTCAAGGGATCTTCAGTGGAATGGACGGTACTAAAGCCTATCACCAACTTTTACAGTTACAAAACAAACAGAAAGAGAGCTGGACAAGAACAACGGTCGTTTTCACAATATCATATCAAGAAATATTCGTTCTGACCAAAATCAAAACCAATTCATTGGTCGAGACACTTGTTTACAAATTTAGATGAATTGAAGTTTACCATCAAAGAGAATCACAAAAAGCAAGCATTAAGATAATGGTTCGATATTCAATTCGGATATGTGCTGAGGAACATTGAAACTGATGATAGAGTTCAGTTTTATCCCTCTGATAATACCTGCTTTAATATCAATGATTCACCACTAGTTAATTCCACTATTGATACGGTACTAAACCAATTGGATGGTGATGATATACTGGAAAAATTGAAGTGTTCAAACTCAAATGGAGTATTGAAAATATCTACGAGTATGTACTTTTAACAACACCCATTCCAGAGGTATCAATAGGCGCATCTGTAATTCTACCTGATTTCATCAAGAATATCAAGAGTATTGTTTCATTCCAGTATGTCACAAATAACCTTTGTTTTTGGTATTGTTTTGCTCGTTATAAGTATCCAGAAATCAGATTAGACAGATTATCAAAGAAAGCAAAAGATCTTTACAAGGATTATTACAAAACCAACGTAAAGAAGTGTTATCCCAAACTTGATATTCAAGAATTGGAAGAGATTGAGAGCCATTTCTTTGTAAATGTCAACATATACCGATTCAATGGAAAGAAAGCGGTTATGGAACGACATTCAGGTAAAGAATACAGGAGGTTATTAATTTGAATATATACTCTGATATAAGCCATAAATTCCATCATTTCTCTTTTATTATTAACTTGTCTCAGTTAACCAGTGTTTCAATGTCCAGATGCCATTCATCCTTTAGTGAATTCAAAAAGATAAAACGACACTCAATTGTTTGTGCAAAACCAAAGATAATATTTGAAAATGGAAATTATCAACCAAAGTTGAATGTATTTGAGCATCTTGAATTGAATGGAATTAATATACCGAAAGAAATGAGATTCTATCCATATTTCATCTACTTTGATTTTGAAACTTGGTTGAAATCAGTCAAATCTACGACCAACTTGAAGCTCATTCATTGAAACACACAAACTTTTGAGCACAAGTTTCATTGGAAGTGAAGAAAACAAGGCTCAATTCATCCCAGTTGAAGGTACAACTGAAGAAGCTTTGGATATAGTGATGACAAAATGGATCAAATAGGACACAAATATCTGCAATCGTTGTATTCAAAGTATTCTCGGTTCTTTGTAATGATGGCCAATTTGGACGATGCAAAGGTTCAGAAACGATTAAGATTACAATTACTAGAATGGCTTGGTGTTCTGGCTATTTATGGCTTCAATAGCTCATCATATGACATCGACATCATCAAGAAATACCCTCCACAAGTCTTGAAACACTCTAAAAAACATGGAAATGTATCCAAATGCGAAAAGCTTTGAGATTAATTCAATTGAAGGAGAATTAGATCGTAATATTGAACAAAGCGAAAAGATTGAACGATACAATGTTGATGGCTACGATGAAGAATCAAACACAATCTATGACTTTCTGGGATACTTTTTCCACTGATGTAGAAAGTGTCACAAATCAGAAGATATCAATCCTTTAACTGGAGATACGATGAACATATTGTATGAAAAGACAGCAAACAAGGAATCAGCTCTCAAACAAATGGGATATACCACAAGATCAATTTGGGGTTGTGAGTTTCATTCAGCTGAAAACGGTCAAGTGAATGACATTATCAAATGTAACAAATACCGAATGATATCAAATGGATCGTTTGCTTTTAACGACATTCTTGCTTTTCAACCACCAAATACTTTATCTGACAAGTTCTTGAAAACGTTTGACACAATCACAAATGGGAATATTTCCACATAAAGTAACTCGGAATTTATCGAAATACATTGATGAACATCCAGAGTTGACACAATATTCTGATATCATTCAAGTTTTTAAAACACTCACATATTCCATCCAAAAAGTGGTTTTACAACAATCTAAAGGGAGAATCAGTTTCATCAAACGATTATAATGAAATGGTATTCACTCACACCAACCTGTGCGATTTGCTGAACGACCACAACAATTTGGATGTGAGGCCAGGCGTAGAAGCGACAAAGAAGCTGGGTAATTTCTTTCAGTCGTTGAATCTTGATATCCACAAAGACGGCATCTTTGTTCCTAGACTCACTCTGAAATATCTCTGGCACACAAAAAGCAAAGACTGCAAGTTTCAGTTATTCAAAGGGAATGACGAATTGTACCACAAATACAGAGATAATCTGGTTGGTGGTTCAAGTATCGTATTTCATCATTATCAAGAAAAAGACGACCAGAATTAGAAAAGGAAAGCTTTGTCAGGGAATACTTGAATATGATACCAATGCTTTATATCTGTGGGCGATAAGTCAAGATATGCCGTGTGGTGAGCACCAAGTAGTTCAAGTTTATCCCGATATTCTGAAAGATGTCTTGGATAACACGTTCTTTGGAATGATAGAATGTGATATTGCTGTTCCTGAGCATTTAAAGGAATGCTTTGCTGGAATGCCTCCTATTTTCAAGAATGTTGAGATTACATGCAATGATTTAAGCCTTGACACAGGCACAAGTGAAGCCAGATTACAAAAGTAACAGATTAGTTGAAAGTATGTTTGGTGAGACAATGATGTTTGCTACTAAACTGCTGAAATGGTATCTTGAACTAATTGAAAGTGCACCTGTACCTGTCGCAATGTCAACCTTTGGAACTGTCGCTGCTGGAGTCGGTGCACTTCACGCACCAATGGCTGCAGGAGGTTGTGCTGCTATTGACTCTGTTTCTGATCAACAGAAAGCTAAATCATAAAATAATCATTTTGAAAAGTATTCATTGAATAATACTTTTGATGACTGCAAGAATGGCTGTTCTTATCCCTCCTTGAGCAATTCCATACTTTTCTAATTCAGCATCAGTTATGGCCAAGTCACCAGTCTCCATCAAATCTTCAAAAAGAATTCCTTGTTCGGTAAAGGTTTCTCTGAGCTTGATGATATCAAATTCGGGTTTTTTCGTTGTCTTCATCTTGTCAAAGAAATGCTTTATATTCAGATTGTGATCTACAACTTGTTTCTTGGGAAGCTCTTCGTTGACGGTTAGGGCATAGTACAAGAATCCATCACGCAAGTTTTTGACATCGGTAACAACTATAAAGTCATTATCTGCAAATCGGTACAACATTTTGAAAGGCACAGGCTGAGAAAAAATGAATCAGCTGTTGATATGACTTCAGAAAGAGATTGCATAGAGGAAACTTCCAGGTCAAATGCTCTTCCTTTGTATTTGATTGAAATGTGCTTTTCTTTGACAGCTGGAATCCATCCCTCTGCAACACCAAAACCTGTAGCATTTATCATACTAGCGAATGTTTCTCTGGCGACTTTTTTCAAGTTTTCAGTTGCAGCAGAACCACCAAAGGAGATCTCTTCAAAATGCTTCTCTAGAAATTCTTCAGATGATGGGTTTCGTTTCAGTTTTTCTGGAGTGTCTTCAATGGTGACTGAAGAAAGTCTATTTTCTTTTTCAACAATACTCTTTTTCCCCATACAATGGCAGCATCATAACCGATGAGTAAAAACTCCTTAAGGTATTCCATAGAAGGGGACACTGTTTCCGAATGTCCCTGTATTGTTACTGCTGTGATTCCAGAGTCTGTATCTCGGATTTTAGCAAGCATATTTACTTCAGAAAAGTATTCGGCAAGCAGTGTTTTGAGCCCTGCACAGTCTGAATTGATCGTTGCTTCTACAGACACCATTGGGGTATCAAGCGAGAGAGCATTGTAGAATTATGTGTATTTTGGCCTAACATTTTGATATTTGTTTGGGAAAGTTCATCAAACTGAAAATGGATGCCATCTGTAAAGAATTCTGGCCACTACAGCATTAAAATAAACTTATATCCTGGTTAAAATATTGAAAAGAGTTTGGCACAAAAGTCTCGATTATCTCGGGCTATATTTTGGTACAGGAAATATCAACTTTTACAATTCATCAAACAACTATGGGTCCCACTCTTGATAGTTCCATATACATTCATCAAAGATGTTTTACATAAAGCGTTGGTATGAGTATGGCAGTGAAAGTTCCTGATAATTCAAACTTATAATGTATCCAGTGCTCTATACCATTGTTTTTGACCTTGATTGCCTATCTCCGATAAATTGTTATATTTGACAACTTGCAAGCAAATTGAGCTGTAAATACTGGTCAAGAAAACTGGTATCATCCAGTGCCTTATCTATACTACTCTGGTTAATCTGTGACTATTTGATTATCTCCATGAAATGTACCATCTTGGATAGCATTAAACTACGTCCATTGAAGATTTCCTGTCTCATTTACTCAACAATTCTATCAACCTTATACCGTAATCCTAACAAGTTCCCATTGGAAACGATACAAATTGAACCAGATAGGAAACTACATTGCCAAAAAAAGTAATAAAAAAGCAATAAAAAGGATTTAATGTTATTTTGAAAGAATGCTCAAGAATCAAGCATCTCAATACTAAATCAGCAAACCTACAAATTAAAAACTATTTAAATAAGAATGTTTGGTTCAATGCAAAGTGTATTTTGCTTGCAAGATATTCCATTGTGTTTGCTGTAAAATTGACAATGGCATTCTTGTTAAAAGTCGACAATTTTAAAGGATTGTATCAAATTCGTTTGGAAATTATCTGATTTACTGATTCCAAAAGATTGTCAAAGAGCTGAGTTGAAAAGAAAGTCACATTTCAGGTCTGAGCAAGCTGGAGAATTCGCTTTTACTACTAGGCAATGAACCAATTCATTTTCTTGCACTTTATTTCTGATGGTCACTAGTTTTTTGTGACTGACGGTACCGATGTTGGCTCTGATTTCAAGTAGCATTTTTACTGTTTTGAACGAATTCAATACCAATATGTCTGCACTTGATACATCAAAATGAACAAATAGCAATCTACCTGCATGATTTCTGGAAAAACACTGCGCTCGCCATCTAATGCCATTCCTTCTCATCATCAGCACCATTTTATTGAAAAAACTGCTACGTTGGACTGCAAGCTATTCAAATCCTTTAACTTGAACTCAGCTTTTCCACAAGAAAAAAACAAGAGTCTTGATGAGCTTGTTTGGTTTTGTTGAATCCTCTAAACTTGCACATCCTGTGATTAGCGGTTGTTCAAGTCGCCTGGGTTCATTATTGATTTACAAATGAAGCACTTTCATGAGACATATTTGCATTCATCTCGGCGAATATCACTACTCATTTCAATATTTGCCTAAAACAAAGTCCATTCGAACCATTACTCGGATAATCAATCAAATCTTGAGTAGTTGTGAAGTATTTCATTTATCTACAAGATGTACAACTCTTTCCTTTCAGTTTGATAAACATCCAAAACATATAAAGTGCAAAGAGTTGCTGCATTGATAAAACAGTAGATAAATTCATTCGAACCAAACTATGCATTAGTAGTGTGTAAATTGGTAACTTTCCATGCCAAATTCATACTTGATATACATGACTTGAATGATCATGCGGACTCTAGACTGTTTATTTTCAATCAGCCTTTGATTTCAACCAATTCAAACAACTTTAGGATCATTCCATTCCATTACAGCATCTGCTTCCATTCAAGAATACTGCTTTTGTGTATTGTTTTTGGTTACTTTGCTCAATAAAACCAAAACAACTGTTGATCGTCAAGAGCACTCTTATCTTTTGAAATGACTAGTTGATTCTCTAATTTTCTCCTGGGATATATCAAACAAAGCTTATATTGTACCATAATGTTCACTTGCGTGACATTTGGCATGGCTGGTAAATTATATCGTAATGGACATTGTGTTTCTTATGGATCAGCTTTTGGGAAATCAATACAACTCGTTAAAGCCTTTTTGTCTGGTAAATACATTCACTCTGAAAATCAGTCTGATACTGTTTCACGATGTTATAAGCACTGACTTGAATCGACTCGAATGATTCCTGATAAAGGGACAAGATTATGATTACTAAAGACTTTGTAAATAGTATTTGACAGCTAAACTGCAAGCAACTATTGTTTCGTAGCAAATTCCAATATCGTAAACATCGTTTGGATAAAGTTGGTCATATGAATGGAACAAGCGTTCAATATTGATACCCTTGACCAACAAAAAACACTCGTCTTGAATTCCGATTCTGGCTCTACCATAAATACGTTTTTACTCGTACTGCGAGTTTTTGTTCCCATACTAGATGAAATGAAAACAATCATCCGAACAAGGAAACACAAGAGACAATTGAACGAGATTCTATTGAGTCGTTGTACTGGAAACAGTATCATCCACACTTTCAACTTTCCAGTCAACACTGCAAGACATAGGAATGAGACACATATCCTTCACATTCAATTCATGGTCACTCAAAAAACTCGACATTTCTACATGGTATACTACAGTCAATTCCTCGTATTTTTAAACTACTGATTGCGATCGTGATCCAATCAAGCGAAATGCGCAAAAAGTAACCTTGGAATTTGATATGAAGCATATACCAGACAAGCAATTAATGAACTGGAGGAACAAGTCGTCTTTTCTGTTTGTTTAAAGTTCAAATATTCAGTCATTTGTGTCCAAAATAAAGTCTAGTCCGTTTCTGCATCAAGAGTACCGAGTGAGCGGATCTTTGCAATGGGTTTGAATTTTTCTGTAATTGATATGATACTGTCGTTGTTTGTTCCTGTACACATGCAAATGAGGTTTGTTTTCCAGTCAATTGAGTAACAAGTAGAGACATGAATGAATGATAAACTGCTTGATCCTGTTGAAACATTGATTGAACATTGGTGCATTGACACAACTCTTGAATCTCATTCAACAAGAATACAGGTGGAGAATCACACTGGACTTTAAAAGCAATATTGGACAGTCATGTTTGGAAAGCAAGTTGTTTCTCCTGAAAAGTGCCAATATATCCAAATTGGCTGATCAGCTCAAATTGTATCGCATCAACTTCAGTCTCTTGAAAAAGACAGTATAAAAGTAAATTATTAGACGAGTGAAGAAAGTCGAAATATTCTCTTGGTTTGGCACTGCGAATGCCGAAATAGTCCAGCAAAATCAAAATCAAAAGCTAAAATTCATATTCCAAAACATCTCCAATCAAACCACATTCAAGATCCGACATTTCGAGTTGCAACACATTTCATCAAAAGTCTCATTCCTCTGCTGGTACTGGTCATGATGGTTTGGTACTTGTCTTGTTGGCGCATTCGAATGGTATTGTTGGTTTGCTAGACTATCTCATCCCTACCAATAGAGTCTTGGGTTCAAAGTATTTCAAATACCCATCATTGGCAGATCCAAACAACGGAAACAAGTCAGACTAAAGTATAGTGCACCATGGGATCCAAAGCAGGATATCCACATCCATTTGCGCTCTTGGTATTACATTAGCAATACCTTGACTAGCATCACTCTTGGATTTGATGAGTGGATGTAGGTCGTTTAAAACAAGACCATTCAGTCGAGTAAGAGGACAGCATGGATCAAGAGTTGTGTCAGTTGCTCCAGAAGAAACGAAATAGTCTTTATCAAAAGCAGATCTATCAACCCATCAGGCAAGTGGAGTTTGTCAACAGGAGTAGTGTCAAAACGAGAAGTGTCAGTCTTGTAAGTTGAACCAAGTGAGCAACAGTAGAATGGTCTTTCCAGCTCTTCAATAAAATGAGGTTCAATAGGCACTGGTTGATTATCAAGGTGATCGACACAGATTTCTGGTTTCCATTTTGAAAAAGTTTCAGACGACTCGAATCAAAAGCCTCGCCAGAATAGTTCAAACATTGATGACTGAATACGTTGTAATTACAGGTGGGCAAGTCGATTGTTAATTCTTTAGTTTGATCTTGGAGTGACATTGTTCTTGAGATGGCTAATCAAATAAAAGTAAAGCTTGAAGAGTTGAATATTCAACAATCCAGCACTAGACTTTATTTCTTGAATATTATTATTAAAAGAACAATGGCATTTCAACAGCAACTACACAATATTCAACTATTATCGACATGATTGGAGTATTGAACATCAAGTTTGATATGCGGTGTCATGGAATCATCTGGTTGTCCATATGATTGTCAATCACCAAACGTGTAGTTGTCAATGTTCAGATCCAACATAAAACAGATGACCATTGGTGATGAGACTGTCATGCAGTATTGATTTACAAGTGCTGACACCAAACCACAATGTATTTGACAAACACACCTAACGAATATTACCGTATAATTGGTTTCAATCAACATCTACGGCCATACACACAAGAAAATACCGGATCCCGTTCGATCTCCGAAGTCAAGCTTGTGATGGCTCAGTCAGTACTGTGGTGGGGGACCACACGGGAATACTGAGTGCTGTAGTTTTTGCTAAATTAACAATCTGATCTCGTTTTGGATGTTCTGGATCAAATCTCAACTTGAATCTTTATGATGGTTGTGTTGAAACTGGAAAGCAAGATTTTCATCTGATAAACTATTTGACAGTATCTTAATATGGCGTGTATACTGTGTTCACTACATGATGGTTCATTCCATTTGTCTTGCAAACACTAAATACTACCATAACAGCAGCATAGTATACACTGTATTATCTTCAAGCTATCGACTTTTTCAAGCATACTGCACTAATCAACTAGTATACACCACAACACCATATACACTGCATGATTAGTTGCACTTTCAATCACCATCTGTCATTATTTTGTTTGCTACTAGTTCACCAGTTTGCATTCAATCACATGCATATTATTACAAACACCATTGTGCAATATACATCATTCTTATGATCGTGTTTGTACCAACTCGGATCTGAATGATTACATACACTTTCAACATATTTGATATGGTCTGATCCAGTGACACATTAGTCAATATCTATATGCGAGTTTCCCACTCACTTTTGATTATTGCAATGCGGATTCACAATGTGATTAAACTGGCACTATTTACCATACTTGAATAGGCTACTGCTAGACCATTGTACACGATTACGTATTCGACTACTGACATGCATAACATGTTCAACCACAATATATCATCAAGTATTACATCACAACACATGTAGTCATTGACTTGAGATGCGCAACTCTGTACCACACCAACAATTGGAATGACGATCGCAATCATTTATTCCATCAAATGATCAACTATAATACAATAACATAATGGCATTCATTGACAGCTGTCGTGTCCATCACATGTATGATACTGTTCATTTATCCATGAACAATGCCGCCACATTTGCAGGTGAACCCACATTCTGCATATTTGATTATTTTTAACATCATCGACCACTGCCTCTGCAACAATCGGGAATACAACACCATCTTGTAATGATCAGATCTGTTTGACTGGTCATTGTCATGACTGTTGCCATGACTCTTTGCAATGGTTTGAATAGTCCAAGATTAAACTGGTATTAACCATTTCAATTATACAACTCATGTCTGAAATCAAGCAATTGATGCATTACCAGTTTAATGTTTTGTCGAGATTGCTTGCTTGATAACATTTTCATTTGTCGTATTGTTCCCTTGCTCATAATTAATGCCATACATTTTATCCGATTTCCAAGTTGGCTATACAGTTGTAGCCAATCAACACGCCTGCTTACTATCATCCTGCTTTTGCTTATCAACTCAAAATCTAGTCATTTCAAACTTGAAATGAACAAGGCATATTGCAATCATTCATGATTACAAATGGCATGGTGATATAACACACTTGGTATATAAACAGGTATGTCATCAATTCAAGCAACTCAAGCCACTAATAACGTGTCCGCTTTTGAGTACTCGATTGATTCATGCTCCAATGAGTCTTGCCTCAACATATACAGAGCATGCATACAGCCAATACAAACAAGGTTGTTAGTGGTGTGAAATGGACGTTTCATGTATATGTCAATTACTCATTCGATGTTATCACAGTTCATTAATGGATACCAACAGCCCAGTTTTATCTGTCTGAACTCGGCATTTGACTCGCAATGCACAAGTTTGGAGTTATGCAAGTTGTATATGATGAAGCAAATTCCAGTTAGTCCATTTTGCATTGATTCCAAGAGTTTAACTGATTTACAATTGAAAACGGGTATCGGCGCTACATTCAAATACAACTGCAATCAAGTTCCTTTGAATTTGCCATACATGCAATCAATCAAAAATAATGCAGCAATATACCTGTTTTAAATGTATGGCTTGAATACATGTGGTCCACAAGCACATGCATTCACATGATATTGATGTGTTTTACTTGATTAGCACATGTATATTTAATTAGCTATCAAATTGCTGCGTAGCATGCTTTGTAGATTCAAGATATAAAATGACGTGAAATGGTATGGAACCAATCTCACCAACCTCTATCATTGTACCAGTTTGTATCTTATATTTGCTACATTTATACTAGATATTGAAAATATTGTTCAAAATGTTTGTTTCTACTGTTTCTCTCGTTCTTGCTCTTGCCACATCTGCAGTTTTTGCGGTTCCAACCATTCCGTCCACACAAGACGCCTCTGACAGTCTTCCATTCTACTTTCCCGAATCCACGTACCAACAGATTCCTTATGATCACTCATCCAGCCTCATGGCTCCGTCCAATACCGATCCAGTCAAGACTGGTGTTGCGTATCTCTGTGACAAACTCAATCTCACACCTAACGAGTTCAAGGTTTACAATAATTTCACAGACAGTGCTGGCGTAACTCACGTATATGGTGCACATCTAGTTAATGATGCACGTGTATCCAATCACCAAGCTGCAATCCATATCCAAGACGGCCAGATCATCTCATATTCGACTTCGTTTGGTACTGAAAGCCATTTTGCCAAAAGTGAGCTTTCAGTCGCAGAACCCAAAGCCAAACTGACGTTTGAACAGGTTGCTGATACTGTATCCAAAGCCAAGGGTTTGCCAGTTTACTCTGAGTTTAAACATGAGCTCGAGTATGTTCAACAGGCTGATGGCACGCTTGTGTATGCTTACAAATTCCAGCTTCGCGACAAGAATGTTATTTCATGGATCCAAGTTTGGGCAGATGCCGACACTGGTACGGTATTTCGGATTCAGATATTGATTTTTATAGAGTCGGTACTAATCTGAATGTAAATGGATTGATACTAGGCAAACTGATCCAGGCTGTTGATTTTGGTCATCGTGCAACATACAAGGCTATCAAAGTTCCTGATCTCAGTCCCAATGATGGATTTTCAGACATCAAAGATCCAGAATACAAACCATCGTCACCTAATGGATGGACTGACGGAACTGTCACTCAGGGTAACAACATTGATGCTCTTGACTATACAAAAAAACCGCCAGTTCCAGCAACCGGTGTTGACGGTGTATTTGACACCAAGTTCAACCCCGCTGCTAATGTTACCGATCCAGACAACATTCAGGCAGCAGCTGTCAATCTGTTTTACATTACTAACCTGATACACGATATCACATACCAGTATGGTTTCAACGAGGCGGCTGGTAATTTCCAAAAGGACAACTTTGGAAAAGGTGGTAAAGGCGGCGATGCAGTCAATATCAATGTCCTAGATACTTCGAGTGCTGAAAATGCCTTGTTTCACACTCCAGCTGATGGCCAACCTGGCATAATGCTAATGTTTCGATTCATTTCTACCGAGCCCAATCGCAATGGTGGTTTGGACAACCAAGTTCCTTTGCACGAATATGGACACGGTATTTCAACTCGGTTGACTGGTGGGTCTGCAGCAGTTGAGTGTTTGTTTGATGGTGAAGCTGAAGGTATGGGTGAAGGCTGGTCCGATATATTTGCCACAATCATAACTGCCAAGCAATCACACAAAGCCGACACTCCAATTGGCATTGCTGCATATGTTGATAATACGACCAACGGTGTTCGCTCTCATCCTTACACTACTGACATGAAAGTCAATCCTCTGACGTATGCCGATCTTCAAACTCGTGAAAAATCTCACGTTATGGGTGAAGTGTGGGCTTCTATACTTTGGGAAGTCTACTGGAACTTGGTCACCAAGAACGGATTCTCCACCAATCTCTACGACGCCAAGGGCAAGTTTGGTAACATTATTACTATGCAGAATATGATTGGTGGTATGATGCTTCAGCCATGCCATCCCACTTTCCTTGATGCTCGTGATGCTTTTATTGCATCTGATGTTGCTCGCTACAATGGTGCCAACAAATGCGAGATCTGGAAAGGATTCGCCAAACGCGGTCTGGGAGTCAAGGCTGCCAAGTTCAACAACGATTTCTCAGTTCCTGATGAATGCAGTGGTGGTACTTCATCGTCTAGCAGTGTCTCTATTGCTACCACAACAGAATCTACCACAGTAGAGTCTGCAACCGTAGGAGCTACAACCGCAGAAGCTACCACAGCAGAGTCTACTACCACAGAGTCTGCCACTACTGCAAGACCTACAACAACTGCACGCGCTACCACCACAAAGAAATCTACTACAAAGAAATCTACCACAAAAAGATCCACCACTACTCGTGGTCCTAAGCCTACTTCTGGATGCACTCGCATGGACATTTATTTCAACTACATTGGAAAAAGTTGCGATCAAAACTAGATATTCAAGTCTAGTAATTGTTTCCCACAATTTATTGAATAAAGTATATTGTAACAATGTATAAACAATCTGTATTGGTAACGGCTATTTGGTGTGTATGGCTTTGTGACAAGTAATGCCATTAGTTTAAACTCGAATGAACACGGCACACTTGCATGGAGTTATCTATGCTTTGATATTCGAGTTTATTCAGCAAATGAATCCATTCAATATCAAGTAAAGGCTTGAATGAAATACATTCAGATCCATCAGCCCAGAATATGCTGTTTTTACAAGACATTGACTAGTAATACAATATGTCCACCATTGGGTAGAGTTGTACCAATCAAAACAAGTATAGGCTGCATTATCACAATTACTGATGATCGATCTCAGAATTCTGTTTAAACATATCAATCAATGGCAATGACTGTTGAAAAGGCTAGCATGGATGACAAGTGCAAAGTAACTGATTGAGTCGAGAGTATCAATTACACAATCTACCTGCACAATATTCAACTATTATCGACATGATTGGAGTATTGAACATCAAGTTTGATATGCGGTGTCATGGAATCATCTGGTTGTCCATATGATTTTCAATCACCAAACGTGTAGTTGTCAATGTTCAGATCCAATATAAAACAGATGACCATTGGTGATGAGAATATCATGCAGTATTGATTCACGAGTGCCAACACCAAACCACAATGTATTTGACAAACACACCTAACGAATATTACCGTATAATTGGTTTCAATCAACATCTACGGCCATACACACAAGAAAATACCGGATCCCGTTCGATCTCCGAAGTCAAGCTTGTGATGGCTCAGTCAGTACTGTGGTGGGGGACCACACGGGAATACTGAGTGCTGTAGTTTTTGCTAAATTAACAATCTGATCTCGTTTTGGATGTTCTGGATCAAATCTCAGCTTGAATCTTTATGATGGTTGTGTTGAAACTGGAAAGCAATGTCAAGAGTGCAATATGGTATATCGCTGCGAGTACCATGACTGATACCAAACATCACTGATCATCCGTTGGTTTAAACGCAACCCAACAACAGGGACACTTTACTGGATAGACTATCAAGTGACACCAATATTTTAAAAAATCGATTCGCCAACAAGACACTGCAAATACTTTGAACCAAGTATGTTGACAGATATGCTTGCTTGGGATTCATTTGCCATTCATTACCAAAGATGATCTCAATCACGAATGGAATTAAAACTGAATGCGAGTATTGTTGCTACTTTGACGCTAATTTGTTTGAAGTATGAATCCAACACTGAGTTTCATAACAATTCAAACTTGCAGGCTAATTACTATTCATGCAATATTTTTGTCCAAGATTGCACATATCCAATAAATAGTATGACAGCTATGATCACAATTTAGCAGTAATTGAAGGTTAAAAATTGGTATTATTCGATGCCTCATGTTGAAATGATTTTGGGTTTGGAGATAATATAAGATAAACAGTTGAATAATCCAAAAGAGAGCCTATTTGATGTCGAAAGTGCTCGTTAATCAAAATCAACAGATCTACTCAGTATTTAATAGCTGAAAATATTTCTTAAAGTGTTTAGTAACTGAACTAGTAATATAGATAGTAATTGATAAAGCCTTGAGATAAAAAGATTCAAGATTAGCAAGATATTTATTTATAAACGTGCATTCATAAAATGAAACACTAAAATAAAATACTTTTTAATATTTTAACATAAACATCAAACTTCAATAACTTTGACAAATGTTAGGTCAGTAAATATTGTTACTTTGTATCGGAGATACTAACACTAGATACAAAGTGCTACATTTTACGTGAATATGGCTGTAGTTTAGGTATTTAGCTTTGGTCTCAAATGGCCAATAGATTTATAACGTGACTGGAAATGATTTTGCAACTTGCCAATAGAATCTAACCCATTTCTATTGATCTAGGAATAAAGGCGTTACAAGCTAACCAATGCCGTTTTCTGCAGCTGACCGCCTCAGATGCCTTTGTACTTTGAAGCATGTTTTATTTTACCAAGATTCTAGAAAGCTTCGACATACAATATCTATTACCAACCTTTTAACAACTAAAAGTCGTCTTTTTTCGCAAAGTTCCACATTTTCAAGTCGATACAATATCCTATACTTTGGCACTGATAACTTCTCGGTAGCATGTTTCAAATCACTTTTGACTAAACGAGGTGAATAGTGGTTTAAATGTTGTTGTACTTTGTCTTGATTGCTGTCTAACAATCTCTCAGAATCAATCATAAAAAATATTCAAGTAGTCACACCTCCAGATAATTTGAAGGCAAAAATTGTCACAAATCAAGAAGGTCAGTTGAGCTACTCTATCATATTCAATCATTTGCCAATAGTTCCAATTTGGTAATAATTCATAGCATAAAATTATATATTTTCCAGTGCCTTTAAAGCGCTTTTGTAAACAGAATGGTATTCAATGTGTGGATGCACCGCCCAAATCTCTTGCAGGATGGCAGGTGAGATGCATTTTTAAATTCAATCGATTTCTTGGTTCGCTTATGAAAGTCTATTGATATACTGTTTAGCTACCCGAGTTACCTTCTGGCGAAGCATATGACATTGCAGTGGTTGTGTCATTTGGCTATTTTTTGCCTCGTCATATCATACACGAGTTTAAGATTGCTGCCATCAACGTTCATCCTTCTCTGCTACCAAAGTAAGCTGCCGATATTCAATCTTAGATTTTTGTAGTTTTGAATTTAATAATGCCATTTTAGATACAGAGGGTCATCTCCTATACAGTATACAATTTTGAATGGAGATAATGAAACTGGAATTTCAGTCATAGAACTCAGCCCTAAAAGATTTGATGCAGGCAGAATTTTAAAGCAAACGCACATTGTAGGCATATTTTTGTTCTGTAGTCAATAACTAGGACTGTATTCTAATGCAGTTTATGAATTCTCCTTTTATACAAACCAATCACAGTCCATTCCAACAAATTTATACTTTGAGGATCTACATAACATGCTTGCAATACATGGCGGAGATGCTTTGATTGACACAATAGAGCATTTGGATGAGCTGCAAAAGCACGCACTTACTCAAGATGAATCTTTGGTTACTTATGCTCCACGGCTTGAAAAAAGTGCAGCAGTGATAAATTGGAATAAGCAAAAGGCAGAGCAGATTTATTCATTGCATCGTGCGATTAGCTCAAGGGTAGGGTTTATCTTTTGATTTATACAGTTTCAGAACTGATGGTTTGTGTTGCTTATGCCTTGCTATTTTATTATCTGTTTTAAATTTTCTACAACTATGCTATACGACAGTTTCCACTTACTACCATGTTCCGAGGTGAAATCTGTAAGCTTATAGACATAGAAGCCCCGCTATCACCAGCTACTCAAAAAGAAATTGGGCTTCCTGATTACAAGAGTACATTGCAGGGAAGTCTCGTTTATTTAAAAAGTAGAAGCACAATATATTGCTGTTGTGTAGATGGCTGGATAGGAATTCGGTGCCTTCAAATGCCAACCAAACGTAAGCAGCACGCAGATGCATTTAACAATGGATATTTTAACTACAAAAACCATAATCAATTTGACAGTTTGGAATGAAGTTTTTCCAAAGCAACGGACAGTTGCTGGATTCTAATGGCATTCAATGGTGCTTCCTGAAAATTCGAAATAGTTTTTTCCTTGTAGATATCGACTGTGTTTTGTAACGACACTGGCAAAGAATCCAATACATTGAATGCGTGTTCATTCCCAACTGTAATCTGAAGCGTGGCCGTATTTTCTACTTTTTCTAACGAGTCGGAGCTGTCGTTTGGAAATTCATCAGCTTTGTCCTTTTGCAGTGTTGGAAATGTTTCTGCGTGTGAGGTTGTGGCGTGATAAGAGACTGTCTTTAAATGACCTAGTTGAATAGTATCAAAGATTGTATTACTAAACATACATTCTAGAAACCACAGCAATCGGCAGCAGAGTACATACCATTTAATTTTTCCCAAATAGACAACAGAAAATGCTAATCAAAAAAGTTTAGATACATGAATAATAATTGGTAGCTAAAGAGATTGCGTTGCATTATTAGTATTTACATACCACTTGAGGGTCTTCTTGTAGCTTGTCCCAGCAGAGTTCTGACATGATGTGTCTCCAATATGATGGGCTGCTATCCATAGCTAAAGTATAAACAGCGTAGATACAAAGTAAACTAAATGATAGAGATAAGCAGCCTTCTTAATAAAAGCAATACCTAGAGGTAAAACCAATGCGCTATTATCAAGCTCTTGCGAAAGACATTTACAAGCCATCCAAACAATATACAAGGCTACAAAATAACTAAAATTAACATTACACGATCCGCAGTATAGTATTATACAGCAGGTAGCGAGTACTTGCAGTTGATCTTGCGATGAAGTTGTGCAAGCAGATTTAGCGATCGAAACTCTACTCGTTCTGCAATACACTTTGAGAGTTGAGTCTCTGCAAAAACATAGTTGATTAGAGTATGTTGTGTGATGGTAACCATCCATTCAAAGCTAAATACCTTGCAATTGAATATTGCTTTCGAGGCTGTCTAGAATAATGTTGATATCGTAAGTAACAAGGTGAATTGCATGGCTCAAACCTTGTTGCCTAATTCTAGTAGCATTGCATTCGTTGGCTTTTGCAAAACAGAGACGAATGGTTCTGATCTTCATACAAGTTGTCAAATTCATAAAATCGACACAATCTGGTGTAGCTGATTTTAATGGATATCCTTGAAGTTTCAATGCTGTAGCAATAGCATCAACATAGCTGAAGAGCGAAAACAATAGGCTCTCGCACTTTAATTCTTTTTGACAAAGCTTGATGCCCAAGTCAGAGGTTTGGAGTGCGTCCAAGTACATTTGCTTACAGAATGCCATGGATAGTGGCTCCGTCCAGAAAATAGAAGCAAGCAAAGACATTCTTTTTAATTGGTCTCCATAGGTGTTCTAACCCATGCGTCAGTCAGCAATATATATTATCTGAAATGTACATATTGCTCAATTGCTAACCTTGCGCTCAGCGAGGGATCCATTCAGTTGGTGTGCCTTCTGGTGTAATAAACCAAGACGAGTATTAGACTTTCTGGATATATTTGCATAAATTAGTACAAGTCAGTAATACCTGTAAGTTCTCAAGTTGAAGAATCCTATCGTTTAGCTGAATCTGCTGCTGCTGGTGGTCAAGCAAGGCACGTTTAAGGACGATATTCTGTGCTCGCAGCTGAGATTCATGCGACATTATAGATAAAATGAAACGCCAATAAACTGCTCTTTTTAACAATAAGCGATTTTGATTTAGAAATATCTAGTATATCGTAATACAATAAATCAAGCATACAGTCGAGTTCCTAGAGCTTGTAAACGTTTACTGTAAATTATAGTTTCAATTGATATTACAGCCGTATTCACGTAAAATGAAACTAACAAGAGTGTCTGAGCTCCTTGACAAAGTTTGACCTTTCTTCTCTACTTATTTTGTATAGAGCAAATGGTCAATCCCCTTTTTTACAAATCAAACATTACAATATTGCCATGAAAATAACCGTTAAATTCCTGAGGTGTGCCATCATTATTTTCTTGAACTAGAACGTATCTGAGATATTTTAGGATACAACAAAGAGGGGTTGTATTGGAAACAGTCAAACCCAATATCAAGGTGGCAATCAGTGAGTCTGATTCAAAACTTCTTGATCGTACAGTTTATGCGTATGTTAAAGAGATAATATCGGTTTGATTCTGTATGATGGTCATTGTTTATTGAATTGGATGTGCCTATTAGTCAATTTGTAGTAGGAAAACAACGAATATTTAATCATTGTTTATTTTGCAGAAAGCTAAAGGAAGTAACTGCGAAATAATATTTCATTTTACGTGAATATGACTGTAAATCAATAGACCAAGTAACATATTCATTACGATTACCGCAGTAAATACTATTGGCTTTAGCGAAATTAGTCAAACTTTAAATTTCGTTCCAAATTTCTTGATCGTTTATGGATGAGTTGCCAGGTGAAAATAGGGGATCGTTATACTTTGGGTAGCTTCAATAGTATGCGTCTAGCAAGCTGTTGAACCACCAATGAAGGACTGGCAAGATACTTTTCTATAACACGATAAAGCTCGCTTGCTTGATACTGAGAACCAAAAGATGGCTCAAGATGCGCAGTATGCATCATGTGCTCCAGAATCTTCAAAAGAAAAATGGATGCCTGAGTTGAGGGGTTGTGCATCAGGGCATCGTGAACAGCAGATACCAGTCCTGCTTCAACAAGTCTGAGTGCAAGTCTTTCTGAGCATGCAATTAGCTGTAGAATATTTCCAGCAATCTTCTCATTTTCAGAAGCTACAGTGTGCAATAGAAAGGATGGAATGCTTGATATACACGGGCTAGATATTAAAGCACTCTCTATTCTTTCTTGATCTTTTGAAAGCCTATTGAAATATGAATTAATATGCTGCCATGATTACTATTGACACTATGGCGCCAGTAGCTTAAAAGTTATACCCTCACCAAAATAATATGGCTTCAAAAGCACTTGCTCGCCATACAATATCGCTGACCATTAATGATGCCAAAACAGATATGGAGTCACTTATCCATAGAGCATCTCGACTTTTTGAACTGCCATGAGCAAGTTCACATAGCATTGGAATAGCAAATTGTCTTGCGCTGTTGCATGAGATTGACAACTCTCTTAAGTATGGACTTATCCCAGCAAGAATAGCTTGTTCCTGTCTCTCTACATTCATCTTTATCAGACTGGAAAGCGAGCTGAGAATCTGATTCTGGACATCTTGCTAGATATCGATTTAACAGTCAGTAAAAGCGATCGCTACAAAATAATAAATACTAAACAGCTAAACTTACATTGGTAAGGCAGCTACTCTGTCTCCAAAGAATGCCACACAATACAGAGACTCCGCCTGCCTTGGCAACTGGATCCAAAAGTGCGGGTTGCTGGCAAAGATTTTTAATAATCTTTAGACATGTAACCATAAGGTCAGCATGTAAATGCGGAATCATTTCCAAAATGGCTACAAGGTCAAATAAATATATGCAGGATATATAAGTGTCGCAACCACAAAGCTAATAAACCACCGCCCTGAAAATTCAAACTCAAGCAGCAAACTCTTTTGTACCTCTAATAAAAGTATCCGAGCCCATAATTTCTCGAAACTGGTCAGCTTGAGAGATATCTAGCAGTATCATTAGTGCAAACCGTGAAGAGAATAACAAGTGACCATCGTTTTTGGAGTAGGAGTTTTCGGCTATCTTTAAAAGTATACGAGGCAATCTCATTCGTATCAACAGTCTATGAAGTTCATGCTTGAATTCGCCCATCTACAAAAAACTCAACGTTTATCTATTTTAAAAATTAAATATGCACTATTCAATTGAACATGAACATACCTGCGATTTCAAAGACAGATGAATATATGTGAGTATAATGGTTGCATATTTGTCTTTGCTCTGGACAATTAGATTTATTATCGCTCGCGCGTGTAGCAATGAAGTGATTGGTGCAAGAACAATTATACGACCCAGTAAATGACAATAGGCCAGACAGGATTCTGCATCTTCCATAAACGACCAAAACGGCTTTTTGCCAATAAAACAAATCAAAAACGTGACCACTTGATTTTGTAGGCGACGTTGATGCTGTCTGTTTTCTGTAGCAGCAATCACAAACTATATAACCATTTTTATCAGTGGGATTAAAAAGCATGGTATAAAATTGACTCATTCAATTGATCGGCTCGTACTTTTATACAGGCGTCTGCAATACCAATACGTATAATACGACTGTTGCCTTGATACTCCACCAAATCAATAAATAATGAGAGTTTACCCTCATCTAAATAGGTCTGTGCTAGTTGATAAATATCTACCAATAGATCAATCAGATAAAGAGTTGATACACGACTGATCCATATGACCTCATATATTGCAGTATAGTTAAATAGCCATACATGACAAACCTGGACTATCACCAGTTTTAGATATAGTGGGATTGCCTTTTTCGGAAATACTATGCGTGTCTTCATACGAAAAACCAGATAAAAGAGGACTTGACTCAATATCAGCAAATGGATCAAAAGACTCGTGTGCTAATCGTGCATCTTCCTAGTCTCCAGTATGACAACGTTAAAATGAACAAATCAAATGTTTTCAAGCATGAAAATATACGTACATGATTTGTTTTTGAAAGCGTCAGTTCCCCAAAAGGAGAGTCAAAGGCGGCTTCAAAATCATCACCGTCATTGGGTAACTCTACAAAGTCTTCAAGATCAAACGCAGCATGTGATGTTCTATGCGATACATTTTCGTCTTGAATGCTACTTTGTTCAATATGTTTAAAGTGTGGTGTTGAATGCTAGATTGTGATAAACTTGAGCTCAGTCTGCCATGATTAAAATTGATCCGAGCAGGGTCAAACTACACTACCTTCATTTGATTTAGCCATGTGTGTTTGCATAAGTTGTTTGCTGAAATGCGTAAATGAGGATCTCGTTGAAAACATTCAATCAAAAAGTTTATAAAAAGCTTCACATTGTCAGTAAAATATGTAAATGACATTGATGTATTGAATCGCTTACCTGTGATGCCTCCAATGGTATCGGTGGATGATCATCACTAACAATACGAAACAACGCCGAGACAGGAGCAAGCTCGTGATATGGCGGATGTCCGGTAAAGAGTTCAATCGAGGTGCATCCAACACTCCAAATATCTGATGTTGTGCTCGCACCTTGAAGCTCAATTACCTCTGGTGCCACTATCATCTCCAAATAAATGCAACGTGCAGATGATTAGATTAATAATGCGTGTCCGTTGATAATAGTATGTGTCCATATAGATAAGTATTTACTCCAATATGCAGATCCAGCAACTGTTTCGTCAACAACATTCAGTTGCTGTCTAATCGCTATTCCAAAATCAGCAAGCTTGACTGATCCGTCTTTGGTAGATAAAATATTCTGAAGCTGCAGTAAGTACGTAAATCCTACATAAATCACACTGGCCTAAACAGCGTTACTTACTGCACTTTTAATATCTCTATGGATCACGCCTTGTCCATGCAGATATCCCAAACCTGCCAATACCTATTATAAAAATCAAAAACTTTGAGCTGAAGCACAATTGGCAATGCAGATCCACTAGTGATCCATCTATTAAAATGTAATACTACCTGACTCATATACAAGGCTACCAGTTTTTCAGGTATTTTACCAAACTTGCGTATGGTTTCTTGAAGCGAGCCGCTTTCGCATAGTTCCATGATTACGTTTAGATATGCACCGCTCTCTTCATATCCATAGAGAGCAACAATGTTGGGATGACGAAGCTGTTTTAGTAAATCTATTTCCAACTGCCTTGAGAATGCTGGTTAGCAATGGGGAGCATATAGATTGCGACCCCAAGAATATCGCAATATCATATACCGCAATCTGCTCGGCTTGCAGAGAAGGAAGGTCCAGTCGGCGGAGCTGCTTAACTGCCACAGTGTGTCCAGTACGAAGGTTTAGTCCACGATATACACTGGCCGTCGCACCTTTTCCTATACATTCGCCAAGTTGATATCTGCTTGACATGAATTCAAACTTTTGAAAGCACTCGAGTAATCGATGAAGGCTGGAAAAAACAATGCTTGCCACATGCACTATTTAAACTTTTGAAATATAACAGCTGAAGGAAAAGTCTGATTTGAATTACAAGGCGGAATTCAGCTCAAGATCTAGCCAGTCATATATATTGAGTCAATGTAATTTCATTAGATTCAAGTTCACGCTCGCCATTCATTATATAAAGATAAAGCTAGTTTGAAGTGCATCACTTATAAAGGCTTTTGTTTCTATCAAGGTGGCCATGACTATTATAATCAATTTGTTTTGGCTGAAAACAATTGATCTGGTAGATTTCAACTGCAAAACGTTCTTCAAGCTTTTCTCGACACGTTCAACTTCCAATAATAAAAACGATGTGGGTTGCAGGACAACAGATAAATGGAGAATATCAAAATATTGCTGTGCACTCCAGTCTTCCTTTGCAAGCAATATCACTTCACGATAGTCAAATTCAGATACATGATGAGGAAGGCACACACCTCGAGTCGCTTGCACTCAAGAAAGACTCGGTTCCAACAAAAATGGTTTGGCATCCCACCAAAAAGCAACTTGCAATGGCTTGGAATGGAGGTTTGACTACCTAAAATACACTACAGAATGCGGTGTTTGTCATAGTTATACCAATATCATTAACAGTATTTGGGCATGTTCGTGTAGGTACTGTCGGGCTATGGTGTGTAGATATGGAAAGCACCTTACGCGAAGGAAAAATACACCAATGTCGCATCACCTGTTTGGAGTGGAACTCTTTTGGAAACAGGATTATTAGCGGAGATGAGGTATTTAAATCGTTTTTTGGAATCGTATCTAGATCTTAATACAGTAAGAACGCTCAAGTGATATTTTACAGGAAGGTGCAGTCGTTGTGTGGAAAGTCGACACAAGAGGTCGCCTATCAACAATGTCTCAGTATCGACTCAAAAGTCAAATCGTTTGCTGTGTTTTTCGAACCTCCAGTGGACTTTGTTTGGAGAGGTACATTATTTGCTCAGAGTAGTTTCCGATGGCTCGACTCGAAAATAACTGAGTTGAATGTTTCAACTATAATTATTTCAATGGCAGACATCGTGAAAAAGACTCGCCACCGTTTTTTATAGCAAGTCAGAGTGGATCCATATATTATGCCGATGATATTGGGCATTGTACAGAAGTATCTTCTTTAAAATCACCGATAGTTTCTCTCTATATTTCCGGAACCCATAATTCCATGTTTGTACTAAGCGATGACTTGATTCTTTCTCGGTTCGATTTGGATCAAGATGGAAAGATGACTCAAAATACATCGGTAACTACATCCAAGATTAGATATCCAACTCACGCACTAGTTTTTATTAACCTTTATGCTTTAGATGAAGCTTAGCAATGGGCTTAAAGCTCTGGGAATAAATTTGATATCTGCCTGGATTGAGCCGGGTATGCTTGCAATGACAGTGAATGGCAGTCCTGTTCGAATTTGGAATGTTTGGAACGAGGAAACATGCTCATTGGATAGACCAGGTATTCTACTGTTTTACAAAGCAGCGACTTTGTCTTGTAATGTACAATCACTAAAATCTTTTATATATAATATCAGAGTTTGGGTTGCCAGTGTATCGATCGTTTCAATTCAATACTCGACATCAAATAATGGCAGGTATGATATATTACAGTCTTTGATTTTTAAAATGGTGTTTGCTGTAGTGTTAAAACAAATCGTTTTGTAATATTTTTTCTTGGTTTAAAAAACGGTTAGTCGGATCCGACAATGGGATAGTTGTATTGTGGCAAGCAAGTGCCAGTACCAATGTGTCGGAAAATTCGCATACTTGGGAGGTACTATTCTAATGCATTGACTTGTAAATGTAGTGGTATAAGACTAGTATACTTAGTATTCCATCACTAATTCTGCTATTGCTAGCCTATACACAAGTTTGATCTAGGAAGTGGAAGTATTGTGTCGCTGTCGTGGGGTAAGGTTAAATTGCTTTATTCAAGGCTAAATAGTAACTGTTTAAGGCTTGCAAAATACAAATCTGATGATGATTTTCAAACCAGGAAAATATGGCAGTATTTTGGCTGTTCAAAAAGCACTCGGATTTCAGATGATTCGCCAGCAAATACTGAAGTCGGCTATATCTGGAACAGAGGTTGTAGCAATGCAGTCAGACATCAATTCAGTGGAAATTGTTCGGCACAATGATACGGTAAGCTTGTTTATTTTAAAGCAGTATTATTGGTGTTTATTGTTGTAGGAGAATGAAAAATATAATGCTCTATGTTAAAATCACAATCAACCATTTGACAATGGCATTACCATATTCATTTAGCCTCTGCAAATTTCGATCCAAGCTAGTATCAAGGATATTAAAGTGGCAAAAGGGGTATTGGCAGTACTCACTGGGAAAGGAATTGAACTCCATTTATTAGAAGGTATTGGGCAGTTTTTTCTAATTTTCAATGGTGTATTGTAAGGATAATGTGCTAAGTTTGCCTGTTGGAGCAAATAGATCAAATGCAAAAGGGTACAAGCTTTCCAATGATCACAAGTGCCTCGGGAGTGTTTGCCGTCAATTCAAATTTTTTGTTTGTTGCTGAAAACAACCACCTTAATATATATACACTGCAAGGTCTTTTGAAAAATACGGTGGTAATTCCTGTAGAGGAAGGTGACATTACTCATTTACTAGCTACAGATCAGTCAGTCATTTTGGTAAGTTGACTTGGTATTGGCGTTTAGTTATATATGGAAAATTGATTTAATTAAATTTGGATGCGTATACTTTGATTCTAGTTAACAAGAGGATGCACACTAAATATCTATGATATCGGACAACGCGATACTCGGTTAATGATTTCTCGGTTGCTACAGTCTGTACTACCAAATGATACCATTGGATTATTCTCTGTAAATTCTACCAAATCAATGGTAGCCTTGAATGGCTAGTAGTCTGCTTTTATTTTATTTGAACAGTTGCTGAAGTTTACTATACTAATAATATTGTGTTAATAGTTATTGGACATCCATTGAAGTTGATTATATACTGCATCGACAAAAGTCAACTTTTGGAATATACATTTCAAGGATCCAAGGTAAAAACCTAAATATATGCCTTATATAGCATCAATATTGCTCTGTGTCCCAAATATTGACACTAGAATAAATTATTTAGATCACAGATATGTTTTGGGACACTGATGATCAACGCGTTTTAGTTTGTGAGCTGGATAAAGGTAAGCTGGCATGGCACAAGCAATGCCTACCAAACCATGTCATATAACTGAGATTGTTGTAAATTTAATGAATAGGCACAGGGGATAAGCCTCAGGTAGGGTTTCGAGCTAATATGCTACTACAGCATTGTATCAATCTTTATTTAACATGTGCTTTTCAGATTTCTTCACTGTTTGTATCTACAGATTTTGGAATTGTTGTAAAAGATACAAGTTCATTCCCTGATAAATGCGAGCGACTGATTGGAGTGTCAATTCCATACCTAATATACCAGCAGGTAGTAAAGTATACTATTTCGTTATAAACTTGTACAAAAGGGAAGCTTCGTACTGATGCAAGTATGTTTATAGAAGCATGACCTTAAAACAGAACGCCTATCAAATATATTGTTCAGCTCATGCCAAGAGTACATAGGTGTTGAAAAGGAGGTGCCATCTGTAATACGAGCAATTACAGATTTTAGCTACAATTTATCCAACGGAAGAGTTGATGAAGCAGTTAAGGTATTTAAACAATGCATGCAATTTATTGGTGTACAAAGTATGATTTTCGATCAATCTGACGAGATTTTAAACACAACGCTTGGTTTTGTATTTTCTGGCTATATCATGCCTTTTTATTATAGTCAATCAAGCTTATTCGTAATCAGAGCGTTTGGGAAAATATGGCCAAAATATGCTGTAAACTAAGAAGGCCTGCTTTAGCAAAGCTATGTTTGGGGAAACTCAAGAATGCAAAAGCATTAAGAACTTTGAATTCCAGATATTTGAAAAGCTCAGATGCCAGTGTCGATCAGGATTTTTTAACTGCGATTCATCTGGGTAAATTTTGACTTGCAGGCGTCAATTTGACCAATATGCTTACTGTTGTGAGAATCTAATAGTATACTTGAAAAATATTGTCATGAATTGATCTTTAGGATTGTACGATGAAGCAAGCAAAATTTGCATTCAGACGAATAGATTTGACTTGCAGAGCGAGCTGCAACAGGTGTGTTTGATTGTAGTTGGCTATACACGATATACTCGTTGTTTTGAACAATAGCTGGCATTAACAAAAGTGGCACTACTAGTGTATGGGTCAATGGGAAAAGGCTATTGAATCTGCTGCTACAAAAGATAGACCATTGCTTCCTGCGGTTTTTTATAATTTTGGAAAGTATTTGGAAGAGATAGGTGATCTAAGTGGAGCTGTTGCAGCATATGAAAAATCCAATACTGCAAGGTAACTCTATATTTGTGAATACGTCAAAGTCTGAAACTGTAATTGTTAAATATGAGTTGTTTTTGATTACTGACACTTTGAACAAAAGGGCCCAGATTCCTAAAATTCTTCTTGCTCAACCTACAGAATTACAAAACTATATTGATGGCTCATCTGATTTGGTGAGAATTGATTTTACAGTATGATGACTAAATAGACGTATCTTACGGGTTTTAATTCCTATATTAGTCTTTAAAATTGTGGTGGGCTCAAAATGCAGAATCGCACGGCGATTTTACAACAGCAACCAAGTATTACAAAGATGCAAACGATTTACTCTCGCTTGCTCGAGTTTGCTGTTTATCAGGAGATACTGAAGCTGTAAGTGTGCATCGACATATTGCATTTATTCGCGAAAGCAAAATACTGACAATCATTCAAGGCAGTAAAACTAGAAAGTGAACATCCAGAGAGTGCTGCTGTGGCTTACTATCTTGGACGCCAATTTGAAGAAGAGGGAAAGGTGAGGCCTGTGCTATTTTGATTTTCCTGTGTTGTTTGCTTAGAATTGCATACCTAATCGATTGATTTAGATTGATACTGCTATATCATATTATTCCAAAGCTGGTTCATTTTCCAGCGCGATTCGACTGTCAAAAGAGCACAAACTGGAGAAAAATTTGGTTCATCTTGCTCTTCAGAGTAGTCCTGAATTGATAAACGAAGTAGCACAGTATGTGAATTTGGTGGTGTATATGCTCGTGTTTTTGATAGTTTAATCCTCTGCATCAGTGTAGAACGGTTCAAGTTTTTATGCTTATTTTTTTTGTAATAGATACTTTATCAATACAGGCCAGCCTCAAAAGGCTATTCCGCTTTACAGTAAAATAGGGAACGTATCAAAAGCTCTTGAGATTTGTTATGCCACCAAAGATATGCAAATGCTATCAACAATTGGTAATGCGTTGATATTTGGTTTGCATCATTTATACATTCAACTATTGTTAGTGATACTGGCTTGCTTACTTGTCTTTGAATAATTTAGCAATGACACTTGATCCTGTCAATGATGTCAATGCGCTTACACAAATCGCTCAATTTTTGATGGATAATGAGGCAATCCAAAATGCAATGCAGCTTTTCCTGCTAATTCAAAACCATGATGCAGTAAGGCCTTGTATATCGTATTTAGCTTGATCTTTTATTACCTGCTTACTTTGTAACACTCGATATTTTTATTTTTCAGATTCTAAACTTGTGCCAGAAAAACCAGATTATTCTTTCGGAAGAAATCATTGAAAAAATGAAAATAGACAATACTGCTTCAATTAAAAAAGAGATATACACAAAAATGGCCGACATCTGCTTTTCTCAAGGCTCTTACTACCTTGCGTGCAAACAATACACTTTGGTATGTGTTTTAGTATTTGATTTGTAATAATTACCATCATTTATGAGTCAAAGGTGTATTATTGATGGCGTTTAACAAAAATACATTAACATCTTTATTGTATTCGCCAAAAAGGCTGGTGATAGGCTACGAGCAATGGGGTCATTGTTAAAATCAGGAGATAAAGAAAAGATTATATTTTTTGCAAGTATGAATTTAGTATTTTTGGTTTATCAATGTGTGGCTTTACAAGTATATTATTTATAACGCTCACATTGACTTTATACAAGATGTATCCGGATCCAAGCATCCCGAGATCTACGTGATTACAGCAAACTATCTTCAAAGTTTGAATTGGCGAGCAGATTCTAGTGTGATGAAAGCCATTATTCAGTTTTATACAAAGGTGAGGCTAAACTTGGCGTGTTCATTATGTATGCTTGTGGCTAATTTATAATTTGATAACAAGGCCAAAGCACACTCATCATTGGCACGATTTTATGACTCCTGTTCACTCGTTGAGATTGACGAGTTTCAAAATTACGAAAAGGTTGGACAGTTGGTTTTTTGAAAAGATTACAGGCAATAAGTATGCATTTAATATTTAACCTATTTATGTGGATCAACTACAGGCTCTCGGTGCATTGACTGAGGCTGAGAAATGTTTAATGAAAAATGATGCGATGGGAAAAAGTGACCAAGAGATGCTGGAAACAACCCAACGAAGGATCCATTATATCCAAATTTTCTTGGAAGCCCAGCAATGTGCCAAAAACCAAAATTTAGATGATATGGAGCATTTATGTGTCAGCATGCTAAATGAACCTGATATAGATGTAAGTAAAAATGCAGTTTGTTAAAAACACGCCTGATTTGATTTGCCTGGACAGATCTTGGCTCTAACATTTACTCATTGTTTTTGTAGGCGAGTGTAAGATGTGGTGATATTTATGGCTTGATGATCGAATCTAATTATTCAAATGGAAATTTTGACAAAGCCCGAAAGCAACTCGGGGAGCTTAATCTTCGGCTAACCAACACAAGTGCTGATTATTATGTGGATAAAGTCATTGTCCATGCTCTTGGCGGGGCTCTTGAACAAGCTTCAGCATATAATCAGAATGATACTGTCGAAGATGACTTTTAAAAAATAAAGTTTAGTTTATTTGATGCATTGATTTTTTCCGTGAAGCCGGCAGATCATATTCCAGATCGGATTTGGAGGGCCGCTTGCGCTTTTCAGATCGACTCTGAGCCTCAAGTATTTCGTGTCTTTTATACAGCGTTGCCGAGTCAACAGTTTCCCAAACATGGGTGTTTTCAGAGATTGATGATGACGCCAATCTATCAACAGAAGCAGTACTGTTTAAAGAGGAAGTCTGCCAAGCTACTGTACCAGACAGGTTGTCCGTGTTATTTTTGATCACCACAGCACCACCGTTATTACAACTGACATTCCATAAAGCAGTCGAGTTGCACTTTAGAGTAGGTTTAACAGCACAAGATTCCGTTGATTTTATCATAGAGTTGTCAACAGTATTTAGGTCAGGATTGGCAAGATCAACCTTGGGTTTCTTAATTTGTCGATGAGCGGTCTTTTCTTCAGAATTAGAGCCTGATTGTTTGACGGTATGTTTTGGAGATGACGGTGTGCCAAGCAAAGAGCTGCTTTTGGAACTTTGATGTTTTAATGGATGCTGTGAGCGATCTGGCAAGGATAAGCGTAGCTCAGAAGTAAGTTCATGAAGACTATGCATGTTGCTTGGGCTTGATTGACCATTTTGCAATTTGGCAGTGAGTGTACTCATCGATGATGCGGCGTTTGGCTTGTGAGAATTATTCAGAGATTGGCGAACATAAAATAACATGTAGGCAGATTGTGCGAGCACAGTTTTTTCTGAAACCTGCTGAACTAAACTGTCATTCATTAAATACCTGACAAAAGTTTGATTCATTGGTGTCAACATATGAGGATGAATGCATGACTAGATTAAACTATTTTCAAGCGAGGAATCTTACCAACACCCATCCGGTGCCTTTACAAAGCAATAGTAGTGCCCAGAATGGCATGATCCACCTGAATGTACCAATACTGCAAAAAGATGATATAACACCTATAGTAGATGAGGAATAAAATTGAGATAGTTCAGCCAAGGCAAATGTAGTAGCACTAGCAGTATACAATGATCTACACAGTGCTTACATTCTGTTTAGTAGACTGAGACATGAATGGGTATAGGTTTAAAACTGTCTTGAATAGTACTGGAGATGAGATTTTAGAGCCAACACGATGACCAAAACCAAATCGCTTTAGCTGAACAGTTAGCACAACAGGAGGCTCTAATACAGTAATTTGCTTGTAAGCATCTCGCAGCGCGTTGCATCTAAATCACAATTGTAAATATTTAGCACTACATTCAGATTTGATAGACACTCTATTGCTAATAAGTACTTGAAAGCAAACATTGCATACTTGCTGCAGCGATATTGATTTTGCTTGTGAAGAAGCTCAGAGGTAGTGAATCGAGCTAGTGCATCTTCTACACTTGCACATTTTTGAATATCCAAGGATATATCCATGAGAGGATCCAAAGTATTGGACGTAGATTTGCATTTAAGACAAGTAATCTGACTTTGAAGCTTGCCACTAAAAATAGCATGGGCCAATGTTGCCTCGGGGGTTCTAAATCAAAGTCAAAAACATCAAAAAGTAAGACTCGGCGGGTATAAGGCACTCGGTACATTCATGACAGGCGCAGTTTGGAGTTAAATATCCATTTCAAAACAATCGCTTACCGATCACCTTCACCATTTTTCAGACCCTCGATGAGAAATCTAGTAAATTCGTGGGCATCTTCCTGACGACCGAGTCGAATATGGCGAGATATTTTCCGAAGATTTTCGACAAAAAGTCTCGGCTGAATAGGTTTTTCAGAACTAGTTTGTAGACAATGTTTTACATGCGACTCCATGACACACATGGCACAAAACGACTTTGTTCGGCCTAGAGATAGATTGTTGTGGTAATGAAAATGGCAAAGTCAACTCGATTGGATTCAAAGTATAATGAATTCGTATAGATGCATAGGTTTGATGGTAAAGCTTTGGGAAATCCAAAATCATCACAACCAGTAATATCTGGATTGCATCAACTTACAGGATGAGCTATGCACTCCACGAAGCAAAAATTCGGCGAGAGGAGGAGTATAGGTCATGCATTGCAGAACCGAGTTGAGAAAGCAGGTGTTTCCCATGTTGACCAGGCCTGCATCACAAGCATGTTAGCAATATATAAATGCATGTAAGCAAGTAAACTGAGCGAAGCAGAGATTCATTGAGCATTCTGACACTCGACTGTAACTCGATGTATGCGCAAAATAATTGAATATTTTGAGCAACACGATGCAGCACACAGTACATACCAGGACCAATATGTTTGGCTGTGGACCAAGAGCAAGAAAGGGAATCCATAGGGATCCGCTTATTCTTTGCAAATACTACATGTTTTGAGGTTCCTTCATATTTTTTTGAGTATTGTTTTTGATTGTTGTGTGCATATTGGATACGCTCAGAAATGACGACAGCCGAGGCAGTAGACGATGCATTCGATGCACTGCTTTTGAATGAAATACAACGGTCAACAGACTTTCCCTGTGGATTTCCCCTCAGTACATCCAGTGTCAGAGTAGGCATGATTCGTTATCAAGACTGCTTTCCAAGTGGATGATAAAATAACTGACCGCTCAAGTTTCAATAGTAAAAAAATCAACATTTTTACAATATAATTTTTTCATTTTGAACAACTCAATTTGTGATAAAGCAGTAAAGCTATTGCAACTGGTGACAAGAAGCATGTTTGAATCCGCTTCTTAGTAAAAGTCAAATAAACAGTCCGGATTCTACATTTAAAATGTTTTTGTCGATATGCCTCTTCAGGATAAGAAACCAACGATTCATGAATGCATTCAGAATATCTTGACAAGAAATCGACTTTCGCGACTTTTCCTGTCTGGAAATTTTGGTTTTAGTTAGCAAGTTGATAGATTGGAGCAACTTGCTTCAGTCAATACACAGTTGTTTCTTTCTACCTGGATTTGTTGTGCTATATAGCAGACAGCTACTTGATTTAATTAATTGGCTGCTAGGGCTTAATTTTTGCCCAGTTCCAATCCAGCAATTCCCATGACGCCCAGTTCACCCTCAAATGCTCATGGGAAAGCATTCATTTCCATGGCTGATAGTCCAAGAGCAGATGCATTGGAACCTTTGTCTAACGCTACATTGGCAAACTCTGTGCATTCCACTCCCATGGAAACCACTGTCACTCAACCACCATCAGCTGTTCCTTCTTCTACTTTATCACTTACATCCACTGTAACAACAAGCAACAGTAGCAAAGCTCCTTCCAATAAGCCTCCTCGTCAGCCAAAAATATGTGTTGCTTGTCATAAGAAAATCGAGGGTGGTCAGTTTGTCCGTGCAGTAGGCTGTCACTACCATTTAGAGTGTTTCCGTTGCCAGGTTTGTTAATGAGCTGCTTTGTTCGGGTTGATTTAGCGCCATGTCTTCAATCTCATTGCCTATTGGCATCATATTGCACCAAGGCATTTTTATCCAGTCTATTCCAAGTGGATAGCCATTCTTTGGTTAAACACTATTCGTCATTGTAAAGTGGAGTAATCTTCATATTTCTCGGCATGACGAATGTGTATATTCAAACTCTGGATGCTTCCATTTGACGGTTGTTCATGCTTATTCAACATCAAACTCTAAATATAGCACTCAGCTCCATCTTGTCTATTTCTGGATTCCTTATAAATGTGATCATCTGGTTGCCAGTCTATTTTAATACTAATTGTGATTTTTTATCTTGTTTAAACAATCAATCTATTGTGTTTTTATTACCATATCATGCCTTTTATTTTTACTTGAACAATTGTTAGGAGTGCAATAATATTGTGGCAGACAAGTTTTTCCCTGTAACTACTGACGGCACAACAAAAATATACTGCGAAACAGACTACTTTCGACGATTGGATCTGATTTGTGCAAAATGTGGTCTTGCTCTACGTGGGCCATATATCAATGCATTGAATCGAAAATATCATATGGAGCACTTTACGTATGTGTTTCGTGTATATATAGATTTCATTCTATTATGTGTTTCCAACTATTGTAATATTTTATCTTTTGTATATCGCCTATTTTTCATTGAAGCGTGAATGCTATACATAACGTCTTTATTGCATTTGAATATTTAGCTGCTCTGTTTGTCCTACAGCTTTTCGACAACATGATTCCTATTATGAAAGAGACGACCAGGTGTTTTGTGGATATCACTATTCCATTTTCCATGCAGCAAAATGTGGTGGATGTAATACGGCCGTTCTTAAAAACTTTGTTGAAATCAACAAGGATCAAGTTTCAAAACAGTGGCATCCTCCTTGCTACATGATTTACAAGGTTAGTGTTTTGCCTTGTTCATTTTCGAATTAGCTGTGTTTGTTACTCACATTGCTTTACTATAATGGTTTTATTTGCTGTAGCTTTGGAGTGCTCAACTGAGTTTGCCGGATCAAAATTCAGATGAACAAGTTTTGCTTGATCCTGAAGGTATTTCGTTTATCCGTTGATGTATATCTTGTGAATGCTTTGACAATGTTGCTTGCTCTTTAAATACAATTCTAATCATGCCTTTTAATTGGACTTTGCGAATATACGTGTTTCAATCTAGTTGAAGTACAGAAGCAACAGGTGATGGTGAATTGGGCGGAACGAATTCTTCAAGTCCTATCTGCTTTCGAAGAGTCTACGGCTGCATGCATTTCCGAAATGCTTTTGCATTTTTCCAACGAAAATAATTTGCAGTGTGTACTTCAAGCTGCTCGTTTTATACAACATATCGATATCCTATTTTCTACAATCGAGAGCATCAATCAACGACTTTCCACTTTTAATGATAGCTCTACGCTACAACAGACAAAGGAGCCAAAGCAGCTCGTTAAAAAGATTTTTTATTTTTTCACAAATCTCTCTGGACGAGATACGTCTGTTCGGCAGCGAGCAACCTTGGGACTTATTCAGCAAGTCACGAGTCTTGCACACACTTTAAAAAAGGTTATTCGAACAGCGTTTGCTGGTTCATTACGTCTGGTGAGTTTTTACAGTCTGTTTCTTGTTTGCATGTTGGGCTGCAAATGGATTTTCTAACGCTTATGTCATCAGGAGCAACTACACAAAGAAAAGGGATCTGTAAACCAATTTCTTACTGATCTTTCTAGTATACATCTAAAACAAGGTGAACCGCCTACCCGATTTTATCCTAGCAGCACAGATGCGCCTTGTATTATATGCCGGCAGCCATTTGATGACGAAAGCATTAGATTGGAGCATACTCAGTGGCATACACATTGCTTTAGCTGTACAGTCTGTGGTATCAATCTTGGTGATAATGTTACATTGGCATATTGCGAACAGAGCTGCACAAAAGTATTTTGTCAAGAGCATGCGCCATCAGACTCTATTACAGGCGCAGAACGTCTTTCTAGATTTCAACGGTACATATCTGCAAATACGACTGATGAGTCTATAGCTCAATATCTGATTGTTTAAATTTATATTGCATTTAGATTTATAAACCTGTTGTGGTGCACTTGGAGTCGACTTTGTCTATGGCTTAAAATCGAAGAAAAACGTAAGTTTTGATGTATCAATTTTCCATTGCAATAAAGATTGCCTTGACTGGTACTTGCTGATTATAATACTGCAAGACTGATTTGGCTAATTTTTATTTTAATAATTTATAGATCTTTTTACTGCATCTTCTCCCGAGGTTGACGGCTATCGAGACCAAAATAGTAGTGATGAGGATAACCGTGTTGCTGATGGGGAAGAAGAGTTTTTTGACGAGGATGGAGAGTACACTCCTTCGTTGAAAGGTGCTTCAACTACATACAGCAAAGTTCAATTTAATTGGCGGTCATCCAGTGAATCAGACGTATTTTTATCTGAACTTTCCGGGCTTCAACATTTGGCAGTTCGTCAATTGGCTTCACTTGCACTGCATCCTCTTTTGGAACAGTATTTTAATTTGAACCAGCTACTAGAAGTTGTAGATGCACCAAAAACTTCTGTATGGTCTAGAATGGTTGGCGCCATGAAGGCTCCAAAACGTCGGCATCGAGGTACACTTGGTTATCAAGCATGACTGCTTTGTTTTAGTCAAGATATTGGTCAAACTTTTTGAGTACTTTTATATTACTTTAGCCTATTAACACCAAGCCTTTTTATCGGTTTAGGAACATTTAACGTTCCTTTAGAGGATCTTGTTGAGCAAACAGGTGTAGAGTCTGACCTTGGAATCGGACCTGGGAGTGTGAGAATACCAATGATTATGGATCACTGTGTTCGTACCTTGCTACAAAAAGGTGATTGAACTATTTGGTATCATTGTTGGCAAGCCTCTTGTTTAAATCAATGCCATTTTATTTGAAGGCTCATTTCAATCTTTTGATGAATTGTTTGAATGTGCACAATGATAGATTTATCCACAGAAGGCATTTTTCGAAAGAATGGAAATATTCGACGCTTGAAGGAGGTTTGCCATCGTATCAACAGAGATCCTAAAGATATTGATCTGTCTGACGATCATCCTATACAAATTGCAGCACTGATGAAGAAATTCCTACGTGACATGCCAGATCCATTGTTGACATTTAAACTCAAGGATTTGTTTACTGCATCACAGAAATTGGAAAGAGAGGCGGATCGATTGTTGACTGTACAACTAATTTGTTGCTTACTTCCCAAGCCAAACCTGGAGTTATTGGCAGTGCTGTCAAGGTTTTTTCACGAGGTTGCCCGTTATAGTGGAAACCAACCGGTGAAGGTGCTGGAGCATCCACGGGCGGTAACAAGATGCACATTGAAAATATTGCTACGGTGATTGCACCTAATATTTTGTATTCAAAAACGGGAGTCAATCCAGAAGAGTCTGTTTTAGCCATTCAGGCTGTTTGGATGATACTTGAAAATGTACCCGATGTATTCAAGGTTTGTCACGTCTGTTTCTACTTATTGATAGAGAAACTGTTTATGCTAACTTTGTCTATTTTGGATTTAATGAATGTGTAATCATAATGTGTGAACAAGGTTCCTGCTATTATCTTAGGAGGGTTCAACGAAGACGGACCAGATTTTAATCCAGCATCAAAGTATGAGCTCCAAAAAAAGTATGATGATTTGTCCACCAAAGTTCGTAATCTCCAAGTTAGCCAAAACACAGGACATGAAGGCGGAGAAGCCATGGTTGTGGATATTGAAAAGGATATTTTATCATAAAGTGATTTTTAGTTTATCAATCAAGAGTATAGTTTTATCGAGGCATAGTTGAAGACATGTTTGGGTGGTTGTTGCACTGCTGGACTGATGCTGACTGTCTGGATAAAGATCAGATATAGTATTAAGAAAATGTGTTTGTACCGAGCCCAGCTCATCCACTGCTACATACAAGTCCTCGTCACAATCAATTAGTGGAAGATTGATATCACAGACAGCGTTGTCGGCCTTTTCAACGCATCTAAGGGCAAGATCAACCAGCACATCAATGACTTGGTTTTCTTTTGCAGTTGGGCGAGCTAGACCAGATAGATTGGCCATAACCATCTTGAACGACAGTCTGCATGTCTTGATCATACTCTGAACATCTCTGACCCAGTCCATGTCCTGGCTGGACAGGTCGGCAGTTGAATATCCATGGGCTTTGGTGCTGTTTCCTACAACCAGCTCATTCCATCCACCTTCATCGTTATCCTCGCCAAAAGAGTCTTCATTATCGGTTGGGCCATTGAGAAGGTCTTGGCATTCTTGAATGGCATCGTTGAGTTGATCGTCATATCTTTCAAGGAGCACAACAGCAAGAGCAGCGTTTGTAGGAGGGACATTGGCAATGTCGTTACAAGCAGCCCATACTCCACCAGCTGCCGAGTTGATGGATAGGCATGCAGTGTCAGACCTAGCATAAGTGGACTGTGACAAGGCTTCAAGTGCGGACGCATCTGTGCTCTGCAGATTTACCAAACCGCAGAGTAGCGACTGAGCAGCCAAGATAAGATGACGTTTAAGGGATCGACCCACATCTACAGGTGTATTGCATACCAGCTGAACGAGCTCGGCAGAAAAGTCCATCAATGCACTACAGGCCGAGCTGACTTCTTTTGCGTCATTGCCCTTGAGTGCAATAGCCAATAAAGTTGCCTGTCTGGATATTGATCCAGCAATAGTGATCATCCTGGGCTGGACATTTAAAAGATCGGTTGAATCCAGACTAATGGGTTGCTGCTGATGTGCCAAGGATTCCTGTGCATTCATAGCACTACTATTGCCAATAACAGCATTACTGAAAGTTTGTGGTTCATTGTGTTGAGTGACAGTTAGTTGGCTGAGTGTCTTGTCCAATTTCTCCAGCTCCTGTTTCAACAAGATTCTAAGGCTATCCATCTGTAATGTGTCAAACAGACAAAGATCCAATGACTATTAAAAACTAATTGTAACAGGTTCTTGCCAGTAAACTTGGATAATTTGGTTTTTGACCAACGATCACCCAATATATAAAAATAGTTTCGAGACCAATTCAACATATTCTAAAATAAAGTCGACAGTTTTTATATACGACCATATGCACATGAAATGATAACTTGCATCAAATTTACTGGACGATATTGTGTCCTTTGAACTCGTTAGCAAATCCATCAACGGTTTGCCGACTATTCAACAGCAGTGTTGCGGGTATAGAGCTCTATTGTTCATTCTTAAACCCTGCTGAAATCACTTTAATGAAAAGTTTTATATGACGTGAAATTTCAAATACAATATTAAACGAGTCAGTTTGCAGTAGAAAAGTGCAACACATTTAATCATTGTCTATTCCAAGCAAAGGGAAATCGGTATTTGTGATCCATCTTCCGTGAATATGACTGTAAATAGCGCTTAAAGCTAAAAATCATACTGATTTAAAACTAAATTCATTCGTCGTCATCAACATTGATCAAAGGAAATGATTCCGAGTCACTATCATCTTGATCACATTCGGCACTGCTAGCCACAGTGTTGTCTTGAAAAGTTATATCAATCGGTGCTGATTCATTACCATTCAATTCAATCGAAGTTGTGATGTCGGATGCAGTTACCATCTCGTCAGAAATAGTCATGGTGCATAGTGGTGAAGCAGGAAAAGAGTGGCCTACATTGCTACTGTCAAATGTGGTGGCCAAAGCATGCATTTCCATTGAATTAACAGAGCGATTTGGAGGATAGTCCAATGGGCTATCCCAGATCACTTTTTGAGTTGTTGGCATTTCTGACTCCATTGATTCAGTCAATCCTACTGGACTAGCTTGGTCTTGTGCAGAATTCATACGATCTGGCTGGAGAGGAGTAGTCCAAGGAGACGGCTGGTTTAGAGATAGATTGTCGTCTACAAGCACATCTACATTTTTTGAAAGGTGTGTCTTGTCTAAAGAAAAGGCATAAGCAGGAGTGGATGCCGATGCAACCGTCGATCGCATAGCCAATGGAGGAATAATCGGATGTATCAGTTTAGTTAAATTATTGATTACAGTCAGACTGGCCTCACAAATCTGGATGATGTCCATGCATTCATAAATATAAATCAGTATTTAGCTTGCATCAAAAACAATTTAAAAACATTAAATATACCTGCGGCTCTGGATGATGAATGCATTTTATAATCATTTTGAGGATTAACGGAAGTGTAGAGTGAATGGACGACGTACTACCACCAGAGATCATAGCACCAATGGTCAAAATAAGCTGAGTTTGAACGACAAGAGCAGATTGATGCTGCGATTCGTGAACTTGATCCAAAGCACCGTAATACAACCATGCTATCAAAGCTTCTATTAGCACACTAGAGTCATGCATGACAGATCTTGAACTGACAGCAGCTATATATACGCAAAAATGGCATCAGTTGGTGCATTTCGACATGCTAGTCAGATTTAGTCGTTTATATATAAAAGGTATATATCACCTTGGAGTCCAGTTTCCAAGACTTTGGCATCAATCCTAAAATCAATGTTTGATCCTTGAGTGACTAGACTTGTCGATCCTATCTTTCGCTTTCGAGACATCTACATCAGGAAAACAAATAAATACACATTCGTTTAGCTAGGTCAGTTTAAATAGCATGTTCAGGATTGCGTTATAGATTGGATCCAGCATATACACACCTGGTCAGACACAATCACCATATTTTTCTTCCAATTTTGGATGTCTTGAATAATCATACGAATAAAAAGTTGAACTAATAAATCAGTAGGAGTACCAATTAAAAAAAATTGCTTGGTGACTTGATATGCCGAAATTCGTCCTTCTCTAAAATAAAAAATATCAATTTTTTTAAACTAATTGTACACGACATTTTTGACGAAAAGATTGTGATTAATCGTCATACCCATGAGATAGTACAAGTGCTTTTCTGCAAAGCTCATTGATCAGATTTGAACATTCTGAGTTTCTCGCTCTATAGCATAGTGGCAAGTACAGTCAGAATATAAAACTAGTGTAAATCATAAAACAGAGTCAAGGTACATGCATCGATATTATGTATCACTTACAAAGTCATCGCAATCAAAAGAAGTTGATTTGTAGTTTTCGCAAGTACTGCACAGGATTCTGCTGACAAATTCAACAGTTTATTGCTCTAAAGTGCTCAAAGTTAACAGGCGTATAATTTAAATGCATTTAAATCAATAAAATATAGTCTCAATCAAGATACTTGTGCTAGCTTACTTGATACTTTTCAATTGTACTGTATGTTTTGTCTATAATAGTAAAAAACTCTTTTATATCCAGTTCAAACGGTCGATTAGGTTCGTAATCGCTACCATTGAACAAAAACAAAACATTAATATTGTATATAATCAATGGCTTTGACATTTCAATTCAATTATTTACCTGACAAGATGTCGAATCACCAATGCAATTTTTTGAAAAACAGACAATAGGGGTAATTGCTCCACTGTGGAGTTGGCCGAAAGATCATCAAACAAAACCGAAATGTATGTTTTCGATGCTGTATCACTACCATCCATAAGCACAGCTGGAATTGATTGCATGCAAATAATCAAAATCGCAAATGTAAACACCATAGTTTAAAACATACCACAACCAGAAAACTCGATAATGTTAAATACAAACCATTCGAGCTAGGTAAACAAAATAGATCCAAGATGTATGATAATGTTGCCAAAAGTTTTGAGCAAATGGCAGAAAATTCAACATGTTGAAATCGATGGCGGTCTGTTGTACAGAATAAACTGCGCAAACTAGTGCATATAACTTTAATCATGGGCACGTCCTGTATAGATGAGGGGTGAAGTAGCAGTTTAAGACAACTGTGCACTAGCAAATCACGCTTGGCAAGCATCAATTGAGGTTGGTTGATCGCTATACTAGATAAAAGCGTAAAATACTCTTTCTAATATTATAATATGCAGAACATAAATAGTTTTAGTTTGATATTTAAATAAAAAAGCTGGTAGTTGCCGGGATTTACAAAACTCACCAATACTTTTTCTCTCGTAGAAATGCTTTTAAGAATAATATCTAGCAGTCGACCAATACAAGGCTGAATGCACTTTCGGAGTTCAGGGTTGGATCTACCAAGCTGAATTAGTTCGCTCAAGCTCATTAGAGTATTTGCCAGAATAGAGTCATCGTTGTAGCGCTATCAAATAAAATTCAGACAGTTTGAAAATTGGATTGGATAAAAGTTGCAAGGCTTGAAAAATATAAATTCAACATACCAGCAATATGCTCATAGTGCTTTGGAACCATGTGGGTAAGCTTGAGCTTAGTAAATTGTCTTGACTTGCAGGACATATTCTTCCAATAAGAAACACAAAAAGATTCTGACTAAATGCAGACTTTGAATGCCCTAATAAGTTCAATCTACGAACTAAAAGCGATACAGCTTGGTTCGCCTCTTGCCCACCATCACTACATGCGACAGCAATGGCAGTCTGTGGAAGCTGAAGAGTCCAGACATCATCATGCACACGTGTAAGTTTTTCTGGAGATTGGGCTAATAGGATGGACAAATTGTTTAGCGCAGCAGGAGTAAGGTGATCCATGATAACGAACTGTTCTGGATCGATAGACTGACACTAATTAAACCCACAAAAAATTCTTTTAAAATGATTTCAACCAAAATTCATTTCAGTGTTGAAGTTTGCCCAAAATATTTGACCATGAACAAGAATTTGGTCAGTTGGTTTGTGATTCAACATCTTGCCAATTTACGGCACTATTCATGCAAAACAAAACATTTTTAATTATTATTTTGCTTTGGATGATCAATAGTTAGTTATTTGCAGTGTTCTATACTACACATCAACTTTATCAATATACATTGTTAATCCTTCAATAAACACAACGTTTGTCGTATGATGTACACAATCAAACCATCGGTTTGGACTGGAGTAATCTCATCATTTGACATGGCCATACATTGTACAATGACCAAATTGATGCATTGCAATCCAAATATTGGTTTGATTGTTGCCAAATCTATACAAACTTTGTATTTTAATCAGATACATTCGCGTTCTAGTTCAACATATTTTAGGGATGCAGCTCTACATGCCAATCATCAAACAGTATCAATCAACTAAACAGTGTATATGGCACAATGCCAACCAATAAACTGACGCCAATCATTTCATGAGACTGGCTGTTTGTTATACACACTCTTATTTAGTGTTGCATTTTATGTGAATACGACTGTACTGTAGATTCAGTCGTATCAATTGAATTGTGGTTAGTATTTTCAATGACTTGCATCGATTCGTTGCAATCTAATATGTTCAGTGGATTATAGATTTGACGGTATCGCAGTTTTACTAAAGCTTACACTCGTGCTCGAGCAAATATCAAGTTGTTTTTACTCGTAACCATGTACGCATATATATGCTTGGTTGTCTTGTTGATGGACATTTCTTGAATAACAAACTGCATATGATTTGATACACATCAGTCATTAGATATTCTATTATCGGCCAAACCCTTTAGCACAATAATCTCTGCATTTAACATCTGGTTCTGCTTTTCAAGTTTTTTAACCTGAAAACAAACTCTTCTAATTGCTTTTTGGCCATTTGATTTGCTTTTGATGTTTCTGTTGGTGACGTGATTGATCCATACGTTGCAGCCTCCATTGCAATTGATTTAATGTCATGCAATAATCAATTGGCTTTTGAATTCGAGTCAATTCAAGTCAATTCGAGTCAATCCGAGTCGGATCGAGTTGAGTGAAACAGTTTGTAATTCCAGATTATCATGGTTTGTATTCAATCTATGTGATGATATATACATGGAGCTTACACACGGTTTGACCACACGAGACAGCGACTGTGGTACGGTATCCAATACCAGCAATATCCCGTTATTGTGAGACATTATATATTGCTGCCATTCAACAATAACATGTGTGTATATATGCGATTTGAATAAATGATCGTGTTACAACCCCTGACTATCCAAGTACATATTTGAATTGGCATCTGGAACTTGGTTGCAGGACTATCAGAGTCTATGCATATTTGCATGTATAGTTGCCAGTTTATGCTCCAAATTCAGTGACAGATAATCCACCAACGCTGTGTAGGTAGATTGCAATATTTGGGGTGTTTTCAATGCATTTTGTCCAGTAGTGTCTGGGATACGCACTGTCGAGTTATTGTGATGCCACATCATGGTTGTAAGTTGATACACGTTGGTATTCATCACTAGCATTCACTCATTCATCACTGACATGCTCTTGATCATACCGATCTGTGTTGAATGCGTTGCATAATATTGAATTGTTGTGCTGAATGCAAGTGCTGGTTTGAACGTGCTACATCTGAGCGCAGTTTAGTCAAAATCTCATGTTGAATACTAAATATGGCATCCGAGTGATACAATCAAACGTATTTCACCATCTCTCCAATTTTGGATTTGTGAAACCTCGATATTATACATTCCATCATTCATCAGATTGTCTACCTTGTTACATCAACGCAGCTCCGATCGTACTTGAGTCTACATATTGTCCAAACTCGACACTCCATGTTAGTGTATGTTGAACCATCCAGATCTTTGAACTGGTCATGGGTGAAAAACGTTGACTCGGATCCCCATACGGAACATTGATCTCGTTTGACACACTATGCATGTCCTAGCTGGATACGTCATAACATTAGCGCAACGAATAATGTATGGGTTGAGTTGAGTTGTTAAATCATTGCCAGATTCAAACACCTCCATACCATCAATACCAAATGCATCCATCGACGCGCTGAATGAGATCTGGTTCAAGTCACTGGTGTCACTGATGTCGCGATAATGTAGTGCCCTCGACGATCCAAACCAAGGAATTTGCTGTTTGACAATATGTATGTAATGACTTGTTTGCTGCCAACTTTGAATACGAGTATGTCAGAATGAACTGGGATTGCATTTGATGTTCCATGTGTACGACTAGGTACTGCACAATATGTTTACAATGATGTGGTGCTAGATAATCGTGTCAATGGTGTCAATGACTCAATAGTTGATGATGTGATGGGTGTAATACATGGCCACTGATCATGTCTATACACAGACACTCGTTTTACAGGAAATGGTATGGTAGGAGCACATTCAACTGTGACATGGCTCTGCATCAGCACCATTCATTTTAGGATATGTTTGAAATGACATTGATTAATGTTTAAAATGGGTTGATGCATCTAAACTAGCTTTGAAATCAATTTATGGAACTTCACGCTAATGCATTATGAATAGCCTGCGACCATGATGAATCTAAAATCATTAGTATCGACTTGTTTGGGTAAATGATGAGCAGATTTGTATGAATTGGCCAATACTGAATTCTGAAACTGTCAAGTTACATTTTAATGATACAACAGCCTACCCAACAAGCCAATACTGGGTTGAATCCAATTTAATCCAATCCGATTTAATTTAATCCAATCCAATTTAATCCAATGATCTGATTTTGAAATTGCGCGGGTTGCACGAGTTGCCAAATTCAGCAAGTTGTGGCTAAAGAAATGTAAATGGCAATATTATGGTCTTGCATCATCTTGGCAATGGTAACTGTCCAACAAAGCTGTCTTGTTCATATGGGGTTGTATTTTACTTGGCTATCATCAAACTACTTTGAACTGTTGTGTATTTGGAATGAAGCATGGTCGACTATACTCTTTGATATGTAGATCTACATTTTATAGTGAGTTGGAGCACATGAGGTTGGTCAGTGGTGAGTGTTGATGTTGCCAGCCTTTCAAAGCTATCAGAAAAACAGTGACTAGGTCCGTTTCCATATCCAATTCAACTGTCGACAATGCACACATCGGTTGTTCGTATACTATGACTTGCTATTGAACCAAATCCAACGATTTGTTCAAAATTCAATGATTTGATAATCCATCAGCAGTAAGTTGAAAGGACAGGTTTCTACCAATGTCATAATATCACCAGTGTTGAGTTGATGACATATATGTTATGGGTATATCAGATGAAGAGAGTATTTTGATATTAGCGTGCTTGATTTTCCAGTCAAACAGAATAACAGACATTTGTATTTTCAGTATATTTGATCCATGCAATGAATACCAAACAGACATTTACGTGGGTTGTATTTACTAACCTAGTGTATTGATTAGATCCAGTAGTACTATTTTGATTTTAGCAATGCATGAAACCTTGTTTGTCTGGTATGCATTACCAATGTATTTTAGGTAGTAGTGAAGAGTTGCAGTTCAGACGCGTAAAAATGTGCAGATTTGTGTAGATTGACTGACTGGATCTGTGTATACCATCAATGTGTTGCACAGATTATACGGAAGATGTGTGGATATACTTGCTCATGTAAACTAGCTGAACCGGGTGTCACTGCGTTCAAGACTACTTGAGCAGTTTGTATTCGATGCAGTTGGAGTATCATGCAATAATCGTGTGAACAGACTCGTCACTACAGTCATACACAACCATCAACCACTACAGTCGTACTAGACGTCTACAAGTATGAACATGCAGTGTGTTTGGTCACTATTCAATCGAGTAGATCTGCCTATCACATATACAGTCAGACAGACAGACACAATACATGACCACATTACAGCATACGGTTGGCATAGTTGTATGAGATGGTTGTGCAGTATCAGCTGCAGTACAAACGAATCTAATATCATCAGCCATGACCGCTGCAGGAGTTGTCAGCAGCACAGCATTACGCATTGTCCATCGTACATGGATTGACTATTGGGAACGTTCACCGCACTACCCAGCCACCCCACACACTTCAAGCTGGCACATAGATCCCCGATCCGTCAGAGTCGGAGGGATGATGATGATATGGTCCAATCAACTCAAAGTATTATGTGTTGATGCATTAATGCAGCTAGTTTGTGTTACTCGATTCCACGAGGTCGATGCGTGCGGAGTCTGGGATTCAAGGTAAATAACGAATTAATTGATGATAGTTTGATTATTACGGGACGTTTTTGCAATGCATTTGATTATTACGTGCAGAGAGTTTGGCTTGTCGGGACGTTTTTACAATATAACCGATTATTACGTGCTGAGAGTTTGGCTTGTCGGGGATTCGCATGTCAATTGTTTCAGTTAAATAGTGCATCGTTTGTCCAGATCCGACACCATTACCTACTTTCTGATCAAGATCTTACTTGTCTATCTACCTATTGATCCAAAACTTGCTTGTCCATCTACCTATTGATCCAAAACTCGCTTGTTCATCTACCTATTGATCCAAAACTCAGATCTGATTGTTTTCCTTGTGTATTCTGTTAAACAGTCATACACACTACTTGTTTGAACGTATTAGTTTGCAGCAACTATTGCAACTATTACAACTGCTACCCATATTATTGTTATCAAGTTTCGAGATCAACTCGTTTTACATTTCCATTTCCATTTCCATTTCCTGACACCCTACAAATACCAATAATGAGCTCACTGTGGTCCCGTCTCAACATCCTATCGGCTGATTATCCAAAACAGTCTTGCCGTAGTGTGCAAAACACTATTCTCCAACCAACCAATGCTTGTGAAAATGCACCACACCTTGCCGAAGCAAGCATGAATCCAGAAAGGTATGCAGTACAGTATTTGTATTATAGTTGTGCATCTGAATATTGTATTTTGGTTACACAACACATTGCTAACATGACTGTTTACTTACATGTGTATTATTTACGATTTGATGATTGCATTTACGGTATTTTGGGATGTACTCGAAACGTTGCCGAATTTAATTTTGTTGATTCGACTCCGACTACGCGACTTTGATGGTAATGATTTTGACTGTTTTTGATGCTATCTAATATCATTGAACGTCATTCGATGTGTATCAATTGTGATTTGTGTTGGTTGGTATGATGTGCTGGTTGATTATTATTTGGGATTGAATTGGTTGATGCCTAATTTGATTTATGGGACAATGGGTTGAATGCTACTTTAAACTTTTACTGTTGTTTGTGCATAATTTTGTAATGTTGTGATTGACTAGTTCAAATCAGGAAAACATATATACTGATATGTATACATCCAGTGCAATCAGTACAATCAATGATCCAAGAATCCCTGCTTCACCAAGTAAGTGTGTGATTTTTGTATCAATTTCTCACGAGTTTTGGATGTGAATGCATGTGAATGCATGTATTGTGGATTGTTTAGGCTGTAGTGTGTTGATACTAACTATACTGATGGATTGTTTTAAAACATTTACATTATAGTCTCATCCTTGATTGCGGCAGCCAGAATATTGCAATTTGAAAAACAGCGTGACGCTCCAGAATCAGTTACATCACATACAACACACACACCAGAATCAGCTGTGAATAATCATTCAGTTGAACCTATCGAATCCTATAGTGACGTCCACAAATCTATGCTGTCATACAGCTATGCGAAACGAGCTTTAGCGTGTGACAAAGAGTTTTTTGAAACTCGGTATAAAGTAAGTTGGTTGTATTAGTATAAACCTTGGGTTTAGCCTTGAAATTACACAAGATGTGCTGGATTGATACAACTGTATAGTTATGGTTGACTAATGTTTTATTTATTGGTATTTGTCAACCATTTGTATTTGACAGGCTGATCAGATGATGTACACAAGGAGTAAGCTTCCCGATGAGGTTGATAGATTGAGAGTATGTCAGCCTATGTCATCACTCAGCAATTCTATCCGTCACCGGGAGCACTTCCGGTACCGAGGGTATGTTAGAAAACTACCCCTAGGTCGCCGCCTGATCAACATGCTGGTGCTCAAAAGCTCCATAAATGTTGTCAACTCGGTGAGGCAGAGCCGCAGGTCTGAGGTTTTGGTTGACATAACCGAGCCAACTTCAGACTGCTCTGAGATCCCCATGGATGTTGAAATTCCCATGGGTGATGCCGAGGATCCCGTGGGTGTCGAGGATCTGCCAGGTACGCGTAATATATAGTTTTAAATGTCAGCGGTATATCAATGTATGTGATCTACTAAAGCAATTGTTTACTTTATATTACATTAGCACCTACATTCCCAGGTATTGAGGTTGACTTCATGCCGGGAGTGCGCATCCTGGTGGATACTGTCAAAGTTCCACGCCTTGCTGAGACTCTTCAGCATCTTTCCCAAACCGGGGCTGGGTTTGGAAAGATCCTGGAGAGTCTGATTGCTGCATATGAAGATGGATATCATATGCAGCAACAGCAAGGATCCCAGGATGCTGGCAGTTCCGAGTCTTTTTTGGCTGAGCGACCAAAAAAGACGGTCCGATTCGCTCTGGATGACGCTCCATCCAAACCACTAGATGTAAGTGTTAATAATGCTTGAAATGTTTGAAATGGTTAGTAATTGTATAGATGTTTGTACTCATCCTTTTTATTTTACCAGACTACAAATGCGTGTGATCCGGTAAAGGACACACTGGCAGGAGTGGAGCAGCCAAGCGTCAAGTCCAAGTCCAAGGCTGGAAAAAAAGTAAGTTGACGCATTTGTATGCCATTATTAACAGCAATGACTTACATTTAAACTTTACCATTTTCACACTTAGATGCCCAAACTTGCAAAGCAGACCGAGCTGAAAAAGGCTCGTGGGTCTGTCAAGCGGGTCAAGCCGGAGCAGGTCTCCAAGTTGGTCAAGCAGACCAAACCAAAAAATACTTGGTCTGCTAAAGTAGCACCAACCTTGCAAGACGTTGCAAAGTTGGAGTTACTTAACCAACAGCGAGACCTGCGAGCGGCGCGGCGGCGCAACACGAGCAGTGCTCCTGTCATTGATACTTGTATCAAGGAGCGATCTTCCAGAAAACGGAAGATCAACTGCGAGGTTGACGCAGATCAACCCCATCCTCCGCGAAATCCAAAGCGGAGATGGATGATCTAAACTTTGGACTTGAAGCTTTTGGAAGGAAGCTTCAATTCCATCTCCACCTCCACCACTATATACCCAACTGATACCCAGTTAATACCTTTTAAATACCTGTTAAAAATACCCTATTGATACCCAACTAATATCTTTTAAAAATACCCTTTAAATAACTTGTTAAAAATACCCACTAATACCTTTTAAATATCTTTTAAAAATACCCTATCCTAATATCTTTTAAATACCTTTTAAACACCTTTTAAACAAAACCATTAAATTGTTTTATAAAATCACTTTGAATTTAAAAAAGCTTGGTTTAAACACTCATTTGCCACATGGTGTTTAGTTTCCATTTTGTTGATTCTACTGTCGTGTTTCCACAACTTTAGACTGTTTGTGGTTCAATCTTGTTGTATATGTATGTCTATTGGATTGTGTTGATGAATGTGTAGATTTCAAATTTACTTTGATTATAGTGTATTGTTTAGAGTAGTTTAGTACATTGATGTGATATTTTCCGCACATTCATGTTGGGTTGCATCTAGATGGTTAGTCAATTCAATGCATTAGAGCATCTCAAAATACACGATAGTATGCATGCAAGCCATCAACCAATGCAAATGTATTCATTACAAATATGGTGTATCAAACACAAATTCAAGTAGACTCTAAAACGTCATGTGTAGAGTGCGGTACACTTCAGATACCAAATCAAGTGAACCACAAATAGCAACAATGCAATCGGTGTTATTAGATGTGATAACGTTCCACGCATTTGCAAAACTGTCAAAGCATTGCGATGGCGTATCGCCTTGAATCAGTGTATCGGCCACATGTGCAATAATACGAGTATCCTCTGAATGAATCCAAGGCATATCAAGTGGTTGTGCAAATGGAACGACAAACACGATCTTGGGTTGAACAAGGCATGAAAGTAAATTATGGATATCTATTCCATTAGTAAATTCAACAATCCAGTAAACATGTGCAAGTAACGCTATTGCATTTTGTTGATGGTTGACCTAGTCTGCACGAACTACAGCAACCAATGGGTTGTGTGCACCATCAAGCAAAACACGACGATTTGTAGGTGGATCTGAAATAGGTAGATCTAGATGCTGAATTCATTCCATTCTGCCAGGACATGTTACAGAATCAATCACATTGATTGTATCAAATACATATTTCAGATAGCAATCCAACATTTTTAAAACACCCATTGAACTGTAATGTATCATGTGGTGGTACCAATACATATCTTGGCATGCTCAACCCAACAGACATAGCAAGTGCTGTTTAACTCGACAGTCATTCAGTATTATCACACATGAAACCTGTTGGCCAGCCATTAGACCATCACGTTGGGTTGATGTTGTGCTCTCATGTGTATCGATCGGTTGATTTTAAACAGCTTTGAATAGTTTCTAAACTTTGAATATAATTTGTATTGTCGTCAGATATAATTAGCACTATTCATGCAAAACGAAACATTTTTAATTATTATTTTGCTTTGGATGGTCAATAGTTAGTTATTTGCAGTGTTCTATACTACACATCAACTTTATCAATATACATTGTTAATCCTTCAATAAACGCAACGTTTGTCGTATGATGTACACAATCAAACCATCGGTTTGAACTGGAGTAATCTCATCATTTGACATGGCCATACATTGTACAATGACCAAATTGATGCATTGCAATCCAAATATTGGTTTGATTGTTGCCAAATCTATACAAACTTTGTATTTTAATCAGATACATTCGCGTTCTAGTTCAACATATTTTAGGGATGCAATTCTACATGCCAATTATCCACTGTTTAGTTTGTAGAGACGAGAGTTGAAGATTGAACAAGCGTAAAGAATAGACGATTTATTGAAACAGAAATGTGAACATTCGGTTAGTTTTTTATACAAAAACGAGCACAGACCAGCAACTAAAGAGTTCATAAAACAATGTCCAGTAAATTTGATGACGCCAATCATTTCATGAGATTGCGTACTTGACTCTTATTTAGTGTTCTATTTTACGTGAATACGGCTTTAAGCAGTGCATTACTGTATGGATGAAAGAGATAAGAGCAGAGACTGTAGCGTTGATGTTTCTGTGGCCATTCGTATTCGTCCACTTAATTCCAGAGAAAAGGCTGTTGGTGAAACCGGATATGCTTGGGGTCATAATTCCAGCATGATCTGGACGAATACTGCCACTGTAGCTGGGTCCATGGCTCAGATGAATGACCAGCGATGTGCAAGTTTTTCAACAGGAACTAGTGCCGGTATTAGTGCTGCCTCAACGACTTATACGTTTGGTATGTTTTATTCAACATTATGCTATTGGACTGATGATTTCTTTTTGGCTGTTGTTTCTTTTACAGCTGTATTCATGTGAATGGAACTTTTCTTTATCTATCTTGCAGTCGCTATTTTACTTTGGAATATACAATACTTGAATATTTGACTCCAATTGGCATTCTTAGTTCTTGTTCCAAACAACGTGTACCATATGGTGCACAATCAAACTATAGTTTTGAACTGATTATCCCCAGTTGATATAACCATACGTCATACGATCACCAGATATTGGGTTTGACTGTGGTCAATACAGCCCATCTTTGTTGTATCTAATCTCAGATACATTTGCGTTCTAATTCAAAAAACAGTGGTCGCACGTCTCAGAAATACGACTGTTGCTTCCATGCCAATCACACATGCTTACTTGTAGTGAAAGAGGAGTTGGAGATTGAACAAGTGTGAAGGATGTCGAATGTATTGGAACAGAGATGTGACTATTTGCACACTTTTTTATACAGAATGAGCACAAACATCAGTCAACCTATGAGTTCAAGACACACTGCTCAATAAATTTGGTGGCATCAATTATTTCATGAGATTGGCTGCTTATTCTACAATCCTATTTAGTGTTCCATTTTACGTGAATGTGGTTGTAGTTGAGCTCACGTCTAATGAAAGATTGAGATTTTCATTCAGTTTAGCTTTACCAGACTAATCTACTAACACTGTTCGAATTTGAATCCATTAATCTCGTTTGCTTTGAACTTTTTAATAAGATCATATTTTTGGGCAAGCATCAATTACAGCGGATGTATATAATATTTTGGCATCAGATCTTGTAGAGTCTTGCATGAAAGGTATCAATGGTAAGCAGATATAGTGATTTTAGAGAATTTTTTGCATGGTTTTAATTCAATTTGCAATGAATTGACAATGAGATTCTAGAAATTTACTTATTTTCATTTGATTAATTTTAAATGTGTATCCAATCTTTTATTACACAGGGACTATTTTTGCATATGGACAAACATCTTCTGGTAAAACACACACCATGATGGGCGATGAGTCTGAGCCTGGTATTATTTTGCTGGCAGTTGAGAATATTTTTCGTCACATTTCAAAAGTAAGCAGTTTACTAGTGTAAATATTAACACGTGGTTGAAGCTGTGATCTAATCTTGGCTGATTATTAGAATCAAGATAGTGAATTTCTATTGCGTGTTTCTTACCTTGAGATTTATAACGAAGTTATTCGCGACCTTCTCGAGCCGGGAAATATTAATTTGAAAATTCATGAAACCATCAATGTGTGTATCTCAAACTATTCTCGCTTGTACATTCATATAAAATTGATGTGCTAATTTTTGAATCATTCAGCGTGATATATTCGTTGGCAATCTTTCAGAGCATGTTGTTAGTTCAGCAGTTCAGATTAAAGAAATTCTTGCTATTGGAGAAGGTAGGTGCCGATTTTTATACGCAATGCTTTTATTTTAAATCAGGCTCGTTTTGTTAATTGTCGATCACTGGAGTCAATATGATTCAAAATGGACAATGGTTTAATTGATCACACTTTTAATCATTTAGGAAACCGCCATATTGGAGAAACCAACATGAATGACAAAAGTAGTCGCTCGCATACCATTTTTAAAATGGTAAGCCAAACTAAATCTGTGGTGACTTTATTTTGCTATTTAACTTGTATTTGCACTTTAGGTTGTGGAAAGTCGCTTTCGAAAGGATAATGCAGACGCAGTCAAAGTTTCTCAATTGGTATGCATTTAGTGTTTTAGTTTAAACTATTTATTAATACTTGGTCTATACCCACTTATGATGACTATTTTAATATACTCGTAGCACCCTGACTAACATTACTATAATAGAATCTGGTAGATCTAGCTGGCTCAGAACGAGTTGGGCACACCGGTGCAGAGGGTATCCGTCTCAAGGAAGGTGGTCATATCAACAAAAGTCTTCTTACTTTATCGACAGTGATTGGAAAGCTATCAGATGGTGGTGACAAGTATGTATTGCATTTTCATACATCTACATGTATTGCGCTGCCAATGGCTGATACTTTTGAACCTAATTAATTCACCTGAATACAGACGTCATATTCCATATCGCGACTCAAAGCTCACAAGGATTCTTCAGCCATCCATTGGAGGAAATGCAAACACTGCTATTATTTGCACCATTACACCAGCTCAACTACACTCTGATGAAACACACTCGACACTTCGCTTTGCTAGTCGAGCCAAAACAATCACTAACAAACCGCAGGTTAATGAGGTATCATTTTACTTGATAATATTGCTTTAGAGTCATTGCGTTTGATGAATCTAACCCTTTTTATTATATAGTTGGTCTCGGATGAAACTCTTTTAAAAAGATACAAGCGTGAAATTGATCAACTCAAAAAACAATTGGTTCAGGTAAGTACGCTGTATCTTGGCCCAATATACATTTATCATTCATGTGTTTGCTTATGTAACATGCAAATTTTGTAATGAAATCGTCAATATGTTTAGCTACGTACAGTAGAATCGGGCCAATCTTCTACTGAAAACTCGATGTCTCAATCAGTATGTAGATTTTTTGGCTTACACCAACACCACTTTTACTAATATGTTTGAATCAGCCTTTGCCAGATGCATCAGATTTATGCATAAAACCGTCAATTAGCAAGAAAGCCGTACTTGAAGAAAGTTTAACTGGCTCTAAGCATGGAATTCAAGAAAAGGTATTTTAAAATCATTGGCGTTTTTGAGTACAGTTAAATGGCAGCATTTTATGATTACTTAAAAACGTATGTTTTTTTATTAGTTGTTACTGAATGAAAAACTCGACTCGCTTCGGCATGCAATTTTGGATTCAACATGCATTGGTCTTGAGGATATATCCGATCGATCTTTAAAAGTATTAATTTAATCATAGTATGCATGCATTGATTCTTCCATGGTCTATTAATTTACTTGGCTTGTATGTAATGCACTTAGAAAAAGGCACGCTCAAACCGTCGCCAAACTTGGTTTCCTGGTGTGTCTGAAAATGCTTCGGCATTGACAGAGTCGGAAAAAATTGAAACCCAAACTTGGTATCAGAATTTACCAGAAAAAGCAGAAATCAAGATGTAAGAATAAGTTTGGAAATAATTCTGTTTCAGATCTAATGTTTTTTTCAAAACTTATGTAGACATTGTTCACGAGAAAGTAATGTGATGGAATGCACAACCGTCAACGCAGATACACAGGTATGATTAGTACATGCCATAGTATTGTGATGCACTATGGATTTTTGATATTCATAAGCAGATATATAGCGATTGATTATTCTAACAGTATATAACTGGACTTTAATTAGACACATGATTGCTCTTTGCAGTTGGCAGTTGAAAAAATACTTGATGGACAGCAACTACCATCTGATGACCATTATATTCAAATATTGCAGGTATTTCTTTGTATTGTTGACATGCAAATCATGTATCAGTAGAGACTTTGGCTTGATGACATATACTGCATGTTTAGCCTTTAGTCGCCTGTATTCAATCTTATAATCTCAAAGTCTCTTTTTTAACGACCAAAGAAACACAGCTTCAAAAAGTGGTTGAACAACTTCAGAATAAGCTATTGCAGGTATATCAGGCTGCTTAATATGTATTTATATTAGGATTTTTAAAACTTATGTTTTTACATTTAGGATGAAACAGTTGTTCAACAGGCTTGTGAAAATTATGGAAAGCAAAAGTCTATTAATAAGCAGGTGATCAATGTTTGTGTTTGATTTATTTAACAGTTTTTGACTTGCTAATGGGCTTTATGGATAGCTGAAATTGGATCTTGAAGATTCGAAAGAACAACTTACACGCACTACAAAAGCTCTTGAAGATTCAGAATCAGCTTGCCAGTCCGCATTGGACATGTGCAATATCCAAAAGCAAGCTAGCCAGTGTCTTCATAACGAAATTTGCGATTTAAAAATGTCAAATAGCGAGCTTAAAGCGCAGCAAGAAAAGACAAATACTGTACTTTTTGGTATTTCTACCGAGCTTCAAGAAACGATTGAACAAGTGCATTTACTTCAACTTCAGGAAAAAAAATACTTGTCTACAATTGAACAGCAAAATAATCAACTTAGACATTACTGTGAAAAGGAAAAGGATCAAAGCTCACTGATAGAGCAATTACAGGTACAATTACAAGATTTTCTACAGGAGAAACGCGATTTTGAATCCAAGACTATCGAAGCACTACAGCACTCAATAATGGAAAAAGAGGCTGCTGAAGCTCTTGCGTCAAATTTCGAGTCTAAACTTTTTGAAACTATAAGTGAGATGGATACAATTAATATTCAGAATATGGATTATATTCAACGTATCGTGTCTGAAAAGGATACTACAGAAATGCGTGTTTCCGATTTGGAGGATAAGCTAGCACATACTATGCAGGAAAAAGATGAGCTTATCGATCAGAATCTCAAGAATGCTGAAAATTCCAAACTTTTGAAAGAATCGGCTGTAGCACGTGCACTGGAGCTCGAGACCCAATTGAAACAAGCCTTTTTCGATAGAGATACTGCAGAAATGCGTGTTTCCGATTTGGAGGATAAGCTAGCACATACTATGCAGGAAAAAGATGAGCTTATCGATCAGAATCTCAAGAATGCTGAAAATTCCAAACTTTTGAAAGAATCTGCTGTAGCACGTGCACTGGAGCTCGAGACCCAATTGAAACAAGCCTTTTTCGATAGAGATACTGCAGAAATGCGTGTTTCCGATTTGGAGGATAAGCTAGCACATACTATGCAGGAAAAAGATGAGCTTATCGATCAGAATCTCAAGAATGCTGAAAATTCCAAACTTTTGAAAGAATCGGCTGTAGCACATGCACTGGAGCTCGAGACCCAATTGAAACAAGCCTTTTTCGATAGAGATACTGCAGAAATGCGTGTTTCCGATTTGGAGGATAAGCTAGCACATACTATGCAGGAAAAAGATGAGCTTATCGATCAGAATCTCAAGAATGCTGAAAATTCCAAACTTTTGAAAGAATCGGCTGTAGCACGTGCACTGGAGCTCGAGACCCAATTGAAACAAGCCTTTTTCGATAGAGAAGTTTTACTTGCTCAAAATGCAACTGAGATTCAGCATTTTGAAAAAGAAAAAAATCTTGCAAACACTCGTGTTCGTGATCTTGAGTCTCAGTTGACACAAATATCCAGCGTTGTACAGCAACTTCAAAACGAGAAAAACGCTATTGAGGAACGCCTACTCGATTCTGAAATGGAATTTAAGCATATTTTGGAAGAAAAATCACTATTGATTATTCAAAGTACGGCCAATGTTCAACGTTTTGAAGCCGAAAAGGTAGCCGCAGATGATTTGGTGCATGAGCTAAAAGGCCAACTTATACAGGTAATGGACGAAAAGGAAACGCTTATAAATCAAGGTTTAGATGATGTTCAACGTGCTATTTCGGAAAAAGAGATTGTTGAGTGTCACATGATGGATCTTGAAACTAAACTGGCACAGACACTGAAAGAAATGGAAACCGCAGCTACTCAAAGTGCAATTGATATTCAGCATCTTGAAGCTGATAAAAATTCTGCCGAGGTTTGCACTTTGGAATTGCAAAACCAGCTGATTGCTATGAGCCACTTTATTGAGATCCAACTCAATCATGTTTATACGTGGATAAATCAATTCGAACATAATTTTTATTTACAGCTTCAAGAGAAAGAATCTTATTTAAGGGCCAAGGAAGTTAATATTTATAAATTTATGGAGCAGCTTTGCCTTTTAATTGATGACGCTTATACGAAATTCAAGCGCAATTGCGAACTTGAACAATCCTTAGAATTTGCTAAAAAAGCTTCGACTGAAATTCAAAAAAGTAAGAAATGCGTCGTGTTTTTGTTCATATCGCATATACTGATTTTATTCTAGACATAACTGCTTTACAAAAAAGATATGAAGGTAATAACGTTTCGAAAAACTGTCATGTTGATTGGCACGAGGAAATTGGCCAAAAACACCGACTTGTCAATGAAAACTTTGAGGTGAATATCTATGCTTTATATACTTTTGATCATAAATATCTTGTGGTCTGACACATAATTGTAGCGTCTTAAACGGGACCATCAGCCTTTATGTAGCGATACGCTGTTTATACTAGAGCAGGAAAAGTCAACCATGTCCGAACTTTTCCAGCTTCACCAGGTGATGCACTGATTATATTTGTTGCTTTGTATATAAAAGGCTTTTAACTAACTTGTACGTATGTAGACTATGAATACTTTATTCCAGGAAAAATTCAAATTTATGGATATGAATGGTATATTGGAAAAACGTCTCGATGACAAGCTGTCGCATTGTCAATCAATCTCGACAGAATTGGATGCTTTGCATTATGAACTACAGGTGAGATTGGAATAGTACTAGATTTTATATCAACAAATTTGTAAAAACACACTCATATTATGTCACTATACAATTTTTAGTCCACAAACAGTGTTTACGAAAAGAATAGGAAGGATCTTGAAGAGCGAATCGCATCTCTGGAGATTGTAGGATGCTTTAAAACTAACAGATGTATATTTTATAACAAGGTTTTATTAAATTCACACATTTTACCATCTGGAATATTAGGACTTGATTGAGCGAGATCAGCAAATATGCAACTTGGATCGACAGTATACTCAAAAATGCAGGGATACAGAGACACTGCGCGTTTTGCTTGAAGATGAGCGTGCTGAAAAAGAAAACGAAATATCATTGTTTGAACAAGATGCCAAACAGAGCACTTGCGATCAAACCCGTTTACAAAACCGAGCAAATGACCTCACTAATGAGGTATAGTTGCAAAGCTGCACTTTATTTATCCACATATTAAGTAATACTTACTTTTGTCACTGTTGATAGATTGCTGCACTTCGTGATCAAATAAAAGAAGGCTCTACAAAGACGGATGCTTTTTGGAGTCAAAAAGTACACGATCTAGAGTCTAAACTGGCAGCTGCACATATTGAATATGAGCAATTACAATCTAGTTTGCAATCATTATCGATAATTATGGATGCAGCTAAAGACGTGCTCAAGAATCGTGGTTTCATTTCATTTGAAGATTTTGAGTCCATATATTCTAGTCAAACCAGTACAGGCTACAATGTGGCGTTTGAGGTTAGTGAACTGCCATGAACATGCACTATTTTTGATGCTATTTCCTTTTTATTGACGATTTTTTATAGTTTAAAAAGGCCTCACGCAAAGTTTCTGAGCTTGAACAAACTCTTGTAGAGCGGGACAAGCAAATAGAGGATCTTAAGATACGACTGCGTCGATCACTCGAGTAAATTTTGATGCAGCATATTTGAATATATACTAGAAACTGCTGATTTGATTTGCTTTATTTACATTTGTATGCAATTTTAGGTCCATAGACCAGGAAACTATGATTGATAGAAAGCTGGAGCACTCAGTTTTGCCGGTATTTTTTTACCTAAAACTATTTTCGATTTGATATTGATTTATGATTACATAAGATCTCGGTATTTACTTTTTCATACCACATTTTATTTTTACTAGAACAATGTCTCGGAAATAGAGCCAGCAGCGCTTTCTGCGTTTTCATATTTGCAAAACAATCGACCAATCAAGAGTGGACAGCAATCCGAAGAGGAAAATACTGAGGTTAAGCTGATTTACATGTTTTTTTATTGACTTTATAAATGTGCCAATATTGACACTGCATTTACAAACTATAAAATAGCTTATTTTGTCATTGACAAAAGTAGCTATGCTTGAACAAGAGGTGCATATGCTAAAAAAGAAACTTCAAACAATGGGCATGTGTCTTGCTGATGGTAGGGTTGTTTTAATTGACGCTTTTCTGACAATATATTTTCTAACCAGACAGGATTGTTGTATTATTAATTTTCAGAAAAAGGACAAAAACGCCAATTAGAGCTAGAGATCATGCGGCTTGAGAATCAGATTCAATTGCAAAAAAGCAAGCCTGTGATACAGGCCGCTCATATTGTTGCAGATTTGGAGAATTTTGACTCATTGCCCATGAATACAAAATCACAGCAACCTGTTAATCAAAAGCTCAGTGTGCTATCTGAAACAGTTTGTAATGTAAACTCTAAAGTTGACGCTCACTGTCAGCCGGAACAAAACACAACTGGCACTTCTACCCTGTCCCATAAGCGTACCCATGGCTTGACCTCAGATGTAACTCAAGGAACACGACGTCCCCGATTGATGAATAAAGCAGACGCCTCACAGCCAGTTGGTCGCCAACGTGAAATAGTAAGTCCATGACACTTTTGGTGTATAAAGCAAAGAAGAAGTTTATTATTTCAATTTGTTTTAATGCGATTGTTTTCCAAACACATCTTTGTAGGGAGCCTCAGGCAGACAAACACGTATCAAAGACAAAGTCCTTAAAGAGGGACAACCTGGTGAATGCAATCAACAATGAATACTAGTGGGCTGTAGGATATTCTACCGCCTCTTTCTGAAAATAATAATAAATATAATTTTCAATAGTTTAGTCAATATCAGCCTAATGTTTGAATGAATGATTGCGTGCATGTACTTGCCTGTCACGATCTCGATCTCGACTATCACGCGAATCTCGACCTCTGTCCCTGTTGTCTCTGCCACGGTCACGATCTCGCTCCTTTGCTCGGTCCCTATCACGATCTCGTCCCCTATCACGATTTTCGCGGGAGTCCCGATCTCTGTCTGTCTGGCCCGAAATGTTAGTAGGCTTTCCCGAGATATCAGCCATATGGGCAGCAGAGGCACGAGGATCAAGACCAGCGGGTATTGCACGCGGATCAAACCCAAATGGGACAGGTAAAACACCATCTAAAGGACGTGGTAACAGAGAGCTATGTATAAATCCAATTAGCTTTTCGTTACTGTAGCATATGACGTATATAAATACAATAGCGAATGTTTCAAAAGTATAATGTAGCTAGAGCAAAAATAAAATTTACTTACTGATCCATACGTGGTATATTTCCACCAGGTCCTTGAGAAAACTGGCCAAACACTGGATGCTGCTGAATAACTCCCAACTCTGGGTTTCCTGGGAAATGTCTATGAATGTCTCCAAATACATTCTGGAAATATACGTTTCAAAAATGCACCAATTAGTGTTTCAAGATTTTAAACAAATATATGATTAAAGTCAAATAAAATGCACATTACATACCACAGAAGGAATAAAACCCATCTGGGTGGGTGGATTTTGATGGTCTATTCAAAGTTCAATGTTAACTTGCGTAATCACAGCAATCACTTGTTAAAATATCAACGCAAAATCATTCAGTGCATAGAGCTGCGCATCAATGCATTGAATCTTTAATTGCTAAAATCTACAACAATCAAGAACAAAGTGCAATGCAGTCAATAAATTACCTGGAATATCCAAAGATGACCCTCCTTGATGCCCAGAAGCTGATGATTCTTTGTTTCGCGAACGATCAGTAGAAATAGTTTGCTCTCCTAACACCTTGACAGAATCATCTTCATCTCGTGGTCTTTTCCCCATAATAGATTGCTGTTTTAAAGTATTATCTGCGCCATAGCCAGTATGGGGTAACCGTTGGTATTTTCCAGTAGAAAAAACCGGCATGGGATTACCCAGCATACGTTGCTGAGCAGCAAATGCTTGCATGTCAAATCCATAGTCTGAATCCATTGGAAGATCGTATGGCTATGCGTAACGAAATGAAATAAAAATGGTCATTTTAGCAATCCAACACTTACAATACAAAGAATTTGGTTACATTTAGTCGCTTCTGCATTTGGATTTCCTCTCGCATCATCTTTTGCTTGTTGCAATATGTTTTCCAAGTTTGTTCATTGAATCCGTAATTAAAGTAGTCGGTGATATCTGCACCTGGTTTTTTCCATGGCTTATCTTCAAATTGATCCGTATCCACATCTAAAATATCTTTTCCCTCATATTGTCCAACAGCATCGATATCAATAGTAGGTTTCCCTGATCCAGTAGCGGGTTGTTGTGCAGCAGGAGCAGTTGAATCTACAAAAACAATGAATTAGCAAAATTGAATATTCTGCAACAAGTTCAAGCCGATATTCGGCAAGCTGGACTCGATATCTACTAAACTTTACCTTGTCTTGGGATGGGCAATCCTATTGCTGATTTAGATTGAACAGTTTTTGAATTTGCTGGTAGAATAGCTGCACTTGCAGCAGTATGCGCCGAGTCTGCATTTCCTGCTGCTGGAACACCAGATCCTGAAATGGAAGCATCGTCTGGCACTGCAAGCACAATCTCAATGTCCTAAACAGTTCAATGTAGTTGATAATCCAGCATTGAAGATCAGTATATTAAAGATGTCAAGCGCACTCTCCACCAAACCACTTGGCTAATCTACAAATTTAATACTCGAAAAGTCGTACATCATCACTATCGCTGTCATCGGCGTCATTGGCCTCTTGGTTGTCACTGCCAGACGGTTTATTTTCATCTACATGAGTGGCTAATATGAACCAGAAATGGTCATGACAATTAGGTCAGCATATCTAGTTGCAAATCAATGCATTGAAGAGTCTGCAATGCATTGATTAGACCTTACAGTCAAGAGTGCGATGATTATCTGAAATGTCATTATCCTGTGCATTGTTGCTGCTGTAAAGTAATTCATCGTCGCCGTCATCCATATCTGCCATCCAAGTCGAGTTTTCAAAGAATGGCAAGAATTTTATTCTCCAAATTCAAACTTGCGGATTCTTGCATTCAGTACTCATGCTTGTAGTCAATCCGACATCGATTTAAAATTTAATATTTTTGTAATGTATTGTTAATGGACTCGACGCCATCTATGTCACTCAGTATATTAGTTGTATTATTTATATGGCATCTTGCGTTGTGCGAGATTTTGGAAAATAAAATTGAATAAACATGGCAATGCATTCTATCAAAGTTGAGCATATTCAGATCTATGGATTGCAGTTTCAGTATAGTAAATGAATTACTTGTTAAAAAATAAAAATAAGTATCAGCCATTCAACTTCAAAAGAATCTCCAGTTTGAAAAAGGCAGTATCAACATAAATCAGAAACGTGCATATCAATGCAACCAGTGCAAACACATGTTTAATTCAAGCTTCTACCCAAAGAGTGCCATTGAGCCACTCTTGATTCACTTTAATACTGACTGCTGGAGGTTCCTCTTCAAGAAACTTGCGTTTCTTGAGATTCACTTCGGAATCAACCATCTACAAATATTTAATGCCAAAAATAGTTGAATTAGCACATTGGCATATACAACAATCGTACAAGGTCGGATGCTTTGTAAAAATAAAATCGATCTACTCTACATACCGATTTGTATGTATAATCCATGAAATCCTCGAGATCATACAAAGGCTTGGCTAGTGAATCTTGAAACACACGAGCTAAACCAGATACAGTAGGAACAGCATGCATCTGTAATGCCTGGATTTCCCAAAGATAGCTTTCTTGAGCATTGCATTTGCTAGGATCCATTTCAGTAAAATCAAACGGATCTGTTGTTTTACAATGGCTTTGAATTAGTGACAAAGTCGATGGTCTTGCAAAGTATGGTACATTCAATCAAAAAACAAAATGTGCCTACCAGACATTTGCTCCAAATTCTCTTGTCGCGTATGAATGAGTTGAATCGAAGATGGATGTCTTTTCATTAGATTAAAAATAAAAGGAAGGATCATAATGATTCCTGCAGGCGGAGCTGTCAAGCACAAGCGTCCCATACGTTTGACAAATGCTGCAACCAGATATGATGGAAGGTATCTACATAGTATGTCATGAAAGGTTAAGCCGACAAGTGACATCATAAGATGAATGACAGGGGAAATGCCCAAACATTGAAATGATGCTGCAAAACATCACCCTTGAAATGTATGGAGCAAGCAAACGTTTAAACCATCAAACTTACGAGGAAGAAAGAAAAATATCAGCCAATCTGAAAAAACGAGCACGGTATTTGTAATGTAGCAGATTGGAGTCAAACAAGGCATATAGCTTGGCATAAAAGTCAGGATAGTCCAAGTTGTGCTCAGTAATCAGCGTAAAAATGCCATTAAGAGCCAGTAAGCGAATAATTCCATCTAGTCAAATCAAAAATTCGGAAATGCTGTTTAGTGACTTCATCTAAACAGTTTGGTGCTGCTTTATCGTCAATTCATACCCGTGTTGTAAGCATCAACTAAGAAATCCATCAAAAGTACAGGCTTGGAAAGGTATGGAATGATTTTTTGATGAAGGGACTCTAGGCAACTTTTGTAAATCTCTCTAGGTAGTGAATGTCGCATGAATGCAAGCCAGCAATTACTAAAGGCGCGACAATAAATGGTGGGTTGCGTAAACGGGTTGGGATTTTCATCCTTGCCTTCAGCCAAATTATATTCACAAAGCAGTTTCATTGAGTCAAAAGAATCTGGTGCTGGAGATAATTTGCTGATAATTGTATATGCGTTTTGAATGTTTATAAGAGGAGTGGATTCCTACAACATCATGGTTTCAAGTTAGTACATCAAGACATTGCTAAATTTAAATGCGACGCTTTTTATCACAACTATTTAAAATGCGTACTGTTTTTTTCCCCGAATACTGATCAGTCAAGACCTTGCTGCAGATCAAATAAGTCGCAAACCAGATAAAGTTAAATCAGTTTTAAATAGTGAAGAATACAAAGGTTTACATATTTGAACTTACGAAGCACTACGGAAAAAAAAGAAGCGAAGATCATCATGTTTGTTGAGAGTGTGCACAACCTTTGCCAATAGTGGCCCTGATATGGATTCTTGACACAATAGTACTTCAACAAGGGGAAGAAATAGGTTGCTCTGAAATTCATTGTGATGCTCAGCAATATTTTTAAGTAGCTGAATATGCTTTTCAAACGAAACAAGCTAATTGCGATTTATATGTAATGTACAGCAATTAGAAAAGAAAACTATGCAAGTTTGCAATCTAGCACAACTACACAAACTGTTGAATTACCTGCAATCTGGGTTCCGTGTGTGACATGGTTTCTCGTAATACCTCGAAATATTGAGCACGATTTTCGCGAAGCCATGTAGCAAGCTCAGTACTAGATTTTCCGTCAGATTGGCGCTTTTCCAGCATTCCAGAAGCAATCAGTTTAGAAAAAACAAACTGAAGGGATGTAATTGCTGCATGTGCAATGTCTGGACTTGGACTCTATAGCAACTACTTTAGTAATGATTTCTGAATGCAGACTTGAATAATCATAATACAGCCTATTAGTGCATCGGCACACTGGTTTTAAATATATACTTACTTTGCAATACTTTAGTAAACTCAAAATATCATTAAGGTTGGCATTGTCAGTCAGACAACCTTTGGAAATCTGACGAATACTTTCTGGAGTAATCTGGATTTGACAGTTTTCAAGTAGCATGAAATTGGTTCACAATGAAAATAAAAGTTGAATAAATTGTAAAATTAGTAGCAGATATACGATCATGACGCACAATTAAGTTGGATTCCTTCAGTCCACTAAATAGCAATGCATAGAGTCATCCAAAAACGAATGCGGTTTGGTTTCAACTCCTACTAAAACACTTGAATGGATCAAATGGTTTCTAGTGGTTTCATCTGTATCAATGAGCTTTCAAGCTGGACCGTAGTCTCAAAATACAATACCAGAAAATTAAAGAGCTAAAAGTACACTCTTGATCAAAGCCATGCTTATGATACGCTGTGAAAGCAGTTCAATTGGCTTCAAACGTTACCTTGCCCATTCTTGGGAAATTCTGTTTGGTCAGTTTTTGAAAAGAATTTTTACAACTGTATTCACGTAAAATGGAGCGTTAAATAAGGGTGTTAAAATACATAATAGACAGCCAATCTCATGAAATAATAATTTGCATTAAATCTACTGAACAACATTGTTTTTGAACTCCTTGACAAAACTCGACAAGTTTTGTATAAAAACTAAAGTGTTTCATCTTCAAGTCTGGTACTCATTACCAACTTTTTTGCTAATCAAGCTTGAATAAAATATTTGCAATAGCATTAGACTATTCAAAAGTAAAATCAGCAATCGTTGTATTACTTTGAGCTGCCTTTTTTATTAATATTTAGTTTAAACTATAGAAGCACGAACAATGGTTGGAAGAGTATCGTCAAAAATAGGTTCAGGCTGAACACGAGCTTTGAATGAAGACTCGTTGGTGTATGTGATATTGGGTGGAAGTATGCTCTTGCTTTCTTCGTCCAGTAGCAACTCTTCAATCTCATTTCGTCCAGAGAAGGGATTGTAAGACGATGAGCGTTGTTCCTCTAGCAAGAGATTCAACAAGTCTTGCGTAGTAAACAAGTTGGACAGTTCTGCGCTTGATACAGATCGTCCAGTGGAAATCATGGCATCAAATACAATCTAAATTACAAAGTTTGGTAATATAATTACAATATTTAAAACAGTTAGTTTAAATGACTACAATTTACAACTGTATTCACATAGAATGGAGCGCTAAATAAGGGTGTCAAAATACATAATAGACGGCCAATCTCATGAAATAATAATTTGCACTAAATCTACTGGACAACATTGTTTTCTTGAAAACAACCCAGTATTTGGATTGTAATGAATGAATCTAGGTTCCAACTTGGTGATTGTACAATGTATGACTGCCGAATGAGGAAAAAGAGAGGATTCAAAACTATAGTTTGATTATGTATCATATGATACACGTTGTTTGGAACAAGAATTAAACATGCCAATCGGAGTCAATCATTCAAATACTGTATATCTCAAAGCAAAACAGTAGCTTCAAGATACAGAAAAGTTCCATTTATATGAATACAGCTGTAAGATACAAACCAAGACACATTTTATACCCGAAATTTGAGTGAAGGGCTAGCAAGCTGAACTTGTTTCCAGTTATCTGATGAGCAATCTACATATTTGTAAACAACTTTTTCAACTGCTTTTGAAATATCTGTAGTAGGGATTTTTGTAACTCTAATGTATGTATAAGTAATATGCAGACATCAGCAAATAATTCATACTGCGATCAAGTGAATATGCGGTTGGATCTAAACCAAAAACACTAAATCAAAGTAATACAAATCAATAGCATTTGTATAATTACAGAAAACAAAATATTATTTTACCTGGAACTTGTTTTAGATGGAGCATCAATGCCATCGTGAAGCTGGGTCATAGAAGAGGGTTCCATATGTGAAACCTGTTGAAAAGATACATTGGAAAAACCTCTCAATAAATCCAAGCAACATGTAGAAGGGATCCGAAATGCTTTAGTGGTCAGAGCAGTTTGACGCATAGAGCGTAGCATAGTACGAATCAATGGCATTGTTGAACCAAAACGTATAAAGGAAAGAAAACAAAATTGCATATCAACAATGGTGGACAGACTCTGTATAAATGGTGGACAGACTGTAAATTTGAGTCGCCTTTAAATATTAAACATGAACCAAATTGCTGCCAAACATTCCATCTGACATCTTCATCCATGCCACTTGTAAGTCACTGCATGATTCCTATCAATTCACAATCTGTTGTTGCAGTAACTTTCATGTGTCAATTCCCGACAAACACTGCCAGTTTATTGAAGGCCACTCCCAACAAACCCACTCTTGATGCACTTGGATTGTAGATGACAATCTAGATCTATGAGCAGCTACATTCCTGATAGATAACCATTTGATTGATTACTGTTTTGTGCTAATCCCACCTGTATCTTGTATACTCGACCAAACCTACAACAAATCGTGGCTGCAACTACTGATGGTTACTGTTGCTATCAGGAATACGCTCTTCAATTCAGAGGCCAGAATCCAGACCCAGGACCATGGAAACTCCCTCGCTCAGTAGCTATAAGACCCAATGAATCCCTTGGCATTTCTGAGCTGCCTATCCAGCGAGTGCGTCGCTCCAAAAGACTGCCTTATACGTTCAATTTGATGGTCGTTGGTAAGATACTGACAAGACAATGGTGTCATGCATGTTTATAATAGACTAACCGTCACTCATGAATGATAATCAATGCAGGCGAGTCTGGTCTGGGCAAGACAACCTTTCTTAATACTCTATTCAACACTAACCTGAGTGAGGGTCGTGGACAAAAGAATTTGTCGGCTTCAAAAACCGTCACTGTCAATCCTACCACTTATGGTATGCATTCACCACTGAGTTTGTTCTGTTAGTCTATTCTACTTTATCATTGTTCAAGGTTGACTGCATATGGCTTTAATAAGATACTAGAATGGCTGCATTCTAGACTTTTATCAAGTCTTCAGAATGCAGCGCCACAAAAGCCTCATTTCTGTTTAAATTCCAAACCCTCATTGACTATTGGAAATGTTTGACCAAACTATCTGCACTGACTTGGGAGTTTGGCTACAGATTCACTTTCATCATGGCTGTATTTTGTATATATGCTTAGTGACTGACATTTAACCATTGGTTTGCATATGCAACGTACAGAGTTGACTGAAGAAGGAGTAACTTTGATGCTAACTGTCATTGATACACCTGGATTTGGCGACCAACTCAATCGTGAAACAAAGTGAGTCAATTTTTCAAACGATATGTCTTTATCCATTTCATGATTAGATTGGGATATTAAAGCAATAATCTTTTTTATTGTGCACTAAATTGAATCTACTGATTTCGTGGCTCATCTACCACAGCTTCGAACCTATAATCAATTATATTGATTCACAGTACGACCAGTATCTTGCCGCCGAAAAGAGTCAGCAGGTTCGTCAAAACATCCCCGACACCCGTGTGCACGCTCTTTTGTATTTTCTTCCCCCAACTGGCGGTAGTCGGCAAGTTTATTAAACGAATGATTTAAATGACTTGTTTTCAGCACCATACTGTAACCGTTTCTAATCAAGTTTGGCATTTTTAGTCTTCGCGATCTTGATCTGGAGTTTCTTCAGCGTCTCTCTGCCAAAGTAAATGTTGTTCCTGTTATTGGAAAGGCAGATTCATTAGCCCCAGAAGAGGCTATTGCCTATAAGCAAGCGGTAAGATTTTAGCTCAGCTTACCTCTCAATCCTTGTCAAAAAATGTATAACAAAAATCTAAACTACTGGTATTTGGGATTCAACTAGATTTTACGCGATTTTGGTACATATGACATCCGTGTTTATCCCAATCACCATGCAGAAGATCGCGACTTTGTTCCAAATATTGAGAGATATATTCCTTTTACTGTTATTGGAAGCGACTCTCTTGTCAACGTTGGAGGAAAGGAAGTTCGCGGCAGATCCTATAGATGGGGCACTGTCGAAGGTTTGTATTTTTTTAGATTAGATGATTGACAATAGACTCATGCTTTGAATACTGGTATATTTAGTTGAAAATCCAGCTCACTGTGACTTTGTTCATCTTCGCGAGCTTTTGATCAGGTCAGTATTGTTGCATTGTGCATGGTATCGTGTGTTTCTTCATGCCAATTTGCAAGGGACTTGAAACACTGACTCATCTTTTTAAAATTGTAAATTTGGATTTTTGCATAAAGAACCAACATGCAAGATCTCATTGATACAACCCATACTGTCCACTATTCGCAGTATCGTGGTATTAAAATCCGCGGAAACCAACGTCCAGAGTCATTCCTTGCCTGTGATGATTACTATGAAACTCGCGTTGACACTGCCAAGCGTTCTCTTGCTGAGGATATGCAGCGCAAGGAGGATGATATGCGTCAGAGATTTGTAGCCAAGGTTCGCGAAAAGGAACTGAACCTCCGGTAAGCCAAACACTTTTGACATGACCAATTTTCTTGACTGTTTGAACTATACTAACATATATTGTTTTCAATAAATTGGGGTTTTTTGCGACAACTAACTATGTCGTAGTGAACGTGAGGACGCTTTAAACAATACTAGACAAAAAATGATGGAGGAACTTGAGGCCCTTCGTCGTGCTGTTGAAACTGAGGAACAATCTGTGAATGAGCTTGCTATTACGTAAGTTGCTGGTTTTGAATATGTTGCGCTATAGACGAATTAGATGTGCTGTTTTCGAGTGGTTATTCTTGCAATCTAATGCCTAGGTTTAAATGGAAATATGCTGACCTATTTTTATAGTAGGGGCGGCAGTAAAAATAACCTTCTTGGGAAAAAATAGGACAAATGCGATTTGTTGAGTTTATATTTTCTATTACGAAATCTCGAATGCATGCATATTTTTTGCAATTTTTTAATATTGAGCCACTTGTTAGTTTTAAATTGGTATATGGTTAGGGCTTGAAGAATTAAGAGATATGAATATCATGCAAGTGTTGCTGCCCAATCAGATGATGATGGTGGGCTGGGTTTAATCCACCCTAGAGGTATTGGAGATGCCTTGTAAGATTCGGGGATGTGTTGAATGCATGCATCCCATTGCGACCTAAGCAACCGTTTAGGACGAGTGAGTTGATCATTCTAAAGTAGCGCAAGCATATGGTGATCAATCTCTTACCGTATATGTATCAAATTTTTAAAAGACAGCTGCGCCTGACCAAAAAACTGGCTATTCGTTTTTTTCTTGAGTGTTGATTTAAAAGCAGATCGAGTTGGTTGTGCATAGGAACTTTGGGATGCAGTGAAGATGAATTGACGTGCTAGAGTCAAGATTTGATGCAATTGTTTTATTCGTTTTTCGGTCGAATCTTTGATTGGCTGCAGTTTTTTAGTAGATGCTGATCCAGTTTTTGTATTATTGCAAGATTCATCTTGTAATGGTCGACTGTTTGACAATTCAAGCAAATTCTCAATCACCTTTAACTTATTCTTGACATCATCGCACTGCTTCTTCAAGTCATTGCATTTGCGATCAATCGTGGAACGGCTGATGCTTTTTGAATTTATGTTTTGATATAGAGTAGTAGTTTGTGATGTTGAATCAGATTCAAGTTGATCTGACTTGAATGTATCCGTTGCTTTGTCGTTCAACTTTTTGTGATGCAGTTTGGTTTTTTGTCGATGTTTCCATTTCTAAATATAGCGAAAACCATAAAATTTAAGTCAAACAACCTGTTATAAAGCTGAAACACCAACATGTGTATGGACTCGAGCTGTTTGAATGAACCCACCAATTCTATCTACTCTGTATGAGCAGGAGATTAGGAAGAATGAATCATTTACCTTTTTACGATAAAGTCGATGTACTTTGGACTGAATGTGGTGCTGGAGAGTTGCATCAGATATCTGTACATCTAAATCGCTTAATGCGTTATTTACATACAAGGCAAGATCGCCTATGGGGAGATTTGGATATCGATCTAATTCTAAAAGTTGTTTAGCATTTTGGATAGAAAGCTGATCTAGTGTAATGCTTTTTTGGATATGCTGATGAATCTTGTCGAGATCCTGTCTTAATTGGTCTCGTTCTTGCACCATAGTACGATATTCGGATAGTTTCATTCGACAAAACAACTCTTCTTTTTTGTACTGTTCCTGTAGTTTGTGGGATTTAAGTGCATGATCAAGTGCAGTATGAGCCGATGCCTTTGTAGTTGTGGGTTGATGTTGGATGTGTGCAGTTACAGATGATGGATTGATCAGTCCAGATTTCTTTAGTGAATTCATTTGTCTTGTTCAACGTAAATGTATTCCAATGTATTAATACGATGTTCTGCTGTTGGCTTGAAGATTGGCAGAAACCCAACTCGCGCTCAACCTGTCAAACTGTAAAGAATTGAAACTTTTTATTATCGAGTTTTCATCAAAAATAGCCAAACGCTATGCTGGGAAAATGGGCCAAACAAAGTCGCATCGTATCAAGAATGGCAATCTGCAAGCCAACTCTGTTCAATCAGTTTGGACTCACACTGTATGGTGCTGATTCTATCTTTGGGTTGAATGTTGGATCTTGCCAACTCTCTCAATTCAAGCATCCCACTGCCGCATGCTTAAGTTCATCAGCAACCACTGGCGTGCCTACCGACCATTTTGATATATGTATTGTTGGAGCAGGAATCATTGGGACTGCTGCTGCCTGTGCAATGGGTATGCATTTACTTGAATCCTTATTGAATGAGTTCAGTGTTCACAAGGTCATTTATGGACAATTGTCTGCTTAAAGATTTCCATTTTGATCCATTTTGATCCATTTTGAATTGTATTCTATACTAGCACAATCACCCTATTCTTCTGGAAAACGAATTGCCTTGATTGAAGCTGGCGATCTTTTTAAATCACCTGTGCTGATGCCTGGACAGTTTGCAAATCGTGTCAGCTCCATAACTCGTGGATCGGCCCTGTTTCTTGATCGTGAGTCGCATCGATCTGAATGCATGCCATTATGAATCCACTTTTATTTTTTACAATCTGACCAGGAGATTAACCTTTTTTTGTAGAGATTGGTGTATGGGATCGTATTTTGGTAAAACACCCCTACACTAAAATGCATGTATGGGACGCATCATCTGATGGAGTCATGGCATTTGATGCAGACTCATCTCAAGTAGATTTAAAACCACATGGAGAGCCTGCAATTGGATGGATAGTTCAAAATCATCTCATTCAAGCAAGTTTGGCACAAATAGTCTCGCAGACACCTTCAATCACCATCTTTAATTCTTCTACTGTTACAGATATTTCAGCAGACGCACTCTCTGGAGTTCCTACAGTGGTGTTAAACAATGGACATCAGTTTTCATGTCAGTTGTTGGTATGTATAACTTTGGAATGTATTGGTAAAGTAGTTTCATTTCTATTAGATGCCTAGATGATTTAACATGCGCGTAATCTGTATACTAGGTTGGAGCAGACGGAATGAATTCAAAAGTCAGAGAGTTTGCAGGAATTGAATCGATTGGGTGGGACTACAACATGCATGGTCTAGTAGCAACACTACAGGTTGATGATAGTGCGTCTGACAATGACACTGCGTGGCAACGATTTTTGCCAACTGGACCCATTGCGATGCTTCCTGTATGTAATACTATTTTAATGAGTTGTTTTCTATACTGTAACCAACATGTATTGCATGAACTGTTGCGGTTGATTAGCTGGCAAAAGGATACGCTTCATTAGTATGGTCTACCACTCCACACCTTGCATCGCTATTCAAGAAAATGTCGGATGCTCATTTTGTCGAGTTTGTCAATTGTGCCTTTCATAACCCACTCCAAGATCTACAGTTTGCATGTGATCAGTTACATCCAGATGGATCTATAGATGATTCAGTGAATCTCAAAGATGAGATTGCATGGGGACTCGAACGTTCATCTGGATCTGGATCTGAATCTGGGGAAAGTAGAAAAGCATTGCGTGTTATTGGAGTTCAGCCATACAGTCGTGCACCTTTTCCATTGCGACTTCGCAACTCCACATCATATACTAGTACTCGAACGGCACTTGTTGGGTAAATATACTGCATCCACTATTGACCTTGACTTGATAAGGATGATCGAAATGTGACAGCTGATTTGATGACACACTACAAATGAAATAACAGAGATGCAGCGCACACAATCCATCCACTGGCAGGACAGGGACTTAATTTGGGATTAGCTGATGCACAGTCACTTTGCAAAGCTATTGAACAAGGAAGCCAGCACGGTAGTGATGTAGGATCGAGTAGCGTTTGTGAAGCCTATGGACGCGATCGGTTTGCAAAAGGAGTTGGAATGCTAGCAGCAGTTGATGGAGTAGCACGAGCATTTGGAGGAATGATTCCTAGTGCATTGCGTAGCACAGGAATGAATCTGATCAACTCAAGCAGTGTTGTCAAGAAGACTATTATGAATTTGGCTTCATAGAATTGTCAAATGCGATTTCCAATAATAAACGATTCAACAATTCTTGAGCAAATCTTGGTGATTGCCAGGTGACTTTACACAACTATAAATTGATAAAAATAACTTTCAATTCTAAGCCAAGATCCACCATTGATATCATGTCTGTTGCACTAACTCCTGCCCAGCTGACTGAAGAACAACATGCGTTTGACCAAGAAGTTCTACAAGTAGAACAGTGGTGGGCTAGTGACCGTTTCCGACTTGTTACTCGTCCTTACTCTGCTGCTGATGGTGAGTCTGGTTCCAGGGTTGCAGTAGGACAACATGAGCATTGAATCAAGTCGACACTTGCATGTCCAGTCTTGTGTATTTTGGCTTGCCATGTTTTTCACTTTCACATGTGTAAATGGCAACATGGATTCGCTTGCATTTTCATGATTAAGCTACTCTCTTGACTCCAAATTCCTACTTCATTCCAATAATACTTTACTGACTGCATGCTTCATTTCAATAATAATTTACTGACTCTGCATTCGTACCGGCTTTCATGGCCAAATTTGTTCTTTGCTGTTGGCCGTCCTGTCTAATAAAGTTGTCAGCAAAAGAGGAACTCTTCCTGTTGCTTACCCTTCGAATCATCAAGCAAAAAAACTATGGAATCTGTTGCAGAACCACAAGGCTAATAAAACCGCTTCTTTTACCTACGGTGCTCTGGATCCTGTTCAGGTCATCCAAATGGGTAAATACCTCGACACCATTTACGTGTCAGGATGGCAGTCGTCTTCCACTGCATCGTCTTCCAACGAGCCTGGTCCTGATCTTGCTGACTATCCTATGGTAAGTATTGCTTGATATCAATCGATATCTGCATTATATTACAAACGACTCGATATAAAGCTTTATTCTCATTTCAAAAATACTCGTATATTTGATATTGTTGTTCCATATTGCGCTGCATACAGGACACTGTTCCCAACAAGGTGGAGCACTTATTTTTGGCTCAGCTGTTTCATGATCGCAAACAACGTGAATGTCGTCTGACCTCGACTCCCGAAGTTCGTGCCAAGCTTCCTTATACCGACTTTCTTCGTCCCATTATTGCCGATGCCGATACTGGCCACGGTGGCATCACTGCTATCATGAAACTTGCAAAAATGTTTGTAGAGCGTGGTGCTGCTGGAATTCATTTGGAAGATCAAGCTCCAGGCACTAAAAAATGCGGCCATATGGCTGGCAAGGTTCTGGTTCCCATCATGGAGCACATTAACCGTTTGATTGCTGTTCGTCTGCAATTTGACATCATGGGTGTTGACAATCTGATTGTTGCTCGAACGGATGCCGAAGCTGCAACTCTGCTTACTTCCACTATTGACACTCGCGATCATTACTTTATCCTTGGATCTACCAATCCTGATCTAAAACCATTGGCTACTGTCATGATAGCTGCTCAAGGTTCTGGAAAAACTGGTAATGAATTACAAGCTGTCGAGACTGAATGGCTCAAAAATGCCAATATAATGCTTTACCATGAAGCTGTTGTCTTGGCACTCAATGCTTCTGGAAAAAGTTCCATGTGTGCAGACTTTACTGCAAAGGCTGCTTCCCTCTCCAATAGTGATGCTCGTGCGCTTGCAAAAAGCTTGGGTGTAGATCCCCATTTTGATTGGGACGCACCCCGTGTTCGTGAGGGTTACTATCGCTACCAAGGTGGTACGCCTGCATGCGTTGCTCGTGGTAGTGCCTATGCCAAGTATGCTGATCTCATTTGGATGGAAACTAAAAAACCCATTTACGAACAAGCTAAACAGTTTGCTGAAGGTGTGCACAAAGTGCTTCCTGAAGCCATGCTTTCCTACAATCTGTCTCCTTCCTTCAACTGGGATGCTGCTGGCATGTCTGATGAAAAAATATCCAGTTTTATTGGTGATCTCGCTAAACTTGGGTTTACTTGGCAGTTTATCACGCTTGGTGGAGTAAGTTTTATTGTGAATGGTTCTATTTGAATAGATTACTACTGCTCTTGTTACGTTTAGATTCTATTCAAACAGCCACGTTTGCTTTGGACACACACTTACATTTCTACATCTTGATTGTTTTCCAGTTTCATTCAAATGCTCTTATTACCGATGTATTTGCTCGCGACTATGCCAAGCGAGGAATGCTTGCATATGTTCAAACGATCCAACGTGAGGAACGTGTCAACAACGTCGAGACGCTCGCACACCAAAAGTGGTCTGGTGCTGAATACTATGACAATCTAAGTAAGTTTTTGTAATAACCATTGAAAAGTATATTCTCAATTGGGTGTTTAATCACAAGCTAATCGATTGAACGGATTGGAATCTCCACTTGCGTCAACGCCAATCTCACCGCTTACTCTAGTCAAAACTGTTCAAGGAGGCGTAGCATCCACTGCTGCCATGGGAAAGGGTGTGACCGAATCTCAGTTCCATTGATTACCTTCAACTTTTCTTGCACTACCTCGAGTTTGCTTGATTTGTTATTTTATTTCAATATTCAACTTGCACAATGAGCCAATCTATTCTTATGAATTGAATGTTTTACGATTGTGTCTTGTCGGTTGAATAAAAACAGTTTCGGATTTAAACTTTTTGATAATTGAGATAAATGGATTGGCTTTAAATCTCTGCAATGCAGCTCATGTGTTCAAGTATTGGATTTCTAATCCTAGTGAAGATCTTCCAAGAGCTTTGAGTTTACAGTTGAGTGATAATTATAAGCTTTAATACAAACTACATTTGATGAGTGCCAACGATACACTATTTTGGATGGTCAAGATGGTTTCTTGCTTTCCATCAACAAAAACTTGAACTCAACCCAGCGACTATCAGGATATGGGAAAACTGAATCTGCTTCCACATAAAAGGTAAAGCAACAGTTTACAGGATCCAAACAGCTGCATGAACATTGTACTTGCATACAGAGTGATTGAACGCTTGTTATTGTGTATCGCTAGTTGGAATGTATACAGCCAAAAAAACATTGAAAAAGTTCGACAAGATGAGCGTCAGGCAGAGTTGAAAGGAGAGAGCAAGCATCAACGAGCAACCAAAGCGGTATGTAACCTCTTGGCCATCTCATGACTTGATGCAGTGACACTTGCTGGCTTTATGAGTAGCGAATATGTGTTGATGGTGAATCTGGAATGTGTTAGGAACAAGAGATTCGACTGGAAACACTACGAGCTAGAGCAATAAGTCGTTCCGGTATAACCAACACAGTTACCGAGCTATCCAATGATCATAAAGAACCTTTTGGTTCGTCATCTCACCACCGTACTGATTCAGATCATCGCAAAAGCAAGGTACGTTATCTGGACTCTTGATGTGTTGAGAAGGAATCCATCGGTGTCTGGTTTAGCTCAATATATATCGGAAACTAGCCACTCCATCATACCACCAACCAAGAACTGGATGCAGAGAAGCTGGCTGAAAAGAAAAAGTGGGAAAGAAAACTGACAGTTTATCTGGGAGAAACTCGGGATGGAAAGAAGGAGACTCCATGGTATGCAGACATGGATTATGGCAGATCTCGACGAGAAAAGTCTGTCAGGCCTGCAGATCTGTAAGCTTATTATTCTGTTTTGGAATGCGTTGACTACTGGATTTACTTTATTGTTGGAATATCTTGATTCAGTTTTGACTTTTTGAATCTAGTGAGAGTCGCAGTAGAAAGGATGAACAGAAAAAGAAACAAATGGATCCTGTTCAAGACATGGCAAGATACTTGTCCAAAAAAAAGAAAACTGATGTACACGATCACTCGACTTTTAAAGTTTCCAAACCAAAGTCGCATGAATCTGGAGAAATTTCGAGTTGTTCAAACACTTTGACTATTGAAGAACTACGAAAGGAGCGATTACAAAGAGAAGCAAAGGAGAAACAACGAACTCGAGAGCTTTTGGATCCTCTCAAGGCATCACGAACAGAACCTGTAAAACACGATTCAGATGAACGCTATTACAATGCACAGTTCAACCCATCTCATATTCGACGTCCAAACCACAAAGATTCAGATTTTAATTCAAGATATCGTCCTTATTAGCTCCATATATTTATTCCTTATTTGAAGTCAATTCAACCAGCAGTTGCCTGGTTTGTGTTGTCCAGCGTTTGATATGCCGCCAAATACAATTATATTATGATCAAGGTCATCCATTTATAGAGGTGAAGTCGAATGTAAAGATACCGTTTGATTGTCAAGTGTTAGAGTTAGCATTACATATTCAAATCTTGTCGAGATAAAATTTCAATCGGGCAAACTTGTCAAGATCTGGCAATACACTTGCCAATCGGAAGGATTATCCAACGATACAGATTGCTTTAATGCATTGATGGCATCGTCTTTTCCTATACAATTCAAAGACATTCAAGTATTGGAACATGCTAAACATATCAACACCAGACATATTCCATCCATTGATGGTCAGATTGGGCCAAAAAACTACGCTTACTGTTGACGGCAATACAGGCTCGAGCCATAATCTGGTAAGCATTGTACTATTTACCGACGAGAGTGCATGGAAACGTTGTCGTTTAAAGAATAATGTAAACCAAAAATCATCAGCCTTGTAAATGAATGGTTCTCATTTATGCTAGTTTAATCAATTCTGACCCAAACCTACATTCATAGGATCAAGCTGTACGCTTTTTTCAAAACACTCGATGGCCTTGGTGAACTCCTTTTTGTTATAAAATCCCACTCCACATCTGAACCATCCAAGTGAGTTGCGGGGAACCGCCCCGACTCGCAGCATTAACCACTCCTCACAGCTTGTGGTCTGTCCATTATTTACAGAAGCCATGTGGTGGTCTATAACCTGATGTATTGCTGCTGCCATGAATGTGTTGCAAAATATACGTCAAATCAAGGTTGAATTCAATGTAGTCGAATGCTGTAAATGGCGAGTTTAAATCTAAAGTTGAGCGTCGGAGTTTTTCGAGTAGAATAAAGTTTACACCATCTTGCATTCCAACCTACTTGTACCCAACGCAACAACTTACTGTATTGATACTATCTACATCATGGCTTCTAAACTTATTCTTCGAAACAAGTGCCTCGTGTTAGGTATATGAATTTTACATTTCTAGCCCGAGTTTTCAAACAACCATCTTGTCCAAATATCTTGTAACTGAAAAAAATAATCTTGCAATTCACTTTACAGGCAATGCATCTGTAGGAAAAACAGCTTTAGTGCAGACGTTTCATAGCGATGGAAGTCAGTTTCCAAAAACCTATAGCATGGTAAATGGTTTTCAAAATTGCAGTTGCTCGAGTTTCAATTTATGCTACTCAATTTTGTAAAATATAATTATCCTCAACTTGCATATATCAAATATACGTATCATGCGACAAGACTATCCATGTGGATGTATGCATCAAACCCGTGAATATTCCCGATACCAACGTTACTGTCGAGCTTTTTATTTACGATCTGGCAGGACATGACGTGTTTCAAGAATACCTTTCAAAATATGTATGCTACATATCATATAATGAATGGAGTTTAAATCATTTGATCAACACTAATTTCGTCCAATGTTCAAATGTCTTGATAGTGCAGACAGGCTAGTTCGTATATGCTCGTGTATGACACCACCAACTCGGAATCATTCAAGGCTTTGCCAAAATGGAGCCAGTTTATCAAGTCAATCAAGGATCTTCGTGGAAGCAATGGTATACCTAAAATTCTTATTTATTTTTTGATATCAAATCAATACAAAAACTATTTCCAATTTATGTAAGCTTGACATGATTTTGAATTTGTTTTACCCGACTGCCACATACACGGTGGTTTAATATACTAGGAATTCTTGTTGCAACCAAGACAGATCAGTCCTTACGTAGACAAGTAACTCAGCAGGAAGGAGAAGAGTACGCAAAACAGCATAATTTGGTTTACTTTGAATGTGCTGCGGTAAGTACAAGCATTAGAATGTCAATAGTTTATTCTCACTTTTTGAACCTAAATCAAAGTAAACGATCGAGTGTTTATTTTATTCATCTAAAACCATAATATTGATCATATTCGTTGTATTCTCTTAGGCAACAAACACAGAGGTTGAAGCTCCATTCTATTACATGGCCAATGCATTTCATGGAAGGTTTGAGGAACAACTGCACCTTACTTCAAAAATAGTGGCGGATTTACATTAAATCATTTTAAAAAAACTGCAAAAAGCTGCAATAAAGGATAGAATAAATCACACATAATTTTATTCAATGTCTACATCAGGTTCGTTCTTGACATCAAAAGTGGAATAAGTGGTTTCGGGCTGAGCTGAAAGTACATGCGCCGTGGACATGCTTGAACGTTGGTGCGTTGCAGGCTTACCAATGACTGAATCAAAATCAGTCGTGTCTTCAGAATGGAGAACGTCACCAGTGGCTATAGATGACGCGGGAATATTTGCTGATGCTAGTTTCATAGCCATAGCAGAAGTAATAAAAACAAGATCCTTTTCATGCTAAGCAAAAACAAACGTTAATCGGTTAGATGGCTGTTTTCCTAATACACACCAAGGTATTTCAAAAACATGCCAAATAAACAACAAAATATACCTCTGTAATGTAATCTTTAACTTGAGCAACCAGTTGGCGAGAAACAGCAGTAAGTGGATGGTCGGATCCATAATACATTATACAGTTTTTTAAAACCAATTCAATGTCTGCACAAAAATCAATATGGCTTTTGTACTTGAAATTGCGAACGTCATTGCGAATTTGGTCAAGTGTTTTCGGGTTTGCTATCATTTTTGCATAGTCGTCTGCCTTATTAGGCTGACAGAGAGGCTCTGCTCCAGAAGTACCAACAAGTTTCATAATAATGGTTTCTAGGATGTTTGAAAGCTCGATTTTTGGACTTCCTCTACGAGCAGCCTTGGTTGGCTGAGAATTTGTGCCATGAAAATCAATTGTGCGTCGTTTACGAGAAGAAATAGTGGTTTGGTCTATAGCAATTACTGTCGGTTCAGGGAGTAAAGAGGCATTTGATTGTGCAGAAGTTGGTACTGAAGAGGAATTGCCTAATGTTTATTATGATCTGAGTATACACGGAACATGATATACATACAGGTAAAATGTGCAAAACCAAACACCTACCTAAATTTAACTTTAAAATCACAGGTGGAATCGTTTTTAACGGCTGAGTTTGTAAATGTAATTGCGTTTGAGATGTGGACTCGGGGTTAGCACCAGCCAATGACCGTGATGGCTGCTGTTCTGCTAAAACGTTGGCATCTAAGTCAGGGGCTACAGAGGAAGAATGTGCAGCTTCGTTAGGGTTGCCAGAGATTGGTTTATTGCCAAGTTTAGTTTGAAGTTGTGCAACATGCTCGCGCGTTTTTCGTTGCCTAAGCTCGCGGCGTTCTTCCTCGGACAAAAGGGAAATGTCAAAGCTGACCAATAATAAAATAGTATCAGCAATCAACACAGACATAAAGCAATCATCAATACAAGTATATATATAAAGAGCCAGAGTGGCTAATTTTACTCACTTTTCATCTCCTTCATCTATTTTTTCAATAATGCTTCGATGTCGAAGATATGCGTTAATTACACGTCCATCAGTAATGACTTCTGATTTCCAGTCTAGCTCGCCTTGGTCGTTACGGATCTGCAGATACAAGTCAATGGAGTTGTAATTTTAAACAATATTCAGCAATTAGCTCAGTACAAATGCACATGGTAGCAAGCTGGTTGACATTCGCAAGCACATATTATTTTACCATTCTTGAAATAACCAGCACTTTATTTTTTCCGGCAAGTGTGCTTCCCATCATCGAACCCGCATCCTCATCTTCAACATCCGAGTATTGATCTATCATTAAAACAAACCGTTAATGCAATCATCACAGTTTGCACTATAAACTATAGTACAGATATATGCCTTACTATTATCGTTGCGCATGGATGGTGGAGAAAATGGTGCAGGCGAGGATGCATCATTGTAGCCATATTGTCTACGACGCTCCTTTTCCTCTTCAATCTCTAATTTCTACATACCAAAATAATAAATCACATATATTCAGATGGCTGACTAATTACAAAAAATGCCAGTACTCTTTTTCAAATCAAACTTCATACCCGCTTGCTACTTCTCATATTTTCAAGTTCTGCATCGGCAGGATCAGTATCTTCAGGAATTGTGGTACAACTAAGAGACTTGAGCTGCTTTGTCCAGATGCGATCAATCTATAACAACAATGTATTAGAAGCCATAATCAATATCCAAAATCAAAATCGGTTTTGGTAAAGCCAAGGTGTACACTAACCTCTTCTTTGTATTCCTTTTGTTGCTCAGCAATAGAGTACTTGTGGAAAGTTGCCTGGGCTTTTGCATTAATAAAGGCTAAAAGTGAAAAATGCAAAATTATACAAGGTAAATACTATGCAATAAAATCAATGCTCAACCAACACTCTAATCCAATATCTTGCCATGGATTACTCACCATTTTTAGTTTCGTTTGAAAGACCGGATTTGAAAAACATCTCCTTCATAGAAGCACGAATATAGCTAAACCCTTCTCCGCACCCAGTAGGATCTCCGCGTCCAAAAAGCCTCACCATTCCCTTTCCCTGTAATGTATTGGCATGGTTAGCAATTTCATACTACATAACGGATATGTTTTGAAGCGCCAATAAAATATACACATTACCGATGCTGCAATCACAAAATTCTTTGTAGTGACCCATGGAGCTAGTTGGACTTCTATGTCCAATGTAGATTCATCTTCCTCGTTTTGAAGATCCAAAAGATCATCATTGCCATAACCAGCATCGCGAAGTCGTTGCTGACCAACTAATGTGCTTTGGTAAAGACATACCTACATATCCGTTGCTTAAATGGTTAGTATATTCAATTGAGAATAAAACAGCCCAAATAAATCAAATTATCACAAGCCTACCTGTTCTGGCGTAATAATTTTTCGGATTCCATCTTCATCTGGCAATTTGACACTGCTTTTCAATTTCCACCATCCGGTATTTTCACCTTTTTTCAAGTACTGCGCAAACTCCTAATAACCAAAACCAAGCAAGTTGATACGAAAAGTTAAATTCAACAAGAGTAGCTTATGGTGTAAATTATTGCAGATACCAATATAATAAAATATAGGCATGGTTTGAGGCACAATACCTTGAGCTTTTGACGAATCTGGAGATCGGAAAACATGGGGAAAAACTTTTTCATTCTGTCAAACCTCAGTCGTCTAAATGGGTCCTTCCACATAAGTCGAAATGATACCACCTATGTACAATTCAAAGCGGTTTTAGTTGGCAATATAGCTAAAAACGCCAAACACAATCGGCCAACCTGCAATCGCTGTTTGAGAGACTGTGTGATTTTCCGAGCTTGAGGACGAGGAACTTCTTGCACAGGAAAGATTTGACCAACACTGTACATATTTGGAATATCCCGAATAAAGTATTTTACTTTTCCGTGATACGAGTGTCTGCATAATTAAATGCAATGAGCAGTATGGTTAGCACAGCGTAACCCAGTATAGATATAATACACAGCTCACCTTATCATCAAAAAATCAGTAGGTGCAGCATTTTGTGGGAAAATAGGCGCTCGCAATAAATTATTATACAAGACTTGTCTTGTTTCACCAGGTCTGACATCACCAAATCCAAAGAAAGGTGATGCATCAACAGACTCGAGAATGTATGCGCCGCCATTGTTCATCTAGTTCAGTTTCAATCACAGCAGCTGTGAATCAATCAATTTCAAGGCAGCAACTAAAAATGCGTTTTGGTAGTTTACCTTTGGAACAAAATTATCCTTTTCGTCCTTTTTACGATAGTAGTTGTAGATCAAACTGGCCATACCGACTGTTTGCATCAGCAGAGGATACTCTTCCTAATTTCCAATATTGAACATCGATAAAAAATAATTAGCTCAATGGTTGGAGTAAAAGCACAAAAAATCACCAGCTCTTTATAAATACATACAGAATACTCCACAAGAACAAATTTAGAAGTATCTCTTAGACTGATATCTTTTGGAGTTCGCATAAGATCAGAAGGATCAATCTCTTTGGGCCGTTTTTTGACTGCTTTTGGTCGAGAAAATTGAACGACCTCGCCAATTATGAATTTAAATGCAGGGCGATGGAATGACCGGAGTTCGCGAAGTTGCAGCAAAGGTTTCAGCTGTATATATAAATCAAGGTTACTACAGTTGCATAAAATGACAAATCGTCAACTAAACAAAATAAAATTTACATATTGAGGATGCATTTTGATGGCAGGAAGCGAGTGCTGAATGCTAACAGGACCATGTGTTTGACGAACACGCGCAGTTCTTGGTTTTGTGACTTCATAAAGCCAGTCCTCTGATATATTAAATCGATCAATAAGTTTTCCATCAGGCTATAGTATACAAATACAAGAATATGACAGTAAATCAGTAATCAGTGCATTTTCCGCTAAAACAAAAAATGCATCAAGCTAATACGTACGCGCTGTTTGTAAAAGAGTGACTGTGAAGCAGGTGGATTTTTTGCACGCTTTTGAATACCAACAAGGGTTTCGTTTGATATAACGAGTCGTGGATCGTCAAGATGAAAGGGAACTTTGACTGATGGAGTGTCTTCATCAAACACAACAGCCTCAAGCCAATCGTCCTTGTCTAAATGGGTGTTTCTAAATCGAGCTCGATCCTTTCTAAATTGCCAATACAAAAAATGATATTTTAGCAAAATAAACAGCATTTGTTAAAAGTGAACTAGATGTATATTCGTAGACATACCTTCTGATAGGCATCTCAAAGTCCATAGGCACATCCTCATCTTTGTCATTGATATCCCAAACAATATTTTCCTCCCACGACTCTAGCATGACAGGTGCCAAAAGATGGTCATCGACTACGCTTATTTTGGATTCCAACTTTTCAGATTCAACTACTTCGGATACTGCAACTACATTATCAGTACTATGATCTGGCAAAGGTTGCTTGTACGACTCTATTGGAAGCCGTGTTGGAATACATTTTACAAATAAATCTCTGTCGTCACGCATTACATCATAAAATTGATCTTTTCGAACTATATAAATAGCAAAACAATCCAATTGATTAATCAACATAGTATACAAAAATTTACTCGGAAATCAAAAAACTTCAAGTATAGCATACGTTTTTTTGAAATATCTGTACGCAAGTGAGTTGGACGTTTGGATATCTTTCCAGCAAAAAGCTGTGAAAACCGAAGTCTTCCTTGATCATATCCAGGAAACAGTTTGGCTAATTGCTCCTTTGTAAACACTTTTGCCGGTGCTTGTATAGGTATTTGAGAAAGGTTTAAGTTTACTGTTGGGAATACAGGCATAAATGGCATAATTTGTGGTATGTTTGGTAAAGATGGTACAGACGAAGCAATGTTTTGAAATGGCTGGATAGTTGAGATTGGAATCATTGGCATGAACTGTGATTGCGCTGGTTGAGATTGGGATGTATGTTGATCTTCCTGAGCAGTATCCCCATCATCATCATAATCATCTTGAAGATCTGTTGCTCGCTGAATATTGACTGTCTGCTGGAGTGAAAATGGAGCAGGGAATCCCGAAGGTTGAAAAGGTACTGGATAGGATGAATGTGCTTGAACAGATTCTTGTGATTGAGGTAATAAAGCAGTAGAAGATTGATCATCAGCTAGCTCTTGAAAATTTGAATAATCCACAGCATCTGCAGCTGGTTGAACTCGAAATGCATTATCTGCAGCATTTCCTGTCGAGCTATCATCAATTTCTAAAACACTGGTAAAGATTCGATCCAAATACTCTGTTGCTTCTCTTGAATTAAGAGTTTCTCGAAGATCCTATTTTTTAAAAACAGCGGTTAGTGCCATGACTGGAAATGACATTGACAAACACTGTCCATGTATGGATAGATCAAAATAATCAAAACGCTGCATAGATTCGAGATTTCCATATACATATATTTAAAAACTGAAGCCAAAATTAAAGTATAATTTGATATGAACGAAATCTAATAGCAAAAACACACTAACATAGATGCAGTACTATCAGTATATGATCTAGTTGCTGCAGACGAGATTTGAAGTAGTTTGCATGAAAGAGAAGCCCACACCAATAGCAGTCGATTACCTCATCTAAAACATCCTTATCCAAGTTTCCCTTTTCGTCAACATTACCAAAAAGGTATTGCACAGAACTGGACATACCACCACTCCCAACGATGCTGTTTGCTGGTTGTGGAGAAAGTTGAATCCAAACCAAAAATAGCGATTGCGTCCCAATAGATATTGGGGTCTGCACCCCATATTCATGTCATTAAAGTTTGGCTTGAATTGCGACTTTTTTGATTTTCAAAATACAAAACTTGACATATTTAGTAATGGGTAAGCAATCCAAACTAACAAAAAAGGATTCCAAGGCTGAAGCTGCTGGAAATGATTTGGTTGAGAAACCTCTTGTCACAGGCGATCCACTAGCCGTAACTTCTACCCAAAACATTCCTCAGCTTGCTATTAAACAGACTAAATCTAAAAAATCGAAAAAAAATAGCAAGACCAAAGAAAATATTGCATCTGCTGCCACGTCGATCCTTGGAGCTGTTGGAAAACTAGATCCCAAAATCGCTTCATTGTTTTCCACATCTGCACCTGTAAACCCTGTAAGCATGATGTTTGCTCCACAAAACAGCTGTATTCAACCTGTCATCAAGTCGATAGAACCAGTCGTGACTGCAGCCACATCCATCGAAACCAAATCTGAAATAAATACTGAAAATTCTTCAAAAAGTACTGAGATTGACGTTGCTGATGGATCCGATGCTGAAGATGCAACCAAGGCCAAAGAACAGTCGCTCAGTCGTCGAGAAAAACTGAAGGAACTCATTGCTCGTCAATCCCGTACTATTTTTGTTGGCAATCTACCTATTTGTGTTACTGAAAAGGTCGGGTATTTATGTGGTGTATCATATATGCTTTATGATTCAATTTTACTGACAATTTGAATGGTTGGATCACAAGGCAGCCTTGCAACAGTTGAAAACTCTATTTTCACAATTTGGAACAATTGAATGTATTCGATTCAGATCTATTGTAGGTTGGCATGATGTTGTATTTTGCTGTTTTTAAACTAGAAATTGTTTTCAATCAATATGGATGATATTAATCTTTGAAAATAGGCATTCAATTCAAAACTGCCGCGCAAATTAGCCTATTCTGCCAAGCAATTTCATGATAAGCGAGACTCACTTAACGCCTATATTGTTTATGAACTTCCCGAATCTGTTTCAAAAGCTTTAGAACTTCATGGCACATTGTTTTTAGAGAAACATCTTCGTGTGGATAGATCTGAAACAACCCAGCAAAAAAAATACGATCACAAAAAATCCATCTTTATTGGAAATTTGTTATTTGACATTTCTGAAGAAGCTCTGTGGAGTTTTTTTAGTGACTGTGGTGATATAAGTACGGGATGATTTGATTTTATTAATCCTGGTTTTATTTTAGATTCAAGTGATTAATCAATATTATTTGAATGCTGACATTGTGTTTACTATATAGCAAATGTACGCGTAATTCGTGATCGAAACACAAACGTTGGAAAAGGATTCGGATATGTTCAGTTTGCCGAGCGATCCTCGGTTTCACTGGCATTGAAACTGAATGATACAGATTTACAAGGTCGTCAAGTGCGCATTTCCAGAAGTAATCCAACATTGGCTGAAAGTGGTAATTCAACTACCAAAAGTACCGCCGAGGGACTTCGTGCATCTAAATCTGACAATATCAAGCGTGTTATGGGTCGTGTTTCAAAAAAAATTAAGACCAAGTCAGTGCGTAGTAAAGCTCCTGTCAACAAGAGCAAGTCAAAACCAAAGGCATCTGCTGCAAAATGAGCTTTCAAACCCAAGACAACTGTTGCTTCTGAATCAAGATTAAAAAGTCATGTCTGATCAGTTTGCACTAAACAATAAACTTTGGCATTTGTTGATTTGATAATTAGAGCACGTTTGTGTCAAGCCGAGCTAAAGCAATTGTTTTATTGTAGTATTCTTGATCTGGAAACTGTAGCATTTACCGCCATATTCACGTAAATGGAACACTTGTATTTATCTTGGCAACTTTGCTTTAGAATAAACAATGGTTGAATATTCATTATGCTTTCTACTACAAATCGACTTTAATTGGTACTCTTAATTCTTTCAAACACATCATCCATCATATAATACAATCACCCAATACTATAATGTTTATGTTGAGTCAAGGGAGAGTTGGAAATTGAACAAGTGTGGGATTGACTGAAACTGATGTCAACATTCAGTTTTTTATACAACATAAACATGCGGAAATACCAGTAAGCTAAAAAGTTTAAAAGACACGATATTCAGTAATCTGGCATTCGTCATTTTATGAGGCTGTTTATGATATAATTTGACACTTTATTTAGTGCTACATTTTACGTGAATACAGCTGATAAATGGCAACTATAGCCTCGGCTACAACAGCCATTGAGCATAACCAAGTTCTTTTCAAGAAAATCAAAAGAGGTGGAGTAGAATTTCAAAAGTACTACGACTATGCCAACATCTAATTAACAGCCTAATTTACTGCAGCATTTGAGGCATTTGATTTACAAAACAACCAATCGTGCGATGGTAAGATATGCTATTTTTATTACAATAATAAGCGCTTTTTGTCAATAAGTAACAACTCGGTTTACTCAAACTGTTGGGTTTAAAAGTCCGAGAAATAGGCACAATTATTCGCTCGCTCAATGTATACCCATCAGAGTCGCAGCTTCAAGGATGGATTAAAGAGGTATTTAGCAAACAGCTTAGTTCATTACAAACTTGCATCACGTTTATTAGAGCTTTGTACAATGCCATTCAACAGATATACTAATGTCTGATAATTTAGATGCAAGAAACTGAAAGCAGTGATTCGATTTCGTTCAGCACGTTTTCCAGGGTGGTTATGAAGATACTCAATTCCAGCATCTGTGTTCGAGATGATGACGAAAAGCTGTATCGAGCATTTCAAGTATTGGATACAGAGAAACGCGGGTTTCTTATGCCAGACGAGCTTCGAAGTTTGCTAACTCAACAAGGAGAGGTGTTTTCGCACGAAGAAGTTGAAGAAATGTTAACAGTATGTCATCAATTTAATTGGAAGATTTAACCTGTTAATCATATAGTGACTGATGTATGTTGTCACATTTCTACTAGGCTTGCACAGATCCAGTAGAGAACAAAGTTTATTATGAAGACTATGTTGCAACATTTTAATAATGCCCGTGTTTAAATGAAGCAGCAAACAATGAAATTTGGTCTGGAAAAGGGCACCCAAAAATCGTTTATTAATAGGCATTTTTATTTTCATCTTGGTATAAAATCATTAACCTGGTTCAATCATCAAAACGCACGTCGAAGTTGGGATTGGATTTTGTGTAGAGCATCTACAATCTGGGTTTCGTCTGCATGGATAGTGACAAGATACTTGCTAATTGCTTCATCAACTATCGGTATAGGAAAATCCTCCCTTAAATTGGACAAAAGTTAGCATAAAAGGATAATCCCAAATAAAAAAATCAATGAATGCATTACTTTTCATAGGAAGTTGTAGGGAGAGTCCGAACATGTTTTAGCCATTTTTCAAGCAACACCAAAATTTCTTGAATCAAAAATGCCAATGCCTTGTTTGATGACCATGGTGGAAGCTATCATTAGAAAATAGAATATTGACAATATTAGTATTTAAAATAAGCATATTTCAGGCATATATGTGGTCAAATCACCTTGGTTTCAAACAGCCCATTAAAAGTGTTGAATATGGTGGAAAATGGTACATTGATGCCACGTAGTGCATCTACCACCCATCCCTTGTGTAATGAAGAGTCATCTTCAAATTCGTAAGTTTCTTGTTCAAGCTTATTGATTAAAAATCCTAAATTGTAAACGCCAACCAAGTGACAAAAGCCATTGATTAATTTTAAACTCGTTAGTCAATGTAAATATGTACAATACATATTCAAGCATAACCACAGTGCGCTCAAAAATACCTAGTGGGAACACATTATCGTTTGGATAAAATCTCCGACCAAGTTCTTCAATTTTGTCGCCAAGAGCTTCAATGGGAGAGCGGCCGGTAGCAAGCGCTTCTTCTTTCGCTAATCGTTGAAAGTCACATAATAGAGCACATGTCAGTACCTAAAAATAGTCTAAACCCCTTCAACTATCTAAATAAATACCAGCCATCAGCTTACTTTGATAGAAAATAGCAATCCAAGCCGATTCTACTACACCACGAACTTGTACACCATGATCCGCAATATGAAGAATTGCCAAAACAAGATCATGCATTTGATAGGGCCGAGCATAGTTGTGGAACAACTTTAAAAATAGTCAGATCAAGTAAGCATCTATAAAATCAACATTACTAGGCACTGGCAAGTCATACCAAAGTGACATCATGAAGATTGTAGTTTAGATCGTTCAGAGCATGCTCCGTATTGGGCATGACAGAAACACGGTTGTAAATTTCAAATTGAAGTCGAGCAACCTATACAATATCAAGCATTAGAATCTTTATTATCCAAAACCCATTCAAGTTTTAAAAACCTATACATTGACCAAGGTACTTACATCCAAATCATCGGTAATTTGATTAAGAAGCTCTTGATTGCCACCAAACTCGTGCCCAGCAGAACTCTTGGCGTTTGTTACAGCTTTGGTAAGATACTCGATACGTCTGGAAAGTAAAAGTCTAAAGCATCACAAAATCGTGTTTAGTATAATTCAAATATAAACACGAATAAACATCACATCGATACTGCCAAAATTTACCCAGGAGATTGGGCCATAAACGAACAAATTTTGGCAGCTTCGGAAAACCGGCTGTTGCGTGCATAGTATTGACACAAATATTCAGCCTTGTTCAAATCACTCTTGTTGGCAATCAAGTAGTCTTCAAGATATGGTGATTGAATCTATATAGACATAGACATAGTCAAGTATTAGGACGCATAAAATATAGAATATGCATTCACGTTGCAATACTGCCACATGCACACTGCAAAATCTAGATTGATAATACCTGGAGCAAATCAGTATGGCGGCCTTGTTCAATAAGCCAGTCATAAAGCGATGTATGAAAAGCTTGATCAGATGAAGCTACAGCTCGAGCAAAAACTTGAGCTTTAATGGCTTCCATATCTTCAGCAGTCTGGAAATACTTGGAGTTTTGTGGCTGAGCAATCATATCATCAATACTGGCCAGCATTCCAAAAATTAATCGGTAGCTTTCAATGCGTCTATAATAAGATCGAGAAGAGATATTGTCCTATATATATCCAAGTCGTTTTAATATGATAGACTCGTAAAAATGATGTCGGGTTAACAAAGGCGTAATACACACGACTTACAAGGTTCAAAGACTCGGTAGTGTCTTGCTCAGCAGCATATACCAGAGCAAGATCCACAACGCCAGTATAGTACTGGAGACTTTTGAAGCTCTCAACAACAGTTCTCAGTTTTTCAAAATGGATATGTTTGACCACTGACATGAAAAGTCTGCAAACAGTATTAAAAATCAACAAAAAATTGATAGTTTAGTTTTTGTGCATATTCAAAGCAAAACAGGATTGCTAGGCTTTATACTCACTTGAGGGCTTCACCAATAATAGTGAGCTGCTCATTGCGACTAACCGCTTGTTTGGCTTTTTGGATACACTCAATTCCCTATAGCAAAACAGTATTAGCCGTAGGCAATATCATCACAAATCAGCAAATTGAGCTAAAAAGCAATGCCACAATAAATGCAGGTTACCTTGAAAAACATTACTTCGTTTGTTTGGCAAATGGATGGGCAACGTTGCTGCAAAGTAGCAGTAATAATATCCACTCCAATATCCTTTTCAATCTGCTTATTAACAAGCGATGTCATCAACATTTTACCAATATCTCGGCCTTTTGATGAAGACACAAGAGACTGGAAAGTAAATCCTTTAAGTTCGCGCTTCTCAGATTCAGTCATGCTAAATATCAAAAGACATTATATTGAGCCACACAAAATCAGTTATAAAATCAGATGCAGTAGAAATTACATGTATGCAGCATGTACTCACCCTGCAATCATACTAGGAAGTTTGTAGTCTATCAAAAGTGATACAAATGAGATTGTCTCAAGAGATTGGCGGATCAATTCGTGCATGTTTGCCAGAGACTCTTGTTCTTTCTAAAAATCCAATCGATCAGTAAGGGTTAAAATTGATCACACTAATCAAGTAAGGAGTCGGTAAATACCAATTAAAATATCAACTATTGAAACACACCTTCCAGGCCTCAGGATCGACGCCAGAGGGACGAGTATCAGGGGTTGGTAAAGCAGTAAAACGCGGATATCTTTACAAAAGTTAGCAACCAAATGGGTTGGTCTTTAGCTACGAGTGCGAACTACATACTTGTTTAGAAATTTATCAAGAGATGCTAGATTCATCTGCACTAAAATCAGATCTTGAATACTTTGCGTAGCTTCCCATTTCTCTGATCCATCTGCAGCTTTCCTGTTAAAGACTAGTGAGTTAAAATGCAACATGAAACAAGCCAAAATCAAACCAAATCGATACTTTTTTTGAATAAGCTCAACAGTCCAAATAGGACGAAGTGCACGCAAAAGGTAAAGTGCCAATCCGTCATGTTTGGCACTATAATGCACTTCAAATGTAGATACAGGAACTCCAAGTGGACCACCTAGTTGTGATTATGGATACGCGTTAAAAGGTAGATCAAATCAAAGACATATATAAAGTCGTACATACCTCCTGATAAATGGGGCTGACTTTGAATCAAAGTGGCTTTCCCACCAAATTCAAAAAAGAGTCTGGTGGCAAGTGCAACCACAGCTGGTAACAGAATATCTAATAGCAATAAAATAAGTACAAGAGTAATATGAATTGAAACATCCAACCGCTAATTGAATACCTGTAGGTCCAGATTTGATGGATCTAAAATAAAACGTGTTGGTTCATAAATGGCATCAAATGTAATAAATCCTGCTCAATTACAATTTACTTACGAATGGTCACACGCAATGCCAAGTGACATTGCACAGCTCTGATCTTTTCCATACGTAATAAAAAAGTCTTCAAACCCTCGAAGATCCTGTCCGTTAGAATGCTTAAGCAATTGAACCAACAAATCTATAGGACGAAGTTTGGAAATAGTGGATAAACCTAAACCAAATAAACCAAGTGCATACATAAAAATGTGTTCAATTACATGCCAAGTTAGACATAGTCTATCAACAGAAAACAAACTATGCAAATTTACCCATATTTGTCAACAAATGAAACCGCCTTGCCGGATATTCAAACTGCATCGCAAGTTCGTTAAGAGCCATTCCCGGGGTGTTTGCTACTGAATGTTTGTCCTTGCTTGATGGTTTAGTAGAAGCTTCAGCAATTGCCCATGTTTTGCCATCAACATCAACAAAACTTCCCAGTTCAGATAAAAACATTGGTGAAGTCTAAAAGTATTCAACAGGAGTTTGAATGAAAGACATCACACTTATGTTAGTAAGCAACAAACTAGAAAGGCAAAGCATATAACAAATTAAATGCCATACCTGTGCCATCATACCGCAGTTCATGGACACTCCAATGACACGATCAACCTCATCTGAAAATGACTGTGATGCAATCAGCAATCCGTTGGCATAAAATGCTTCGTGTATCTTAGCACTCCCAACTACATTATAACTGGATAATCCTTGTGAAACAACAGGAGGCCCCAGTGCAAATACAAGTCGAAGACCAGTAGGGCCAGCTATGGTATTTGAGTCATGCATGTAGCTATTGTGAGAAATATGCTGAGTACACGAAAAGTAGAGACGAATTCCTGTCGACGTCACAGCAACCATGTGGATTTGACGAGACTCGTTGAGCGACACTGGATAGATGGACACAATTTCGAATTTGGGCTCATCCAATGCACTTTGAGGAATAAACGCAGAAAAGCCTATAGTTCGAGAAAATAGATCGGATATTGTGGCAACACGAGTCATACCCTTTCCATCTGGACCAAGAGAGTATACCTAGTGATTTAAATCAAAAAACTCGGTATTTTTAATAATCCAAATCATTGATGTACTTTTAAAAGAATAAAAAACATACCGAAACATCGTTTGTTGGAGAAATAGTATATAGTGCCTTGAGATTGTTGTCAACAGTTGCAAGTTTAACGGCATCTGCAAGTTTAGTAAATATCAGTTGTGGCTATGCCAAGTATCACAGTCCAAAAATTGTCAAGAATAGTCTTACTTTCACCTCCCCACAGTAAAAAGGTTGGAATATACGATATGATCCCACTCGAGGTACGATTGATTTTCCTTATCTTTCTGGTTAACCATCCATCTTGAGACTATTTAAAAGCAATTATAAAATTAGTCAAGTGCATGACAAATGGAAAGCTATAATAAAGCAAGAGTGTTGTGGCAACTGTACCTCATATTCTAACTCATATAGCTGCCCATTGTTTCCTCGCATAAATATACGTCCAGTATCAGTACCAAATATGCTGGTCATGTTGACTCCATCCGAGGCAATAGACATGTCTGTACGATAAATAGACATAGATCCACGCGAGACTCCATCCTGTCCTTTCTTGGAAAATGCAACTCCAAGAAGAATGATTTCCAATGGGGTGGCCACCACCAAAACATATTCAATTTGCTCCAAGAACACACCTAGTTTGAAATCATTACAATTAGAAATAGGCTGGTGGCTAAAAATATCTATTTTGAGCAAAAGAATACCTAGAATTGGTTTAACAAGAGCTGCGCTAATGATGATCTGCTCTTGATCATCAAATGTGTTGATGGCACTAAATAATACATATATACTTTGCATTAGCCAGATGAAATTTCATGCAGACTAATGGTTGATGGCAGCACCATGCACTTGCCTATCGCCACTATCATCGTAGTTCCACAAATACAGTCTATTGTCAATACTGATCCAAACTCGATTAATCTCGGGAAATATTCCCATAAAACTCCGACTTTGAATAGCTGAATCAAAAGTTTGTTAAAAAATGAATAGTTAGTTGCAAGTAACGGTCATAAGAAAAGTCGGCAAACATCACTATATTGAAAAGACCACGCAGCCAAGCGTGAATATAATGCAAAGGGTTGATAAAATGAACTCACTGTCATATTGCTGGAAAATATAGTCTGGAAGTGACAGGAAACCATCCTTTCGCATGAAATTAAGCGATGCACTGGCTTCGTGATCTGGTGAAACAAGACCTCTTTGTATTGCTTCCAAACGATCTTTGTCAAAATTTTGGTTGAAAGGTTAGAATATTTGATACAGGACTGAATAGATTGGATGAATTGTTCAGATTACATACTTTTGCACAATTCATTCAAGTCATGAAAGCTAGATTCGTATAGATAGGAAATGCCATACGATTTATATATTAAACCCAATTGAATCCGACAAATTCATTGTAGAATAACAATTTGGTAGTGAACATCAGGTTAATCAATGTCGATATATCTCCAATAAAGCGGTTTAAAATGAAATCTGATTATTACAAATGAATCTATTGTTTCATTGTATATTATACCAGATTCTAATTCTAAGCAGCTGTATAACATTCAACGCACTAATTGAACCACAAAATAAAATGCAACGCACCAATCCTTAGCAGCTCGCATATCCAGCAAAGACGCAGCCTGATGAAGAGCATTCAGTTTAACTCCCTGAACAGCTGTTGCAGAATTTGAATCGGTGTTCATTGTGCTGGCCATCATAATAGCAGGCTCAGATATCGACTGGCTGATAGTGGGGATCTGGCAAAGTGTTGTTGTGCCGAATCGCATTCAATAGGAATCAATCACGTGCATTAAATTCACTTTTAAATTCCAGCTGCACGACCTGCAACGCGACTCGGATTCAAACTTTGTCATCTCGATTCGACAAACGACCACTTCAGACTCTGGCAGTGTAAAAAAACCTTGGAATATACAAATATATGGTAACTTGAATCATTCAATATATGTTGTAAATAGCAGCCACATGGCTACCAACTACGGTCAAGATTCAAATTGACTAATTTCAAACTATTTTTGCTACAATCTTGACCCAACCTATGTCATCTTGTTTAAACTTGCAATACTTTTTAGTCTGCCGCCTCTAAAAAGACACCCACCAAAGCATCAAAGACCACGCTTGGGTCCTCGAAAAAAGACCTTAAAAAGCCAAAAAGTTCTACATCCATTGGCGGTGATGTAGCACCAATGTTGGCGGGTGATATGGCCGAGGAACTTAAAAAATATCAAGAGGAATTGGCCATTGAGCGTCAAGAGCGAAATTACTTTCAATTAGAAAGGGTACACTATTTTTGATATGCCTTTACTGTATATTTATTTTCAAACTTTTGAATCCTTTCAATCTAGAATGGACATACCATAATATGGGTGTACAAAGATGTAGATGTTGCAAGACTCAAACGAGTTTGATATGGGTGATTGGAATAATATTCAAATAGGACAAGATCAATCATTTTTGGGAAATCACAAAAAATGAACTCAACACATCCAAATCAGAGCTACTAAACAGAGATAGAGAGCTTGAAGAGCAAGAGGAAAAGCATCAAGTAGAAATCAAGGTAATGGCTACGACACTGAACACGTTTGGTTGGGTCTGGCAATGATCAAACTGACCTTTTTAAATTTGTCAGGTGTACAAACAAAAAGTTAAGCATTTGCTTTACGAGTATCAAAATAATGTTGCACACCTTCAGTCCGACTCGGAACGAGCTTTACAGCTCGATCAAGAGGAACACTTGACACGCGAGCAACAGCTTAAAAAAGATAAGCGCTCATTGAAACTAGAACTCAAAGAGTTTGAACTATCTCATGAAGATATTATCAAGAATCTCAAGCAACGCCATGATCAAGAAATCACCAGCATGCGTAATGATTTTGAACGCCAAGCAAAAGAGCTACACGCCAAGTATGAAAAAAAGATGAAGGTGATTCGTGACGATTTGGAACTCAAGCGTAAAAACGAAATTCATGAAATTGAGGAACGGAAAAATGGTCAGATCAACGCACTAATGAAAAATCATGACAAGGCATTTACCGAAATCAAAAACTATTACAATGATATTACATTAAACAACTTGGCATTGATCAACTCTCTTAAAGTAAGGTTACTTTTGATATTTAGAATCCCTGCTGTCCAAGCACTCTGACTTTTATTTGATACTTGATTTATATCTAACACTACGTACCACACTATAGGAGCAAGTTGAAGACATGAAAAAAAAGGAAGAACGAAACGAAAAACAAATGGCCGATATCACTGCAGAAAACAAGCGTTTATCCGAACCGCTTCAAATTGCTTTGGCAGAGGGAGATTCTCTTAAACGTGAGTTGGCCCATTACGAAAAAGACAAAATGTCGTTGCAAAATGCCAAAGCTCGACTCAAGGTGCTTGAAGAAAAGTTTAAACAGTTGACATGGGAACACGAAGTCCTTGAGCAAAGGTTCTCGCAAGTTCAAAAAGAACGCGACGAACTCTATGAAAACTTTGTTGATCGTATTATTAGTGTCCAACAAAAAACTGGATTCAAGAATCTTGTACGTTAATCGTTGTGTTATGCTATGAAAAGCATGCTATGTGTTAATAACTGCACAAAGATGAGCAATCTGTACTAACTATAGCTGTTGCTGATTGGTAGATTCTTGAAAAAAAGGTCGATTCCCTCAAGGAAAACCTGGAAAAGAAGGAACTGCAGGTCAATGAGGTTCTTAAAGCTACAAATCTAGATCCAGCTGCACTTTCTAGTCTTACCAAACGTCTTGAAGATGTACTCAGTGCCAAAAACCATCAAATAAAGGAGCTACAGTATGATCTGTCCAAGGTCACCAAGGTATTTTGTTTTGGCTACTTTTTGCATTGGTATTATTTATGATACGCTAACTGGCTATTTACATCTTTCATCTACTTTAGGCTCATAATGATATGATCCGAGTATACGAAGCAAAACTCACCGAGTTTTCGATTCCAATCGAAGAGCTTGGGTTTAAACCATTAATGATGGCAACAAAAACCGCAACAAACCCTGCTGGTTTAGTTGCCTCTCAGTAATGTGTAGTGACATCATTGGTCAATTTCAACCTATCGAGTTTTAGTTGTATATGTTAGATATGGCTATTTGCCAAAGGAGTTTAGTGAAATGAGTATGCAACCAAATGTTTCGGCAATAGTAGAAAACACCACTAATTCAATGAATGTGCAAAAACATCCACTCGGGTTTAAAAATAAAATTTGATAATTGTCTAAAAGCTAAACCAATTGAAAAAATTGAACTCTACAAAGTTTAAAAAATATCAAGATGTTAATAAATTCATTGTTAAAATCTCATACGCTATCCGTCGACGTATCAATCCCATATCTTCTTGGGAGAATGTGAACGGAGCTTGCCGTGACAAAAACTCCATAAATGTGCAGGTAAACACGCCGCAGTCATAACCATTCTGTTGTGTAGGAATATTCTATAAAGCACAAATATACAATTGGTATCATGAAAACAAACTCAGATATAATCTACAATGGAATAGATATTCAAAAAAACCGTTACAAACCTTTGGAATCCAGTTTTCCCAATTATCCAAATCAAGCTGTTTCTTTTTTTTGTCATTGCTTTCTTGAATCAAATAATCGCGCAATAGCTTCAATTGTAAATTAAAATAGACAATCGCAGTACCAATTGTTAGCGCAGGTGTTTTAAATGGTTTAGAAACAAAGTTGATGGATAAAGCTATAGTACCTCAAGACACAAGTAGTTATCTCCCAACAACGAGTCATAATATTCAAATTGCGATGCTTTAAAATTAATAGCGGCGCAAGTCCAATGCATCCCAATATGAATTGGGATAATAATTAAATCTATTGAAAACAGATCCACCTAAAATATATTCTACTTTAACAATGGTCTGACATTTCATCACAGTTGGCTAATGCTCAGCTAATAGTTACCTTTTTAGTCCATCTCCGAACACTGCTATACCCTTGAGTTCTAAGCTTTTCATAAAAAAACGTATTGAATATATGGATTTTAGGATACTTTTCAGGAAAATCTTTGGACCGCTTCATACATAATTGACCATAAAAGTTGATAATCTAGCCATTGGATAAGTATAAAATCGATTACTAAAATGCCAATAGTAATAGTTTTAAAAATCAAGATGAACTAGACACAAATTGCCATACTTCGTCATTAAGCCACGAGGAACCTTTGAGGGTATGTATGTCTTTTTTGCAAATACTGACACTGAATCCTTGTACAAGTAATTCGACGCCAGGAGACATAGCATCTTCTACCTTCATTTGTGCCTCTTTTGACAATGGCACTATGGCCTTTTAAAATTTGACTAAACGTGTTAGATGCAATACAAACTGAATTCACGCAACAGCCTTTAGATTCAAAGTAACTGTGTTACCTGTTGATTTTTCTGCAGCTTAAGCTTTTTGATCTACGGTGAAATAAAAAGGATCAGTGCCAAATCTACATCCCACACAAAACACTCTTGTTTCAGTAGAAAACCAACCATTTCATCTTGAAGACTATCTTTGGCTAAAAGTGAGTCAAAGATGGGAGTTTGTATTTCTGAAGTTCTAATATCACTCAAACTATGCTCGTAAATAAAGTTTAAATGATTTAGTCTATACATCTCAAACCAATAAAATATTTCCATCATTTAATACAAAATCTACCTCTTGGAACTCTGCTCAACCTTTCTTCGTAGACTTTGAATCCATTCTGTATCACTAAATGTAGTCGAGAGAGCAGTGTGTTTACTGTTACAATAAATCAAGCATGGAATGTTAAAAATCAATCATATACATGTATAATTCAAGCAGAAGCTCGATAGTGCCCTATTGTTAGCACCTGACTTACGATGGTGTGTATTTGGGTTTCGGTGTAGAGCGTGATTGAGAAACGGCATTCTCTAGTCGTGCTTTTCTTTCCAAAGATTTTACAGCAAGCTGTTTAGATGCTTCGGTTTCCTGTGCAAGTTCACCGACTCTTACTTGCTTCAAATACGACTCTACAGCTACAAAATCACTAGCAGAACTTTGGAATCCTAGGTATTATTGATGTTTTAAAAGTAATGCGTTGATTTAATTTTGTGCAAAGTAAACGTGCGTATACGAATGTTTGTAGAATTGAAATACATCAAATATGCGTTTCTACCTGATCGAGTTGCTTCCGTATATCCCGAAATATATTGCTGGAGGAGCGAAGTTTGTGCCTGGTTGCCTCGCTGAGCTATCTACAATAAAAGTAAATTTTCAAAAACACAAGATAATCAGATTCAGTATATTGATTCGTGCAAATACAACCAAAATGCATGCACATCAAGGCTTGGAATTACATGATTCCTGATGTATGACAATCCATTGGTTGCACGTTTCTTGGAAACACGATTGCCAAGATGATAGGATACTGAACCATTCTGACTACTTTTGGTTGATGAAGGAATAGAATTGGCTCTGTTTGGAGTGACAGCCCAAGCAGTTGGTGACCACAGTCTTTTGATTGAAGGCTCGGTAATTTTGTTTGTTCTGGTGGGCGACTTTTTTGAAAATGATGTATTTGTAAGCGATACAGTTTGAGAATCTGTTGTATTGCTAAGACTTCTCTGTCTGTCCCATCGATAGGATTCAAGCGATGATGAAGCTTCGATGTTAGTGACAGTAAAGTTTGTAGTGGGTTTATACGAAACGGAGTATTTTGACGGAGGCATTGTAAGAGTGTTGAATGCTGATTCTGGAGGATAAAGAGTGTCAGAAGCAGTTGGAGTAGTACTTTTATGAGCAGATGGATCCTGACTAGCCGACTCGACGCTATCCAATTCTTCAATGTTGAATGGTTTGGGTCTTTTAGCAGACAAAAGTTTGAGGGGAGTCAGCAGTTTACTAAACAAATCAGCAACAAGCAAGGAAATGGGTCGCTTGAGTAGAGAATGAGTTTCTATATTATCAGGAGTAGATTCGCCAGCATTCAATGATGTCTTGCCAATGGAAGTATCCATCAATGGCTTACTATAGCAGAGAATCTGGTTAAATTCCAATTAAATTTGCACTCGACACCATCTTATCTGCATGGCAATAGTTTACCCAACACTGAATTCACATCGAATCAATCCAAAATACAATCAGTTGCTAGAATCACTTATTTCATTGGTTGATGAGATAATGGCTGCAGTGTGGCAAGTGCCTTTTGCAGATTATCAATCGCTGTAGGAATATCTTCAAACTGCAAAGCGCTAATCGCAAACTTGGCATATCTTTGAGCTTGAGAAGTCGTTTGGTGCAATTGCTCATCAAATAGTGCGTTTGAATATCCGCTCACTTCGGCTATTGGTGTTTGGGCTTTGTGTGGTGGAATCGCATCGTATCCAGACACTAATGGTGTTGCTGGAGGTTGATGGCTAACTGGAGTGGGCAGTGATCCTTCAAACGGAATATACGGAGTGGGATGGGATGGATAGGATTGATGGAACGAAGAAGAAATAGGCGGCTGATCGGTATGTGCAGATGATTGATATCCCGTTGGAGATACAGCCACAGTTGATGCTGTCAATAGCGATGAAGAATGTCCATTATAAGCATTTTCAAATGGTACTGTTGAGGCTTCAGTGCTCATAAAGCGAGGATCAATCGGAACGGAGCTATCAGGAGTCATATTCGACTGGCTTTGCATGAGATTCATATGTGACAGATCTGCACTGATCGTATCATCTGGTTCTCCACCTGGTGGACCTGGTGTTGGCGTTCTGCCTTCTTTGATAGCTTTGATAATATCGGCTGCTTTAAACTTGGCATATCGAATTTTTTGCTGGACCTATTTGACCGGATATAGGTTGAGTTGTAGTATAATACCATTTTACGCGAATAAGCTATAAAAACCCATTACCAGATATCAAGACTAACCTCGGGATCCAGCTCACCAAATGTCTTGAGTAATTCCAAAAAGATGGATGCTGCCAGGAATGTTTTGGCAGTTTTTCTGGAAATACGGTCAGATCGAGACAGTGAGTAAACCATTATAGTAAAGCCTTTTGCGACTGCATTTAGATATTGTCAACTCACTTGCTTGCCTTGCCTGCTCTGTCTTCATTATCAGCATTGACAAAAATCTTTAATGCAAAGTTTTCTACATGTGCGTATCCAACTACATCATTCCCAATCGCTTCGTTTCCTGCCAGATTCGCCTTGTCCTTTATATTGAAAACAAGTTATTTTCATATAGTATCATGTTGAAGTCCCAAATGCAATCAAAAACTATCCGTTAGTTTACAAAGTAGCTATAGATAGTACAACTTGGATTATAAACCAAACTACCTTTTCCAACAAGTCCAGCAGTTGCAATAAAAACGCCTGGCTCTCTTTACTAGTCGCTCCTGCTTCAATAGCAAGTTTTGCAGAGTAATAGTTGCCTAGGACAGGTATGCATTGTCAGCCATGTGTTGAATTCTAAAAGGATTTAGGATGCAATGGACACTAGATAGTCATGATTGAATTGGCAGCTGCGCCAGGGATTCTATTGATAAAATCCTAAACTGCATCCTTGTATACTGATAATCAAATCAGCAAAAGCAGTCCAAATAGGCCAGACTCACAGTAGTATGCCACAATGGGCTCTCTCGCCTGCAGTTCCTGTGCACGCTGCAGATATGTCAGCACAAACTTGAGCTCATCTGGTGGGTTGTTCATATTGGCCAGCTATAAACGAAAGTTGCATTTTATTGCCAAAACTCGCCAAATATGTCTTGCCAATCAGCCCTAGTTCTCAATAAAATTACTTTGTAATAGGTCTCGGTATCAGTGTGTTCAACCCTATCAGCAATCTATCCTTATCATAGTCAATTACAGTAGATTCACTTTATTGATATACTGTCAAAACACGTATAGATTACTTGAGATACCTCCTTCGAGCTGCATAGTTACAAACACTAGAATAATCAGTTTTTAAACCATACATCTACGAATGGCACGATACAGTATTCGGCTTACCATTAATAAACCAGTTGTTAAGTTGAATAAGTTCTAAACCGGTATGAAGGCACATGGCTTGCTTGGCCTCTTCGCTCGGATATGGATGAGCCTTATGCTTGGTGATCCAGTCCTTTAAATAAGATTGCACTTCTACAGAGTGGTTTGGTCGCGGCAGGCGAGACTATCAATGCAATGATCAATATATAAATTAAAAATCAGTCGTGATTTTAAATGTTTCAATTCTCAATATAGAATGATTACTCTACCTTTAAACCTGTATTTTTGAGAGCTGATCCTTTTACAATCAAAATCGTTTTTGTGACAGAAGCAGGGTTTTGTTTAGTACGTAATATATCAGAAACGGGTGAATCTTTGCAATGCTTGAATTTTTTTGCAGGTTTGGCAACTCCTATTTCCTTTATCTTGGCATTACCGCCGTGGGGTTGACTAGGATATCCAAGTGTAGATACGCTTGACAAAGACTCTGGTGAATCGGCATTGCTTGAAATGGACAAAACAGATTGAGATAAATGCTGAATCGATGTGGGTGCAACTTGAGTAATCTCCGAAGCATACTTGATAGTTGGCACTGCTGAAGTGTGGGCAAACCCGTAATGGATATCTAGAGGCACCATATTTAGCTTTCCTGAAAAATTAGTTGCATTCTGATGCACAGAGTCAGTATTGCAACTGATCTTGACAATACTGTATTGAACATGTATATGGTTGGTCGTGAGAGCTTGAGGTTCACCATTGCACTGCACTACAGCTCGTTGTGGAGAGTTGCAGAGATTGGAAAAAGAAGCAATATCGCGCTTTCCGATTGCGTATAGTTTAGACCTTGAGCTGCAGTTGTCAATGATTTGATGGACTAAAACTACAACCATAGAAACAACCCAGCGATCTGGGCTGTTTTCAGTAAGTTGTGCACTGAACACTGCCATTGTGCACATGATAGTACTATACTCGGCAAAAAGCTCTTGAATAAGCTCCAAAGTAGTTTGCAAGCTGTCAAGACTGACGGTAGTCTCTGACTCATCTCGAAGCTGCCATAACTCTAGTATTAAAGGATACAAGGGATGGGCAGCCAAATGGGTTGATCCAATGGTCATTTCTTTTTATATGACTAATATAAAGACTTTGAAATCGTATCGGAAAATGAAGCAATGGATTGGCAAATAAATACGTATTTAACCGTTTGAATGAGCTGTCAAATGACAGTTCGAGGCGTAGATGTTAGATAAACTGCAGTCAAGCGGAAATTGTCGTTCGGTTGGAGAAAATCGTTGAATTTGTTCAACTGCCACTTGAATAGCGGTGCAACTTGAAACGGTATTTAAACAAGAGCTGAAGCTTATAAAAAGTTGTATTTATAATTTATCAGTGCACTTTAAACGGGGAACTAGTTGGTTTCTTTGTTCCGTCAAGCTAAAGTCGGCTATTATTGACTAAACGCGACTCCTTACAGCCGTTCAAAGTCCAACACTCAAATATCGACTCACAATTCAATTGATACAAGAACTGGTCAAGTCTAAAAGTACGCAATATCATATATTGGATGTCAAGTTTGTTTACACTAGAGTGAATGTCACAAGATTGCATTTTTTATTCACTTGCACATACTGCGCTTGGTTTGCATCCGGTCTGAATTGACAGCGTGGGAATTCAGAATTCGGCACCAAAAAATAATCCTTTCAATCTACAGCACCACCTCACTGTATAGATGCGTTGGATTGACTTGTATAAAAGTCACTTTCAACAGAGTTCAATTGACCCATCAAATTTGACAGGTCGGATATTGACAGTCATAAAAGAGGGTAGAATCCCGCCAGCATCCTTGAAATAAATCGCAAGATCCTTTCTTCATCCCGACCCAAGAGCTTAAAGTAGCACCTGCCAAAACCAAACAATGGATATCATTGAGCAGGCTATTCATAATGTCAAACTCCAACTTGGAGTACTTCCAATAAGTCGAGAGATTGCTGAAGAAATATTACGCTCGGATTCAAATAGTTACCAATCGCAATTACTTCAGCACATTGCTACTGATTCATTTGGAGCTGCTATTCCTTTAAATCACTCATCTCTTTTCACAGATGCTGCCAAACCACACATTAAAAACACATCTAGTCACGGATCAACTTTGGAACAAGGTTCCGATGAATCAGCAGCCAATATGCCTAAAATAAACTCTGACAACTCAACTACATCTGGATCCACATCAGAGATTCCTAAAACTAATCCAGACCCACCCAAAAAAAACGTAACCCAGCATTCACAAGTGACACATAAAGCATGGGATCCAGCTACTCGCAACCAAGTCTTTATCATTCGTCAAATATATACTGAATATCGAGAAACCATCACATCTAATTTAACAAAAACCTGGCTATCTATGCGAAACAGCATGCTTCAGCATGCGTCTCTGCTTCCTGTTCCAGATGAAACCATTATCCAGTTTGATGAAAACATGAAAAAGTTTATATCTCGTCAAATCCTGATTCTCCAATACGAATCTCTTCGTCACATTATGCGGCTCGTGGCAAGTCCCATACCAATAGGATACGATGTTTCTTCCGAATCAATCAAAACTAACGAGGAAATGAACCGGTTACGTGTTCAAGCATTTATGCCTCCTGGTAGCGACTTACTTTTAAACTATAGCCAAGTGGTCCTGTTGGAATCAAGCTTTGCTGTAAGTCAGACCCATTCCAAACTTGAAAAAAAACGGCTTGCATATTTAACTGGATTGCGAATAGGAGATGTGAGCAGATGGTGAGCACGAATGCATTTATTTTTATAATAGCAAACTAAACTGTCATCAATTTTAAAAACTGACACGCTTTAAATATTTGACAGGTTTGAAATGAAACGAGTTTCCAAGGCAAGTGGTCAGATGTATAGAGTCGAAGCCAAACTTGCCATGAGCTATTGTAACTTTGACATGGGGTCCACTTCCACAGCAATTTCCAATGCAATCAACAACTACATCACTCCCCCTACTGTGAACATGAACACGCTAGTATCACTTGGAATCCCATCCACCAACACATTCGGCCATTCCATTGCGTGGTGTGATCCAGTCCAAGCTGCAATGCAACCCTTGCCGTCATACAGAACATCCAATCAAAGCACATTGGATGTTCTTCAAGATCAGCAGCCAATCGTGTCTTCAGACTCGACACACGATATTCAAGTCGATGTCATGTCCGCCATGCCTTCCTTGACAGGATTACACACATCGTTATTTCCACACGCACCCCTAATGTTTATGGATCCTTCTCTCTTGGAACAGTGTGGCCAACAAGAATTTTATCCAAATCCACAAAACGAACATGTCACATTGGCCAAAGTGCCGTTTTACTGGAATTTTACAAAAAGCTGACCGAATACAGATTGTTTATTCTTGTTTCATGGAAATAATGGCATTCCTCGTTATGGGTTTACAAGGTAGTGCATGATTTTAGCAGTTCAGTTGGATTTCCTTGTGTGAGCATCCATCTCCTGGCTGCTTCAGTTTCCGTAAGAACTATGTAGTATCAAAACCAAGTATACACGGTACAAAAAGGATCAGATAACAAGTCCGATAAAGTAGAAGCTGATTAAAAATATATACATCACTTACTGCCATGATAAACATTGTGTGAGTGATAAAAATCCAAGACATCTGAGATTTCTGAAAGAGAGTAGACAGGCATTTCAAACTTTGTCAAATGCTTGGGGTGCAATTTAAAATGTTTTGAAAATTCATCCGAGTGGGTGGGATTAAGTGACAATGGTAAAATGACTCCAAACTCATCTCGTGCTTCTAGATCAACATCTATAGGTTGAACAAGAGGTACTTCAGCGGTCTTATTAACTGGCTCTATTTTTTTAAGAAGGTGCTTGAGGTAATGCGAGCCAACAAGTGATTCTGTATAGTCTACAGCAGCAAGAACTACTGTATTTTTCTAGAGTTGGCATTAGGATAGCCAAAACGCATACATGTACAAAATGTCAATCACTATTTTACAAGTCAATATTGCATCTAGATATTGTACATTTGTACCTGTCCAAGTTCAGAAAAAATCTTTTGAATCAATGCAGCCATAGCAAACTTGTCGGCATTCAATGGTTGAGATGTCTTGTCAAAGTATGCAGTTTTTCTGTATAGAGCATTGATTTGGTCCATGGCAATCAAAACTGGCTTCCTATAGTGTAAACTATGCATTAGCTTATCTATTTAGTTTTGTTAAAAACAGCAAGGCCAAACACGTACCTGTTTTTTTCAGTAAAGATGGACTTGATTACCATTTCTAGAGCAGCAAAAGAGGATACAGCATCCATGCTTATTGCTGATCGTGCAAGATCGGCAACGGATTTATTGCTCTCGTCTGCAACCAAAATCTTGGAAAGTGCCTTTTCGTTCCAATCCAAAAGCAATTGCAGGAACTTTGTGGTTAAAGCAGGTTGATAGTAGGTATCATTTGATGCCGAGATTTCATATGGTTCAATACCACTCGTCCATTCAGACACTAAAGGCGATATTTACACAAGTCATTCAAACTATGATTAAAAATTCAAACATTACACTTCAAAAAGTAAATACATGGACTACTCTTACATCTAAGAACAGGAATAATGATCCAATCCTTGCTATGAAAATAACTGGCTGTTTGAATCAATGCAGATGATTTACCCGTGCCGCGATTGCCATCAACTATCACTGCAGTACTGCACACTTCCTTGATACCTTCATTACTCACCAAATCAATGAGTTCGGCTGTTGATCTTCTAAACATGAGCGCTGGTGTTTCAGTCAATTCAAACTAGCATGTATTAAGCAATAATGCGCAATGAATGTTAGTATTCATCAGTTTATAAAATACTTTCAAAACTAGTGCCAATGGATTGTAGACTTGCTTGTTTTTTTAAATTTGGAGATAGTTTGGTAAATTTGGCCATGAACTTTTCAGGAAGAGTAGCAAATCGATTCAAGTTCTTTTCCACTGCAAAATTCTTTATATCAAACCAAAGAGTTAGTCGGAAATAACTGTGATAACCGAAAAGTTGAGCAAGATCACCCATTATAAACCTCAACGTATGAACATGTTCAAACTTACTGGAGACCAATGCGTAACAGTCATATCATGGGCTGACGCAGAAGTAGGATTTGCCGTTGAGCCAGTATGGTTAACTTGGCTAGTACTCTTTAGTATCGTAAAGGTGACACACAGCAGTTGAATTAATCCAGTCATGCATGAGATCAAAACTGAATGATTGGATCATGAAATATAGCGTGCAGTGTATACCTTTGAAGAAATATAAGTGGATAATTTGAGTGTTGTAGAAACTGATCTGTTTAAAACAGTAGCTCTTGATGTAGTGATGCCCAATGAGAGTCGGGTTGCTGCAAACATGATTCAAGTTTGAGCAAGTTGATGTTCAATACAAAAAACGAATTTATTTTTGTTGCATCACGAAATCCTGTTTTATTTTGCCAATAGTAAAATCTACAGCACATTGCGTATCTATTGAGCAGAATCATGACATTCAAGACTTGATCTGCAGCAAATAAAAATAGTTTTATTTATTTTGACTGACATCAAGATTGTTATTGTAAGCTCATTGAATTCAAGTTAAAATGACAATTGGATTCTACTTTTACACTCGCAAGTATGTTCTACATGCACTGGCTGTATACAAGGTTGGAAATATATACGATCATCTCTTATGTTAGCATAGAGAACAAGTCACGTGGATAATGGTTCAACTCCAATGAAAACAATAGTGCTGAATGGCATTCACCAAGACAAGCTTATCAATTCAAAACTACTACAATTAAATCAAAGCGTATAAAAACAGAATGACAATAACTGCTCCAACATTTTTTGTTTTGGTTTGCTCGGGCCAGATAGAGTCTGCTCATGTAAGTTTAGCCATTAATATGAACGCAACGGTCGTCTAGATACTATCTTAACCCTGAAACATGTCACGTCCTATTGTGCATTTAAAGTATATTTGTACACTTGGTAATGGAGCTAAAACCAACCAACATGTTATTGTTTTACTTTTAAATCTGAATTAACAGTTTCCAGAATACGATAACTTATATTGCAAGTTTTCTTTTCTATTTGGTCAAGATTGGTCGATATTATCGGTGAGTCCGCTATGCATGTATAAAATTTGATATCTGGGAATCAAGTGCTAATGTAGTTGAGTATATCTTGCGCTTTCATACTATACATGCTTCTATACATTTGTAATTAGGGATTGGAAGAAGGCATTTCACAGTTTGCAAAAGGCCGCCAAGCTACCACTGTCACCGACCTAGGACATCCCATCAAGCCATGTGTTTGGAATTTTCCAGTCGATATCACATTCAAGGCTACTAATCCATATGGTATCGAGTTTTTTAGTTTTAATTAATCCATATCCCTAATCTCAGTTTGTCATGAAACATTAAGATTGAAAGTAAACCAATTATGCTTTATCAATTGACACGAATCATGTCTTAGGATGGCCACAACTCCTTGTAACTGTGTATGGACTGGACACATTTGGTCGAGATGTGATTCGAGGATATGGAGCAGTACGAATTCCGACAACCAGTGGGCAGTAAGCAATGGGTTGAATGATGGCTGAAAGTAATGCGTGTTTTAAAATATCAATACTACTATTTTAAAACTGATATCATCTATTCAATGTATGTTTATTTCTGATTTTAAATAGGCATACACTCTATATATCTATGTTTGTTCCCATTGCAACATCACCTTTTAATCAATTTTATTCGTGGATTCAAGGTCGTCCACCAGAATTTCTGGATCCTAAATTCGCAGCAAAAAGTAATGGTAGAGAAAGTAAGGATAAACCAGTGCTTTAAAGTATAGTTTACTAGTTACACATACTGTATGCAACAGTTGAAAGTTTGAATCAGCATGTTTATTCATTAAACCAATCTAATGATTCTAGTTACAAGGGTTCGGAGTCAAGGAACAGTCAAAGTTCAGTTGAATGTATTGACAAAGGATCTTGAATCTTTAGGATATATAGTTGATTGTCCACGAGCACGGTAGCTTGGCAAGAATGCGTTACACAATGACACTAAAGACCCAGCATGACTAATCTGTTGCAGAGCTGATCACCTCAGTTTCGACAAAAAACTTATTCTCAATGATAAATCTAATACATTGCAACAATGCGTTCTTGTCTTTTTTGAAATCTGTTTCAAGCAACTAAAGCCACGAATAATATACATAATCCATGTCGTAATAAAGTGTTAATGGTTTCAAATTACAATTGATAGTGCATAGGATGGCAGAGTATGCGTACCATATTCAAAAGAGGACGACGATTAGTTCCCTTGATTGGCGCTGCTGTTGGATTTAATGGTGTATGTGTCTTTGGAGCAGACCGAGATTCCGCAAGTTTAGAAAGATCGTGACTGTGCCTACAATTGCTTCCGTGTCTACAACAACCTTGTTTAAAGAATTTACAGACGATTTGATTACTTGATGCACCTTTGTGCTGATTCAGCTTTCCAGTCATGTCCAACGCCAATGTATCATGACTAGCCTCGAGTTTAGCATTGGATGCATCATCCAAATATATAGTGCTATCCTTTTGTTCAGATGTGCCATGCTTTTCTTGGACAGTGTCATTCTTCCTGATTAATTGTCGCTTGTCTGCATTACGCCCCTTGAGTTTTTTGCCATTTACATCAATAATATTTCCTTGTTTTTGTCGTTGCTTTTCATCCTCCATCTATAAAATATCCAATGTGGATTGAATTGAAATCACCAACTTGAGTGAATAACATGAATCAAATAGCACTCAATTTATAATACTACCTTTTGCTTGATGTTGGATTCGGTTGGAAATTTACGCTTGCGTTCTTGGATCCATTGTTCAATATCCTTTGGTGTATCCAAATTAAATGATTGTGCACTATTTCAATCAGTTAGCACAATAGCCATGCATTCAGAAAATAATGGACAAATATAAGCCGAATATTAAATACCTTGGAGGTTGTATTTTTAAACTCTCCTCTTCATCTATACTTGAATCATCAGTGTCAGTGGATGAGTTTATATTCTCGAATGATGGGTTGATGGACTGTGAGGAAATCCCAACATCCATACATAATTCTTGATTTCCAGCATTCGACTGATCAAAACTAGATGTACTATCTGGTATACTATGAAGTTGGTTTGTCGAGTCTTGAGATTGAGCCAAACCTGCATAACCATTTTGACTTTTTTCCTTGTTTTTGACAGTATGTCTGTTTTTTATTTTATTCGACTTTTTTTGCTGCTGCAGTCTATTGTCAGTTGTATTACTTTGCAGCTGGTTTGGTTCACCTTGAAACTGTAAGAACTGTTGCTGATTGTACGGGTTTGTATTAAATGCAGCCATAGTAGACTGGTATGATCCCCAGTTAGAATTATATTGCGATGCATATACAGGATAAGGATAATATTGCTGATGTAGTGGGTAATGTGCCTGATATTGCTGGTGGGAGTCTGGAACAAATGAATGCTGATGAGAAAGCTCTGATGATTGAATGGAATGAATAGTTGAAGATGGTGGAGGAGGAGGTCGATAAGACGGTGGAAGAATAGTTCGATTGGATTGTTTGAATCCCATGTTCGCAGCTGGTTTGAGTATAAAATAGAAATTTCATGAAATTATAAAGTTGCCCATCGTGACTACAGTCCAAACTCCAGCATGCTCTATTCTGGTAGACCTGCGTATGCCGACAAGGAAAACAATGCGTTTCATATAAAACAGAACAGCAGTACTTCATTCGCACCTAATACTTCAAGAAAGACTGCTGACAATGGCACTGTTTCTATGAAACGCATTGTTTCTATATCTACTCCAACTGCTGCCGGTCTGCTCGTGTCCATGAAACATCCAAGTACGATTATCATTTGCATACAAATGGTCATCCAAAACAACAACTGTTTGTGGGTTATTTGTTGGTATCTACTATGCTCTCATACAGCTAAACATATCAACCATTCAACGTGATGATTAGAAACTGGACAGAAAATGCGACACACTGCACTGGTAGAAAAGTCGAATACAGTCCAACGCTCAGAGACTGTTAAAGGAGTTGTCCAGCCTGTACCAGGAAAAAGACATTTTGGATCGACTACAAAGCCTTCTCTATCCAATACCACCAATACGAAAGGAAGCTCTATTATGACTGGGTCTGTGTCTATTCGTGCACTGCGAGATGTCACTAACCAGACTCCAGGCACTATTGAACGATCTGCATTAAAAAAATCAAAGGCACTCAAGCTTCCTAAAACTACCGGAAAAAGCGGATTAGGAAAAGGACTGCAGATTTGGGCAGACGACACAAGTTCAATAGGAACTAATTCTGGTAAATCCAGTAGTAAGAAACCATCTGCACATACACCATCAGACATCGCTGTCCAAAAATCGATCATTGACAACACTGCTTATACAGAGCCTTCAGCTGAAATGTGCAGCAATGATGACCTCACAGTTGAATACATGGCACCATCAACGCTTACGACAGGTATGTAAATCAGTCATACTGCAGTTCTGTAGTATTGTTATTTAACCTTTTTCATGAAAAATTTACTTGCTGCGTATATTGCATAACTGAAACATTGCTTCAATACTATAGCTTATCGTTTTATGGACGATTTGGAGTTGGACACTTCTGTATTATGTAACGCTCCTACTTTTGAATATGTGACCAAAAGCACTATGGATATTCTTGCTCAAGTTCAACAACTTGATCTCTCGGATCCAGTTCCATCTCTACTAAAGACAACCAAAGCTTCACATCCAGAGTATGATTGTCTCGTTGATACCAACGATTTCAACTTTGATTCGTCTGTTCTCATGATTTAATTGTCATTAAACATTGGATCATTGTCTAGATATGTGTTGGTAATCATGTCAACCTCCATCTACCCATTATATTATCCAAACATTTCTTTTTTTATATACTTCAATAAATGCCTTTTTGGCTTACAATTATAACTTTGGTCAGATATATTTCGATAAAAAATAGTTTTACAGTTGTATTCACGTAAAATGGGATTTGTATTTATTTTACTTTTATCTTGCTTGAGAATAGTCAATATTTAAATATTCATTGTTTTATATTACAAATTGACTTTAACTGTCATTCTTGATCCTTGTTCCAAACACTATCCATCACACAATCTATAGTTTGAACTGGAATTACTCCTTTGTCCATATTTGGTATAGCCATGTATTCTACAATCAACACGTTTTGAACCATATCCATTGTAATCTGGTGATTGACTTTACTGTTTTGATGTATCACTACAACTCTACACTCATTATTGTTGTATTGTGAATCTGATACATTCGCGTTCGAGTTCAAAAAACAAGATTGCATGTTTGAGTAATGCGACAGTTGTTTGCATGCCAATCGCACAATGTTTGATTTGTACAAAAAGAGATTGAGCAAGTGTCAGAAATGTGGTGTTTACTGAAACTGTAATGTTCATGTTTATGTAGTTGTTCTATGCAAGGATGAGCAGAACACAGTGTTATCTAGTCAACACATCAATTATTCATGAAACTGTTTATTATACTTTAATATCCTTGACTAGTGTCCCATTTACGTGAATACGGCTGTAGATTGGTAAAATAAGTTATTCTAAAAAAACGAGTTTATTAAATGAGATGAATTCGAACCAAATCTTTGAAATCATCCCAACTAATGTATGTTCCTTTAAGGTGTCGAACACCAGACTGTGGGTCAAACGACTGTCTTCCATGCAAAATACGACGGTTTGAAAAAATGGCACAGTCCCCAGGCCGCAACAAAGTAGTATACAGCAACTCTTTTCGATTCAAAATACTTTCAAACACACTGAATGCCTCGTAAAAGGGCAAGACTAAGTCTGGTGTGGCATCCAATGGTCCTTGAAATTGAGGTGCATAGTATACTTGCAGGCCAAGATCTTGATCGTTTTCCAGTATTGTTGGGTGACGATACTGCATGTGGTGCAGATCTTTCTGATACTTGAACATGATGGGCACTTTTGTGAGAGTCTTGTAGTGATCTGGATACTCTCGCTTGAGCAATTCTACAGCTATATGAGAGTCAACAAAAGTAGATTCACCCCCAGTGGCATTGTTTTGAAGACAATGAAGAAGCTGTAGTCCTGGCGGAGACTCATAGTACCTATAAACAAAAGGTTGTCAGAATTTGTATATTTAGATCAAAGTAGTCATTTGATGAATGCTATAAATCCCCAAGCTTGTATTGTAATTTGAATCGTGTCGAATTTGGCAATCTGAATGTTGGTTCGACTCGAATGAAATCTAACGAGAAAAACTTGAAATGATTATAAGCTAGCAGGAAATATACTTACATCAGATCCATGTGAAGTCCGAGGTACAGCGATGTATACGCAATATTACTGGCATCAGGCTCATTGCGTACATCCCAGCTTGTTCCATAAAAGGTTTCTTGAATACATCCCATACGCTTGGCTAGATGCTCCACTCGCTTATCGTCCGTGGGTACATCTGTAAGGAAGCAGATCCCAAAGTCGTGTAGCTGCTGTATGACACTTCTGAGGCCACTATAGTGATTAAAAAACTCATCATACGATACTCGATGAGTGCATGCTTTCAGATATGCACCATCCCATCGAATTGAGCGAATTGTTGATGGAGATCGTGGCTGTTGATTATAGTTGTTGCTCTGCAACCATTCAATGCTAAACTCGCTTTTATGAGGTTCTGACTTTACTGGAACACCGTTTGATTGACACAAGCTGTCAGCTGGCCATTCAATGACCAAATTAGTATTGACCACAGATATGGAAACAGGCTTGACAGTGGAAGATACACTGGCAGACGAGTGCAGTTTTTGGCCATTGCTCTCCAAGATGCAAGATGGACACTGACAGTTGTCACGTAGCCAAGCATAATGGAATCTACCACCATCGTCTGGTTTGATATTGGCTGGAGACCTAGGTTCGTATCCTGGTCGTCCCCAATACAAAGCAACACCATCTTCTCCTGTTTCCGATATAACCATGTTGACTTGTGGTAGATGCATAGAAGACCAGCCGGCCACATCTGTTTCTATTCCTCGAACTTGAAATCGTTGTACTGATGATATCCTGTCCAGTCGCGCATAAGGACGAGGTTGATAATGATCAAGGGCAGCTGGCTTGAATGGATATGCTGTTGCAATGTTGATTCCTTTTGAAATAGCATTGCTAGTAGACAATAGTCTCTTGACCAGACTATTCTTCACAGCAACACCATTCCATAAACAAGACTGCTGTCTGCACACAATAATATTCATGCGTAAAAGCCGATCCAGAATTCTAAACAAGAAATTTCAAAATAAACAACTTGACAGATAAACTCATGATGTTCGTTTTGTGGCTTATTGTCTTGAAGTGTTCGTCTTTATTTGATACACTCATTCACGTAAAATGGGATTTGTATTTATTTTACTTTTATCTTGCTTGAGAATAGTCAATATTTAAATATTCATTGTTTTATATTACAAATTGACTTTAACTGTCATTCTTGATCCTTGTTCCAAACACTATCCATCACACAATCTATAGTTTGAACTGGAATTACTCCTTTGTTCATATTTGGCATAGCCATGCATTCTACAATCAACACGTTTTGAACCATATCCATTGTAATCTGGTGATTGACTTTACTGTTTTGATGCATCACTACAACTCTACACTCATTATTGTTGTATTGTGAATCTGATACATTCGCGTTCGAGTTCAAAAAACAAGATTGCATGTTTGAGTAATGCGACAGTTGTTTGCATGCCAATCGCACAATGTTTGATTTGTACAAAAAGAGATTGAGCAAGTGTCAGAAATGTGGTGTTTACTGAAACTGTAATGTTCATGTTTATGTAGTTGTTCTATGCAAGGATGAGCAGAACACAGTGTTATCTAGTCAACACATCAATTGTTTATGAAACTGTTTATTATACTTTAATATCATTGACTAGTGTTGCAGTGACAACTAAAAACCCTTTAGATAAAGTGATGCACATTATATGGACTGCAGATATGTCATGACTTGACTTATCAAATCCGCCTTCCGATTGCTAGTTATATCCCATTTTACAGTTGTCAAGAATTGATTAAGCTGTAGTACACTAAGTGTAGACAACTAGAGAATAATATTTTTTAGTAAAAACTATCAAGATAGACACGCAATCATACAACCGTCAAGTATACCTTTCCCTGTGATGCCAATATTTCAACGTTTTGAACGTCCATAGGCTTTGAAGCTAGTTTGGAACGTTTTGCTTGCTTACTACCTGTACTTGTCACCTTAGTCATGACAATATAGTACACGTTAGAACACAAAAGTATGATCACCAATCTACAGCCGTATTCACGTAAATGGGACACTAGTCAAGGATATTAAAGTATAATAAACAGTTTCATAAACAATTGATGTGTTGACTAGATAACACTGTGTTCTGCTCATCCTTGCATAGAACAACTACATAAACATGAACATTACAGTTTCAGTAAACACCACATTTCTGACACTTGCTCAATCTCTTTTTGTACAAATCAAACATTGTGCGATTGGCATGCAAACAACTGTCGCATTACTCAAACATGCAATCTTGTTTTTTGAACTCGAACGCGAATGTATCAGATTCACAATACAACAATAATGAGTGTAGAGTTGTAGTGATGCATCAAAACAGTAAAGTCAATCACCAGATTACAATGGATATGGTTCAAAACGTGTTGATTGTAGAATGCATGGCTATGCCAAATATGAACAAAGGAGTAATTCCAGTTCAAACTATAGATTGTGTGATGGATAGTGTTTGGAACAAGGATCAAGAATGACAGTTAAAGTCAATTTATAATATAAAACAATGAATATTTAAATATTGACTATTCTCAAGCAAGATAAAAGTAAAATAAATACAAATCCCATTTTACGTGAATACGACAGTATCAAAATGGCATTTAGTATACAAATCCAAATGATAAAGTCCATTCAACTTACTGTTCGTTTCGCAATGTCAATCCCCGTTGTCGGCTCATTGTCATTGCATTGCGAGTTATATACCTGGCAAACCTAAAGTGTAATTATATGGTTTGTCAATATGGCGATATATATTTAATTCTCATGCAAAAACTATTACTGCAGCTAAACTTACAGATTTAAAATTTTGAATAAAGTCACCATATGTATCATGAATCTCTTGCTCATCTGGCATGGTAGCGTCAAGAGTTTCACGAGGACAATCTTGCCCAAGTGCCAAAGCTTCGACATAAGCATTATGGCGATCAATCACTGTAGTCAAAGTTAGAACTGATAATCATAAACAAGTTTATTTTTAAAATACCAACTCAAATAAACCAAACTCAATAGATATCTTACCAGGATTGTTAAAGAGAGAAAAGTCTATAGTAGCATTGGAAGCATGATTCAACAATTCACTTGCAGCATCCACAAGTTCGGGTGGGACAAACCTGGGAGCATACTTGCGCACTCTCAAATCATCACCAAACGGAAGATAAATACCATGAAATCCCGATAGTAGCTCTTTACCAAAAAAACCAACACCCTGTATTTGTGGTAAAAGTGCAATCATGCGTGGTACAGAATTCACGCGAGCAATAAGCTTGCATATTGCCAATTTGTTTCGATTCGACATTTGTTTTAGTAGATGAGAAAACAATGAAGAACTTCCAGAGTATTGCTATGAATTGAACCAGTTGAAATAATATTAAAATTGAATAGATTGTGTCGAGTATAAAAAATGGTTTGAGTTGCATAACAATACAAAAACTACCTTTTCATCTGGAGTAATAAACACCGAGGCTTGAAGATTGTGCTTGGCCTTTAAATCCGAAACATCCATAAATCCAACCAAAACTAGTTGCGGCTCTCCAAATGATTTAATATTGCACTTTTCTTCATTTGTAAACACAACCTAAATTACATATTGTCAATACATAAAACAAGTATATATACATATATTCCAACAAGCAATCACATGCAAGTTGAATGACTCACTTTTTCGGTTTCAAATGAATAGCATAGCTTGAGATCATCAGGAATCATCAACTGCCCCGTAGTCTGATATATATTTATCAAACATATTTCAGAAATGATCAATACGTTGTATATCATAATGTCTCATGCTTACCATGCACGTTAATATAGACTGAAAATCTACTTGTTTCATTGTAGAGTGCTCGAGATGTTTAACTGATTGACCGTTCTTAGCCTTTACAAGATATGTTCTGTAATTTCACAAATCCAAAATATACATATCAATAAAATCAAACTTGGCATACAATTCAACATGAAATAGATATTCTCACCCCTTTACACCGATTCTAAATCCTCCTGGAAGCGTAAATGGAACTCGAAACACAATACTTTGTTTAAATTTTTTAAGCAGAATGCGATTACAAAGTTCCGAAAAGTTGTCACTTGAAGGAATAGTAGTCAGATCAACATCATCTCCCAGCCAAAACTCGGGAATTTGGTTGTAAAACAGATTCAGCGCAAAAAAATCTGTATCTGATTTGTCAATTGCAAACAGCTCCACCGATATATACATGCTCTCCAGCTCCTGTTTTGGGAAATGACCGAAAGTTAACTATCCATTTGTATCACCAGCTTCCTAAGCCAATTCTAACAAATATTAGTTAAATGTAAAAACAAAACTTTAAATTACCGAAATACGCGAACGAGTGGCTGCCAGTGATAGTGCATCAGTGCTGGTTGGCAGATCTTGGTTTGTAATGACAAAGATGCGTTTTCGTGCCAGTCGAGGTGCACTATAGTCGAAAAATGTATATTTGAGTTAGTGCACTAATCTATGAATGGCTACAGTTGATTATATCAACACAACACCTTTTTGAAAATATAGACAAGGCAACCCAATATACATCACTGTAATTATATGGGTCAGTAGCAGATCCGATCTGACTTTCAAACACAGAAGAATCTACACTGTTTTTAGATGACTGCAATAATAAAATGCGTTATGCACATTTACTTGACAAACTGGTACCTTTGGCCATATGTTTTAACTCGAGAATTCGATTGATATCAGGGAGATCTAAATCATACTTGACATATATTGATTTTGCGTGCATGGCATTCTGCGTTGTATTCTTGAATATAAATACAAGGATTGTATTTTGAAAAACCAATCAGTAGTTTGATGTGTTATTTTAACGGTACTCTATTGCTCTGACAACAAGCTTATACTCACAGTTCCGTAAAAGACCAAGCCAATGGTATCTGAATTGCTTTCAAAAACCTTGGTTTGAAGATAGGCAGCAATGCTAGATAATGCAGTATTGAATGGAGAGATCGATTGGCCGTCGGGCACTTGATGCATTTGGAATGCTGCATCGACTAGAAATAAGTCGCAATATTTGTCTTGTAATCTCTCCTTATAGCATTCAAGAGTAGTATTGAGAGGAGTGGTGAATCAGCATCCAGTAAAATCTAACAGATGGTTCTTGAATCATGACATCTGATGCAGTATTAATATTTACTTTGGTTTCTCCTAATCCTGAAAAATACTCGTTAGTGTCATCATCGTCCGATTCATATGGCAATACCCGCCAGTTTGGTATAGACGTGGTTGCTGTCAGTGACTATAAAGCAAGTTCGATTAGAATGAAAGTGTTATACAACCAACTCAAAAAAAGGATTGGCATTCTGCAATACACTACAATCTAGCATGCATTACTCTATCTGAAGGACTGCCAGTCGCCATAATACAAGAGTCAAAGTATAAAAATAGTCAGCTTCATGAATGAACAATTTTAAACCACTCATGGCTATGACAAAAGGATGAGAACAGAGGAAATGAAAAACTGTTTGAAACCATCGCCATGGCTGTGAATCGTGTTTTAATCATTCAAATCCGATTCAATCGCTTTCGTGTGTGGTCAAGTTTCGTTGTTGCTTCTGCAATTCACTACCAAACTCAGTATCCTTTTGAAGCTTGAGCAAGGGATTTTGGGAATTACAGGCTTACATTGTGGATTGCAAGCTTGCATCGCCATCAAAAATAAAAGCTTTATACAATCTAGGCTTCAGAAAAACACTGTATTTGGTAGTGAATTACAGAAGCAACAAAAACAAATCCGACCACACACAAAAGTGGTTGGATGAAATTCGTGCGATACTTTCTCGTGCACATGATGCACATTGATGGCGATGGTTGCTGGCAATTTTTTATTCGTATCTTCATTCTTTCCCACTGTTGATAGTCGTGAATGATTCAAAAAAACTACAAGCGCCCATATCCACACGCCTCATAATTGAATCCACCCAAAATGTGCTTTATATCCACACGCCTCATAATTGGACCCATCCATATCTCTTTTAATTCGTTTCATATTCACGGTTTATTTTGCATCCACTCACGATTTGCTAATTTTCTCCATATTCATCGCCTCATAATTGGACCCACTCTCTTATTTAGTATTCGTATAGCTTAAATATCGTGTTTATATCCCCTCGGATCCTTTACGTTATTGCTATCGAAATGTTGTTTGCGAAAAGTATCGGATGGAAAGCCATCCTTTTTGCAAGCTTTGGTCTCAGCGCTATTGCTGCACCAAACACCCCTCATACTATCAGCATTACCATGGATGGTAAATAGTATTGCAGTCCATTTGGATCATTGATTACATGCACTGCAACACATTTAATCAAACATTTTATTTTAATTACATTTTACAGTTGACGACAGCTACTCTCTTACTTTTGATGGAACTGACTACAGTGTGTCTTACTCTGATTCGAGCTGGTATACGATCAAAACCTACACTAAAAATGTTACTGGCGACGGCCCATGGCTGATTGCAGTTCACGCCAATGATTACGGAACCATTGCTGGTTTATTTGCAAGCGTTTTCTTGGATGGATCTCCTTATTCCACAACCGCCACAGCTAATAACAAATTCGTCATGAGTCCCAATACGCCCTCTACCAACTGGAACACCAATATCAACTATGACGACTCGCAGTGGTTTACTCAAACCACTGATAACTGCCCAATAACCAACATGTGGAGCTCTATGCTCCCTTCTCTTGATCAACAAACCAAAGGACAAGTAGCCCGTTCTATGTAAGTTGTAAATATATACTACGAATTCGCGTCATGTTGTAAATTCTCTTATAAATTTTACTTACATTTTGACGCAAATGTAATCCATTAAACCGTGTAGGTGGTATCCTGACTGCAGAAACACGGGCACAGTTGCAAACCCTAAAAACATGTACTTCCGTTTGCTTGTGACTCCCCCACCTGTAAGTCCGTCTACATTAAATTGTTTTGATGCCATGATAAAATAAGTCATGAAGACTGCTAACAATGTATATTTACTCTTTAGACTGCCCCAACTTACGGATATACCAATCAGGTTTCGACCATTGCCGCTTACGCGTCTGCTGCCACTACCACTTCACCAGCAGCGGTTGTCACTACCACCTCGGCAGTTGCTCCAATTGCTACCCACGTTATTACCATTACCGCGGTTGGTAAGTATCACTGCCACGTTTATATCGTGCCAATGCACATACTAACAGTCGATTATTTGCAATAGTTGATGACTACTACGAGATGAAAATCAACTCTGTGCAGTACACCGTTCCTCAAAACGAAACCAACTGGAAAACTCTCCGAACCTATAATCAAGTTGTGTATGGCGACGGACCTTGGTTGATTTCCATTACAGGACACGATACCGGTGGTGCTTCTGGTCTGTTTGCCGCTGTTTACATTGACGGCAAACCATTCACGTTCACCGGATCAACTGGCAACAAATTTGTCATGATTGGTAATACTCCTGCTCAGGGATGGGATACCAATGTTAACTTTGATGACAGAGCATGGTACACACAGACCAGTGATTCGTGCAACTCTGTAGTTATTGGATGGCCATTTATTTCAACACTCGATGCCATGACCAGACCTCAACTTGCTCGTGCCATGTAAGTTGACTATTTTGATTAGATATGCAGACTAAGCTATAGATCAGTACTAACCAGTCTGTAATGTTGCAGGTGGTACCCCGACTGCACTAGCACTCCTGGTGATTCTTATACCCCTAGAAACATGTACTTCCGTCTTGTCGTCACTGCACCAACTGTAAGTTGCTGAACCATTATGATTGGTATAGATTTAAATGATCGTGGTATATCGACTAATTACTGATTGTACACGACATTAGACTGCACCGACATCGATACCAGTTGCTCAAGTCTCGACCACTTCAGCAGCGGCGGTTGCCACTACCACTTCACCAGCAGCGGTTGCCACTACCACCTCGGCAGTTGCTCCAATTGCTACCCACGTTATTACCATTACCATGGTTGGTAAGTATTACTGCCACGTTTATATCGTGCCAATACACATACTAACAGTCGATTATTTGCAATAGTTGATGACTACTACGAAATGAAAATCAACTCTGTGCAGTACACCGTTCCTCAGAATTCGACCAACTGGAAAACTCTTCAAACCTATAATCAAGTTGTGTATGGCGACGGACCTTGGTTGATTTCCATTACAGGACACGATACCGGTGGTGCTTCTGGTCTGTTTGCCGCTGTTTACATTGACGGCAAACCATTCACGTTCACCGGATCAACTGGCAACAAATTTGTCATGCTTGGTAATACTCCTGCTCAGGGATGGGATACCAATGTTAGCTTTGATGACAGAGCATGGTACACACAGACCAGTGATGTGTGCAACTCTTTAAGCGATCCTTGGTGGACATTTATCCCAACACTCGATGCCATGACCAGACCTCAACTTGCTCGTGCCATGTAAGTTGACTGTTGATTAGATATGCAGACTAAGCTATAGATCAGTACTAACCAGTCTGTAATGTTGCAGGTGGTACCCCGACTGCACTAGCAACCTTGGCAGTACTAATGCTCCTAAAAACATGTACTTCCGTCTTGTCGTCACTGCACCAACTGTAAGTTGCTGAACTATTATGATTGGTATAGATTTAAATGATTGTGGTATATCGACTAATTACTGATTGTACACGACATTAGACCGCACCGACCTCAATGCCAGTTGCTCAAGTCTCGACCATTGCCGCTTACGTGTCTGCTGCCACTACCACTTCACCAGCAGCGGTTGCCACTACCACCTCGGCAGTTGCTCCAATTGCTACCCACGTTATTACCATTACCATGGTTGGTAAGTATTACTGCCACGTTTATATCGTGCCAATACACATACTAACATTTGATTGTTTGCAATAGTTGATGACTACTACGAAATGAAAATCAACTCTGTGCAGTACACCGTTCCTCAGAATTCGACCAACTGGAAAACTCTTCAAACCTATAATCAAGTTGTGTATGGTGACGGACCTTGGTTGATTTCCATTACAGGACACGATACCGGCGGTGCTTCTGGTCTGTTTGCCGCTGTTTACATTGACGGCAAACCATTCACGTTCACCGGATCAGCTGGCAACAAATTTGTCATGATTGGTAATACTCCTGCTCAGGGATGGGATACCAATGTTAACTTTGATGACAGAGCATGGTACACACAGACCAGTGATTCGTGCAACTCTGTAGTTATTGGATGGCCATTTATTTCAACACTCGATGCCATGACCAGACCTCAGCTTGCTCGTGCCATGTAAGTTGACTATTTTGATTAGATATGCAGACTAAGCTATAGGTCGGTACTAACCAGTCTATAATGTTGCAGGTGGTACCCCGACTGCACTAGCACTCCTGGTGATTCTTATACCCCTAGAAACATGTACTTCCGTCTTGTCGTCACTGCACCAACTGTAAGTTGCTGAACCATTATGAGTGGTATAGATTTAAATGATCGTGGTATATTGACTAATTACTGATTGTACACGACATTAGACTGCACCGACATCGATACCAGCTGCTCAAGTCTCGACCACTTCACCAGCAGCGGTTGCCACTACCACCTCGGCAGTTGCTCCAATTGCTACCCACGTTATTACCATTACCATGGTTGGTAAGTATTACTGCCACGTTTATATCGTGCCAATACACATACTAACAGTCGATTATTTGCAATAGTTGATGACTACTACGAAATGAAAATCAACTCTGTGCAGTACACCGTTCCTCAGAATTCGACCAACTGGAAAACTCTTCAAACCTATAATCAAGTTGTGTATGGCGACGGACCTTGGTTGATTTCCATTACAGGACACGATACCGGTGGTGCTTCTGGTCTGTTTGCCGCTGTTTACATTGACGGCAAACCATTCACGTTCACCGGATCAACTGGCAACAAATTTGTCATGCTTGGTAATACTCCTGCTCAGGGATGGGATACCAATGTTAGCTTTGATGACAGAGCATGGTACACACAGACCAGTGATGTGTGCAACTCTTTAAGCGATCCTTGGTGGACATTTATCCCAACACTCGATGCCATGACCAGACCTCAACTTGCTCGTGCCATGTAAGTTGACTGTTGATTAGATATGCAGACTAAGCTATAGATCAGTACTAACCAGTCTGTAATGTTGCAGGTGGTACCCCGACTGCACTAGCAACCTTGGCAGTACTAATGCTCCTAAAAACATGTACTTCCGTCTTGTCGTCACTGCACCAACTGTAAGTTGCTGAACTATTATGATTGGTATAGATTTAAATGATCGTGGTATATCGACTAATTACTGATTGTACACGACATTAGACTGCACCGACATCGATACCAGTTGCTCAAGTCTCGACCACTTCAGCAGCGGCGGTTGCCACTACCACTTCACCAGCAGCGGTTGCCACTACCACCTCGGCAGTTGCTCCAATTGCTACCCACGTTATTACCATTACCATGGTTGGTAAGTATTACTGCCACGTTTATATCGTGTCAATACACATACTAACATTTGATTATTTGCAATAGTTGATGACTACTACGAAATGAAAATCAACTCTGTGCAGTACACCGTTCCTCAGAATTCGACCAACTGGAAAACTCTTCAAACCTATAATCAAGTTGTGTATGGCGACGGACCTTGGTTGATTTCCATTACAGGACACGATACCGGCGGTGCTTCTGGTCTGTTTGCCGCTGTTTACATTGACGGCAAACCATTCACGTTCACCGGATCAGCTGGCAACAAATTTGTCATGCTTGGTAATACTCCTGCTCAGGGATGGGATACCAATGTTAGCTTTGATGACAGAGCATGGTACACACAGACCAGTGATGTGTGCAACTCTTTAAGCGATCCTTGGTGGACATTTATCCCAACACTCGATGCCATGACCAGACCTCAGCTTGCTCGTGCCATGTAAGTTGACTGTTGATTAGATATGCAGACTAAGCTATAGGTCGGTACTAACCAGTCTATAATGTTGCAGGTGGTACCCCGACTGCACTAGCAACCTTGGCAGTACTAATGCTCCTAAAAACATGTACTTCCGTCTTGTCGTCACTGCACCAACTGTAAGTTGCTGAACTATTATGATTGGTATAGATTTAAACGATCGTGGTATATCGACTAATTACTGATTGTACACGACATTAGACCGCACCGACCTCAATGCCAGTTGCTCAAGTCTCGACCATTGCCGCTTACGTGTCTGCTGCCACTACCACTTCACCAGCAGCGGTTGCCACTACCACCTCGGCAGTTGCTCCAATTGCTACCCACGTTATTACCATTACCATGGATGGTAAATAGTATTGCAGTCCATTTGGATCATTGATTACATGCACTGCAACACATTTAATCAAACATTTTATTTTAATTACATTTTACAGTTGACGACAGCTACTCTCTTACTTTTGATGGAACTGACTACAGTGTGTCTTACTCTGATTCGAGCTGGTATACGATCAAAACCTACACTAAAAATGTTACTGGTAACGGCCCATGGCTGATTGCAGTTCACGCCAATGATTACGGAACCATTGCTGGTTTATTTGCAAGCGTTTTCTTGGATGGATCTCCTTATTCCACAACCGCCACAGCTAATAACAAATTCGTCATGAGTCCCAATACGCCCTCTACCAACTGGAACACCAATATCAACTATGACGACTCGCAGTGGTTTACTCAAACCACTGATAACTGCCCAATAACCAACATGTGGAACTCTATGCTCCCTTCTCTTGATCAACAAACCAAAGGACAAGTAGCCCGTTCTATGTAAGTTGTAAATATATACTACGAATTCGCGTCATGTTGTAAATTCTCATAAATTTTACTTACATTTTGACGCAAATGTAATCCATTAAACCGTGTAGGTGGTATCCTGACTGCAGAAACACGGGCACAGTTGCAAACCCTAAAAACATGTACTTCCGTCTTGTCGTCACTGCACCAACTGTAAGTTGCTGAACCATTATGAGTGGTATAGATTTAAATGATCGTGGTATATCGACTAATTACTGATTGTACACGACATTAGACTGCACCGACATCGATACCAGTTGCTCAAGTCTCGACCACTTCAGCAGCGGCGGTTGCCACTACCACTTCACCAGCAGCGGTTGCCACTACCACCTCGGCAGTTGCTCCAATTGCTACCCACGTTATTACCATTACCATGGTTGGTAAGTATCACTGCCACGTTTATATCGTGCCAATACACATACTAACATTTGATTATTTGCAATAGTTGATGACTACTACGAAATGAAAATCAACTCTGTGCAGTACACCGTTCCTCAGAATTCGACCAACTGGAAAACTCTTCAAACCTATAATCAAGTTGTGTATGGTGACGGACCTTGGTTGATTTCCATTACAGGACACGATACCGGTGGTGCTTCTGGTCTGTTTGCCGCTGTTTACATTGACGGCAAACCATTCACGTTCACCGGATCAACTGGCAACAAATTTGTCATGATTGGTAATACTCCTGCTCAGGGATGGGATACCAATGTTAGCTTTGATGACAGAGCATGGTACACACAGACCAGTGATGTGTGCAACTCTTTAAGCGATCCTTGGTGGACATTTATCCCAACACTCGATGCCATGACCAGACCTCAACTTGCTCGTGCCATGTAAGTTGACTGTTGATTAGATATGCAGACTAAGCTATAGATCAGTACTAACTAGTCTGTAATGTTGCAGGTGGTACCCCGACTGCACTAGCAACCTTGGCAGTACTAATGCTCCTAAAAACATGTACTTCCGTCTTGTCGTCACTGCACCAACTGTAAGTTGCTGAACTATTATGATTGGTATAGATTTAAACGATCGTGGTATATCGACTAATTACTGATTGTGTATGACATTGATAGACTGGATCCATCACTGCCACTACAACTTCTGAGGATTGTGAAGAGGATGATATCACAACAGCTATCAAACCAACCAGTTCCGCTACTGTTTCTCCTATCCCAGGTCGTAAATACCGTGGTCGCACTCGTCCAGATGACACAATTGTCGTAATTCGTCTTGCAGATCCCTTCCTCAATTACGAATCGAAAAATACAGCTATATATGGGAGCTATGCACCACCTGCCCAAACCATTGCTAATTACCGCCCCTGAAAAAATTCATTTTCCAGGTTTTTAATTGCTGAAATAAAATTCTATTTACAGTCGTATTCACAAAATCAGAAATGTGGTTCAACTGTGAATGTTTTTAAATTACAAATTCTCGTCGTGTTGACTTGGTTTTTATATTTTTCAGTTTCTTTACACATCAGCATGTCAACCTCGAACATCAACGACAACTCTGATCTCTACAATGTAACATTCGTTACGAGCACCATTGGTTTGTCTATTCAAAGAGTTGTTTCAGAACTAAAAGATATGGGTTTGTTTACATACAGCGAATCTATCAAATGTCCGAGATTTTGAACAATACCAGTAGAAACACCAACTTCAATCAACTAGGCGCTGTCTTTCTGACATGGATAGTTTCCAACAACTTTGAATTACAACTATCAACCTTTGATAACCCAATAGCAAATGCGCGTTCTGAACAACAGGTTCATTGGCATACATTGGCTTGGAATTCTAAAAAGCATGAGCTGAATACTCTACACACAACCAAGGAATACCTGGAGCAAGTATGAAGCTAAAGAAGTTTGTTGTATTCTGAATCTCATACATTCACGTTCGAGTTCAAAAAACAAGATTGCATATTTGAGTAATGCGGCAGTCGTTTGCCAATTGCACAATGTCTGATTTGTACAAAAAGAGATTGAACAAGTGTCAGATGTGGTGTTTACTGAAACTGTAATGTTCATGTTCATGTAATTGTTCTATGCAAGGATGAGCATAAAAGTCAGTAAACTTTGTCAGAGTTTACAGGACACAATACTGTTTAGTAAATTTGATGTGAATTACATTTCATGAAACTGTTTATTATACTTTAACATCCTTGTCTAGCGTTTCACTTTACGTGAATGCGGCTGTAGTTGATCAAATGAGTCACGTGAAATTGCTATGAAAACAAAACTTGATCAAAAGATTAGCAAGAATTTCGATAATTCAAGGAAAGGCAAAAGCCAAGGTTGAGCCCAAACATCAATTCACATTTGAGCGCTTGCATTAGGACTTTGAGGCTCTGGTCCTAGAGCATCGATATACACTCAATCAATTTCAAGCCTGTTTATATCCTGTGTTGATTCAAGCTAGTTCTTTACTGATTCAAGTTTTGAAGGTTAAAACAGCTTAGGCCAGCATCGCTGATCTTACATGGTTCCTACTCTTACAGACTCTGGCCGTACAATGACCATGACAATGGGCCCTACTGCATCCCACTCTGCAGATAATTCTAATACTGCCGCAACTTTATCTCAGCCACAAACCTTGATTGCTTCTGTCAACACTTTGACTCCAAGTATGCACCAACCCAGCTCTTCACATACTCATATCAATGCGATTATGGAAGGATCAACAACCCCTTATTCAACAGTCAATATCGTCACAGGCTCTACTGATGTTTTAGCTTCCTTGGGAAAGCAAGGGAGAGCAACCAATGCATCTTTGCTAATTCATGAAAAGGATAAAGGTGCCAAGTTATTGGTGCATGAAAGTACAAGTTTAAGCAACAAAAGTGCCAATGCAAGCGATGCACATTTGGCATCTATATCAATCCATACAGAGACAGCAGCTACTCGATCAGCTGTCAATGGTGCTACTGTAAGCTCTTCCAACTTACCAATATCTACTGCAGTGGACATTTCTCAATCCGCTACTAGAGCTGACACATGCATTCCTTTTCGACAAGACTCTCCGCCTGCCACAGGCACTAGAGCTTCACCCACTACTGATGATGCTACCGAATCATTTAGTTCACTTCAAGCCCAACCTTTTATCCCATCACATTCTACTTGTTCATCTTCCGCAGCGGCTTTAATGCAATCCCCTGCCCTTAGTCCGTCCACCCGACCAACATCTCCGTCCAACGCATGCGACGATTCATCCACTACTCAATTAGGATTAGAAACCCAAATCCAGTCAGGTACCAGTGATCAGAGGCATGGCTCGACCAGCTATCTTTTGTCTTCTCAATTAAATGGCAGCCATCACATTCTCAAAAAGCCATGTCAAGAACAGCTAATGGACGAATCTTTGGACAGGCAGCAAGTCGTGATATCATCTGTATCATGCACAACACTCGATAAGCCAGCCTCCTACTCACAAGACCGATTGGATCTCACAACAGAGTCATCTTTGACTCGAAAGAATTCACCAGTGGTGCCGACACCAGTACACAGAATTAGGCCAAATGACAATATACCACATGTTTCAACAAACAGCAAGTCTTGTACAGCTTCCCTAGATCTAATACATGATTCTAAAGTCTATTCAAAAAACCCCTCTTTCACCTCGGGTGTGTATTGTAATACGGATTCTAATGAGATGATAATGGAAGCTTCGGCTCATGAAGTCGAAAAGAAAAGTACAAACAGTAGACCGCCTGATCTGCTAGAAGATGGAGCTTTGTCTATAGAGTCACGAATCAGAGATTGTGCAGCTCAATCTGTAGAGGTGTCGATAGATGAACCAGAGGACAAAGTAAAAATCGAAGATATTGACAAGTCAATGGAAAAAGACGCGGAGGAAGAGCCCATTCTTCAAGAACAAGGCAAGTACCATTGATGATATCCGAGTATAAAACATATGTATATGTTAACCTTTTTACGCTCATTACATATTAGACATTCAGAATGAGGCCAGACGAAAAGAGGCGTTAGTCTTTCTTTCTCATATCGAAACCTATTTTGCAAGAATACAGCAACTGTAAGTACATGTATGCTGTGCTTACAGCTATGATAGTCGACGTCCTTTTACTGTTTCAAATACTCGTTTTACTAAATTTCTTTTGTGGCTTTGTAGTTGGTATAGTGGACAAGCAGCCTTTGCAGATCGCGAAGCAGAAACCATACGGAATGGTCAGTACCACCTTGTAGATTGATGTTGAAGTGTAGGGCTTGATTCTAACAATATAGCACATATCTACATACACTACCTTTTTTGGTATGAATAATGCACTACCTTTTTTGGCTCAACTTCAGGCACTCATCCGAGTCTTTGCAGTTTACTTGAAGACATTGAACAGAAACATACAGATCATATACGTGTTACTACTGGGTTGGAGAGGATTGTGGCTCAGCGCAATGAAGTCACTTATCAAGCTGCTGTTTACAAGGCACACACAAACTTTTTGGCAAAGAAGCTTGGGCTTCGGAAAAAAATGCAGGATCAATTGCGTCGAAAGAGATGGCAGCTTCATTACGAGCGTGCTCACATAAACGATTCTATTAGAGGTATATATGTTTGCATCCATGATTGGATTACTAGAAATTAACTCATCATGATTAATATTTCACTTAGATGCATGGATATTAGATGAAGAGACCAGAATTAAGCGTCGTCGAATTGATCAGGCCAATGTTGATGAATGGAATTCTGTCATGGAAGAGTTTCCTGGGTTTCCTGCATGCACACTTTCTGGGTTATCGGACAAGGACAGAGAACTGGACTTTAAAGAACTTGGGGTAAAGTGTGATTGACATTAGTCTTCTCATGCTAAATATAGTTTGATTGGTCATGGTCTTTCAAGACGTTGTTGCGATATCTAATAGTTGAATGATTAACAGATGGCACCGTCACTACCAAAACCTGCAGCAACCCTTTCGCTTTTTGCTATCTCAACATCAAACAGATTGCCACAGACATCTACAGCCAAATCTCATACAGACTCTTCAGCTTTACCTCCTGTCAGTCTAGCATGTGACAATAATTTACCATGTCTCACGTCATCTGCACATACCACTCATGGAGAAGTGAGCCTTTCAACGAATATGTCTCAGCATATATCACAAGCCCAGTCTCGTCAGCAAGCATTGACATCCCAGCCACACATGCATCGACTAGATTGTCATCAAGATAATCCTTTGAAAAATACTCATGGGTCAATCGTTCGAGCGGATTCAAGCAATGCATCAACAGGATGTTCACAATCCGTCTCCAAGCTGAAGCCTCAACCTCAGGCTTTACATCTCGCACCCTCACAACTGCAATCAAATCACACTACGCATAGCACATCTGGCATGCCTGTCATTACATCAGACATGCTAAATTCAAACGTACATTACACTTCTCAATCACTCCCTGTTGAAGCCATGACTGCTGATGGTCAGCTACGTTTACAGGGCCACTGGTACAAGGTAGATGATCGAGCAGATTTGTATGACAATGGGTCCAAATTCACCATCAAAATTGTTACAATCGGTGATGTAGACCTGATTGTGCAGCGAACGGATGGATCTAAAACCAAACTTCCTCTTGCATTTCTGGTTGATGGACGGGTAAAGCTTAAGCCCAAACCCTGACTTGTACTGCTTTGTTATTTTCCACAGTGCCTATCCCACCACTTTTTTATAAACTTTATGTGCTTTACAAACGTTATATAAAGGGGTTTATAATAGAAAAGGATACTCTGAGAGATTAATCCGTACATATTTTAGTTTACAGCTAGCAATAATGATGAAAATGGAGAGATTGTCGATAACCATCAGTATATCATGCATTTACAAAGATACTTGCACACAACTCACTTTACTATACTTTTGTGTATTACGATAACAATCCGACACGACCAGTTTGCGAATCCTCTTGATTCAATGCCATTTGGTTTTAATCTGACACGATCTTTGGTTTTAGTCTACACATTAACCTAAACTCGTCTTGTTTTGGAATTCTTGTGTCCAAAATGCTACAACAGTATCCTGCTATGTATTCCAACTCGACAATCAAATTGAATTGGAATAAATACTTGTCCCATTTCTGTTATCAGCTTTAAATACATATCTGTCCAGAATGACAATTGACATTTTTATGTTGAGAAAAATAGACTCTTCACGCATGGTATTGAATACAGCAATGGTCAAAGCTTTAAGCCAGTGGTGGTCGATTCTTCCAGTTTCAATCCTGTCACTAGACCATTTTCTTTCACCAATGTAATACGCCTTTTCCCTGTCCATCCAGGTGAAGATGTCGAATGCCGCTCATCCCCAGGCAGTGCCATGACTACATCACCCTGACCAGATTTGCCAATGTACTCTGGCAATATTGGTTCGATAGGTCGCAAGTATGTATGTGCCGAGTCAACCATGCCTTTCAGCTGTGAGAAGGACATGGTTGACAGCTCTTTCAGCATGATGAATTGCGGTGGTAGAGTTGTTATTTCTGCATAGGTAGGCAGAGTCAAGATGAAGGGTGAATAAAATGACCAGTTATACTTGGTTGAATATAAAACCACTCACTCTTTTGTTCAAATAAAGACAGCGCATGAGTAGGTGTCATCCACTCGGCAGTGATGGTTTCATCACCATCAGCTGCAACACGTCCACCCCAACCACACTCCTGATCCACTACGGTCATAAAAAAATGAGTATCAAATCGCTTTGGCATGGTTGTGGGAGTGATCCAATTTGCCCAGTATACTAGCCGAGAGAGAGCAGGGTATGCATTGAGCTGGTTTGCCATGACACGAAACTGACTGGCATCATTATAGACTCGACCACGCCAGTCTTGGAGTATAGACGAATCAGGTGGATTATGAGTGATATATACGCCGGATTCTTCAAACGTCTCTCTAAGAGCTGCTATGGCAAGATGGGAGCCAACCTTGGAAATGGGTGATGGAATAGTGCTGTGGGAAGTAGATCTCGTCCATAATGGATCGAAATCTGATGGGCTAATAGCACCACCAGGAAACACTGTCAAGCCACCAAATGCACCATGTGGGGATCTAATGAATGATCGTGGATTGATATCAGACAAGTACCGTATATCGAATGACTAGGAATGAGTGACACTACCTTTTTAGTAAGAGAACAGAGAAATCTGGAGTAGAACCAGCAGATAAACGACACACAATTAGACTAGCAGCAGTTCTAATCGACGCTTTTGTAGGAATCAAAGCCGAGTTGGTTTAGTATATTCAGTGGTGTCGATTAGATACAACTGCAATATTACTTGTACTACACATCAAATGAAAGTCACTCACACATGGGAATATGAGATCAAGTTTTGAACTGTTCAAATCCAATGCACTGTAGTCCTGAGGGTGTTGAGATCGTAATAAATTGTTGCGATCATCACTGGCTTGACTACATCGACTCTTATACAATGCTCGAAGCTCGTCTGCAACATGCCTCGACTCTTAAAAAGCTTCTTGATGCTGTTAAAGAACTAGTCACTGATGCCAACTTTGAATGCAATGAGACTGGTATTGCTTTACAGGCAATGGATACTTCCCACATCTCTCTTGTGACTCTGTTGTTGCGTTCAAGCGGATTCGAACATTACCGTTGCGACAGAAATTCCAGTCTTGGCATTTCTCTTGCTAGTCTAGGAAAGATCCTCAAATGCGCTTCTAACGAAGATGTCTTGACTCTGCGTGCTGGTGAGAACGCAGATGTCCTGACACTGGTCTTTGAGGCTCCCGGTAAGCATAACCATAGTACTATTGCTTCAACTTATTCTAGGAACTTGTTCCAGATCTATCTTTGTATTGTTTCAGTGTTGATTGTTTTATTCTGCTGGGCAGTCATTGTATTGCTATTGTGCTGTTGATGGTGCACTGCTACTTGTACTTTTGCAAATAGTGCAGTTTGGATCTGTTTTTATTTGGTCCTGTAAAACAGTACTCTTGTTACAGTCTATTTAGTACTGTTTTGAAGTTTCCAGTTTTTGTAGTGCATTAATGCTCTTAATTCTCTGTTTATTTTTCTGCACGATGTGATTAATTTTCGGACACGAATAACCTCGCCTTCATATTTACTAATCATTGTTGAATCCTCTAAACGTCACTACTATTGATCCAGACTCTGAAAGATGTAGCGAGTTTGAGATGAAATTGATGGATATTGACAGTGAGCATTTGGGTATTCCCGACTCCAACTACGATGTGGTTGTCAAGATGTCCTCTGTCGAATTTCAACGTATCTGCCGTGATATGAGTACTTTGTCCGAATCCAGTTGAGTTTTTTATGATCGGCTTGAATCAATATGCTGTATATTTAAGTAGAGCCACAACTAACATGCTTGAATTGTTTCAATACATTTTTTGCTAAACAGTTACAATCGAGTGTGCAAAAGACAGCGTTCGGTTTATGACTGAAGGTGATATTGGCAGCGGCTATATTACTCTCAAGCCAGGCATGTCCATTGACGATAGTGAAGACACATCGACAACTATTGAACTCCAACAAGCTTGCAGTCTTACATTTTCTCTCAAGTATTTGTCCAACTTCACCAAGGCCACCCCCCTGTCCAAGACGGTTACATTGAGCATGTCCAACGAGTATCCATTGTTAGTAGAATACAAAGTGAATGAGATTGGATTCATTCGTTACTATCTTGCACCTAAAATGAACGAAGCCGAATAAATTTCTCGCAAATTTAAACTCATCATACAGTTGCCATTTCCAAGTATATACAGCATCAAACTCCACTGATTCATTTTATTTGCACTAGTTTTATCATTTCAACATTATTTTTCAACTTGACATTCATTGTCAACAGCCATTAGTCTCAATATAGCTTTAAATTTTCCTGTTTGCTTTAACCACACGTTGAATTTGCTGGCAATTTCATCTTTTAAATCCTTACTATGTTTGCAATGATTATCTAAAATTTCAAGAGTCTGTTTAACCTGATGAACAAGCAAGTGTATTGTTTCTAGCCGCATCTTGAATGATTGTGGGAGTACCGACATCAGCCAGTCTCGATCCAAACTACCATCACTGGTTTCCACGACGATTGGATACGTAGTATCAACTATAATACTGCTTTTGGGATCAATTGATTTTTGTTCTTGAAGAACCGACAACGTATAGTTATTTCTAATGCGGCTGATTGGATCTAGTGATACACTCTTTTTCAAAACAGCGTGGTTTTGTGTCCAGATTGGTGTTTTTTGTTTATACTCTTGATCAATTTGGTTGATGGGTTGATTGAAGATGGACTGGGATGCAAGCAGATCTGTCGGAAAGCTATTTGCAGAGTTTTTGCTATTGTGTTTGTATACTCGGTTGAACGGAATTGGCATGCAGAGATACTGAAAGGGATCCATCAGAGACACGTTGCTTTTTTGTAGTGCGTCAGGAGTAGATTTCCAACATGTAGTTTCACTAGCAACTCCATTCTTGGTATCTGGCTCTTTATCACATACTTGTACAAACTTATCCCACATATTGTATGAAATGTCTAATCCAGAGTTGAGCACATCGTCACGCATACCTTGATAATAGGTGTTACAGGGAGCGAGTACTAACTTTATGTACTTGAAAACATGCTGATCTTTAAAATCCCCCACATTAGAGTGACTATTTAAGCAAATGCCTTGTCCAACAATCGGTCTTGAAAGAGTATTAATATAAGCCGTGACATGATTCGATTCTGTTTGTGATGCAAAGCGTTGATTATATGGCATTAACCAAACCATGAGCTGCCCGCATACAGCAGACACGACCAATCCTTGGGATTGTTTGATTCCAATTTGTTTTGAAACAGCACCGACAATAATTTGGGTATTGCGACACTCGGAGATAAAAAGCGATGTAATTGGACCAAGAATGTAAACATGAGTATCATGACAGCGGTGGATGTAGACTGCTGTATTGGATATAAATGCTGAATGCAAGACAATAGTTTGATTCCGTTTTCGCGATATCAAAACTATTGCAATTAAATTAGATATGTTTATCATGAATCAGCTTATACAATTGGTATCAATCTGTTTTAAACTATTTAAATCATGGTTTAGCCTGCATAGACTATGATCTACCTTGTGGTGGTTCATGTGGATCTTGAAGCCAATACTGAGTGTCATCAATACCATATGCTATTCCATGTCGAGTGAATTTAAGCAAACGGTATGAAGGCATGCAATCTAGTATTGCCCACTGGATAAACTGGTTCATTCGTGCTATTGATACTGGATCGGCTAAATCTTTTTTTCCACCTTTCCATCGTCTTAAAAACTCGACAATAACTGGCTTTGCGTCCATTATTGTGAATAATTCAGAAAAAGCAGATGTGCTGGTGGCGCCCATCATAGATTCCAATGAACTGGGCTTGTCATGCTGGGTCCGAGTCGTCAAGCATGGATCAAGATCATTTAAATTATCTGTATTCTGGGTTTTTGATGAGATCCAATTACCAAACAACTCTTTTAATCCCATGGTAATATTTTGCTGTCGAGGAGATACCGTAATAAAAAGAAAATCCAATACTGATAGCCAATCCATATCAAAATTTTGGAAATCTGGACAATCAGAGGAAAAGTCTTGATTTTCAAAAATCATTATAGCTGTGTTATCTTTTGATTGAGTTCCTTTATGGGCCAAATAAATTAAAGTCAGCCATTGGCTTCCAGACGATCTCCAAAAGTTTGAAAGACCGAGACGACCTTTCACGAGATGGGACGGAAAATGCACTTTTGAAATGGCCGACTCGTTGCAAATCAAAGATGATTGTAAATTGAATACACTATTTTTTTCAGTATTATGTTTGGTTGGAGATAGTAGTGCAGGTATGGATTCTTTTTTTAAAATAGAATCCGCAACAGATGGTGTAGCATTATTGCATTCATCACTTGGTTGCTGCTTAAGATAATCTGCCAAGCTTTTAAAAGGTAAGAATGTGGCTAAAGTATTTTTGTTAGACTTTGCGATATTTATAGGATTACAAGTCGAATGCATGTGTTGATGCAGTTGGTTGATGGGGTTTTGTAAGGATGGGTTAGAGCATTGGTTATGGAAAGAGTCTTTATAGTGAGGATGCAAATACAGTTGATTAAATAGCAAAAGTAGAAATGGAATTGCAGGAACAGGAGTGGACAAAAGAATGGATACTGGGTTCAAGTCTGGTCCAACCTTTGGTATGGGTGTGCATTGAGGTGTGGAATCCTGTATAATGGCAGGTAAAGTCGCGACGCGTGAAATAGCAGTCAAACCATCTAAAGCTGCAGATTCACTCATAGCATCTGACTGGCGCAAAATGAGTGCAAACGTTTCAAAATAAACAAGTGTTTGTATAAAAGTAAGACCTAGATGCCTTTGTCCAATATTCGTCCATATGTCAAAGGATAACTGGTTCGAATGGTACTTTGAAAATGAGCTGCGTGATGTTGGTTCTGAAAGTTTAAAAATATCAACTGCTACTTGGCATAAAGCTGAGTAATTAAATGCCGAGTTCAATGGATAAGGAACAAGCGCAGAGTCAAATAAAAAGTTTCGTAGATATAGTGCCATTTATAACAAAAGATTATGTATACTGCAGTATAAGGTTTCGGCTTGAATAGTGATTTGATGAAACTAGGACAAATGCAAGCACGTACTGAATGCTTTTATAAATTGTTAAACTTGAGATCTACATGGCACAATATTTTAAAACCTGCTGCTATTTTTTCTATAAAAAGTACAACAGTATGAATTCAAGATGATAATAGTATAAGCGACTCGAGCATTTACCGAAAAATTGATGTATAGTTAAAAAATAGATGAGATTGACCGACTAATGCCAGTATTATTTACAATCATATTCACGTAGAATGCAGCATTAATAAGAATAATAAGTAGTCAGTTTCATGACGTGATTGGTTCCAATCTACCGAATATTGTGTCCGAGTCCTTTTCTTGATGGCTGACACGGAAACAACAGTTGTATTTCCGAGATTGTTTACTTGAACTAGAATGCAAGCGTATTTGATATTAAAATAAAACAAAAAAGAGTTTAACATTGTGCTGATTCAAATTAACTTGTAGTAGCAAAACGACGAATTTAACGATTGTTGAATCCAAAGCAATCACTGCAAGATAAAACAAGTATTTTACGTGAATGCGACTTGGTTTCAGTTCGCAAACCTCGACATTGGATCATCTCGGCCATCATTTGATATAGATTGCCGACCAATATCACTAGTGCTTATATTTGTTTATAGTTTTCAACTCCATGTCTGACCCACTGCCCCTGCGTATTGTATCGCCAGTGCAAGCTCTACAGTCCAAACCAACCTACAATGCAAATGCAAATGCAGCACTGGCTGCACCTGCCATGACGATATCTACTGCTGCAAGTAGCAGTGTTAATGTGCCTTCAAAAAGTATCAATTCTCCTGTCACTACTGATGAGGGCAGTCATTCACTTCCTAATAAAGATAGCAAAACCCTCCCATCAAGAGCCTTTTCAACCACTACGCTTAATCAAATATTCAACCAGATTCGTCCACATCAATTTACATCATCCTGCATGGTTGATTCCGAAATCCAAAAGCTAATTACGCTGCTCCTGCGAGATTATGTAGCATCTTGGTTTTCAATTATTTCAGACAATGATGAGTTTATTACCGAGCTTATTCGCACCATTTCCCATGTTATTCGAGAATGTGAGCGACGACTCAATCGGGTCGATTTTGTTGCGCTCGCCTGTCGAGACTTGCCAGAGATTCTACAACGTCATATCAGCGACTATAGATTGTGCTGTGAAAAAATGGGCACATCTTATGCAGGGGGCCGATCTTTGGAAGAGCTTTTTCATGGCTGTCAACCTCATATTGCTTTGAATGATACTGCTTCCGAGTCCGAGTATTTACGGGGTGTAGCCGAGATTTTGCTAGATACATTACTCCCAGAAACAGAGCATCGAAGTGAAAGCGTTAGGTATCTTTTGCGCGAGATATTGACCAACAATGTGCTTGCAATGCTTCTCAATATCCTCTCAGAACCCGACTATCTTAATTTATTGTTTTTAAATGTAAGACTGATCTAGCTTATGGTAATGACTTGGATGGAATATGTAAACTAGCTCGAGTTTAACCATTTTATGGCTGGATACATGTGATATTTAGCTTTTTGAAACAGACAATCTTGAAGAATCTCCAACCAGCGACAATCTACATTACTCGGCTAATTCTCCAAAGATAAATATAGAATCTCCTACTAAAAGTAGTATGTTCAATGATCTCTATGGCACTGGTCTAACCTCTGATGAGACGGATATTGGATTAGCATGTGGATCAGATGCTGAAAATGAAGGTGCAGCCAATTCCATTTTGTTTCAAGTTCAGGCGCCAAACAACCTGTTTGTAAAACGGAGAAAAGCACGTCAGCAAAATCCACCGCATGAAACAAAGAATTCATTTGTCAAGTTCACCATGGGTGGATTAGAAAAAATGACTAGCAGCATCGACAAGTTTAAAAATCTTGTAACTGCTCGTGATCAAGATATGGAAACTGGAGCGGATCGACAGTCGACTCGCTACGGAAAACAATCAGATCGCAGAATACAGAAAAAAAAGCTAAAGGCGTCGGAAACGGATCGCGAGTTTGAAGGATATGCAACCTCGTCTAACTCTGCAGCTATTGCGTTTGGAAAAGATTCTAACAGTACCAATCTATCTAAATCATCAATGAAATTGCAAAACGATGGAAGCAGCAGTAGCAAATTAAATTCTGACTTGCTTACTCCACAGTATGACGGTAGGAGATTATCAGATGGCGTTTCGCTTGGTCACTACGAAAGCGGTGCCAGTGACAGTGATACTATCCCACCTTTACTTCAAAAAAGTCAGCAGAATCGCTTACAAAACAAGGGATTGATACAAAAACAATATCAAGAACCTATGCTTACTTGTGTCGAACAGTCCGAACAAGATCAGCAATTGCAACCAAGAGGCGATTATAAATCATACTATACATCAACAAACGGCGTTTCGTTAGCACAGATAAATACCGATCCAACTAGGATAGAAGATAAACTTGTAAAGGATGAAGGAGTATGGACTAAATTGTATGCACAATTACAAGACGTTTGGAAGTATGGTTGTGCGCTATACCACGAAACACGATTTGGACCGTGGCATCTTGGTCCGATTGATACTACAAAATATGATCGTCAGTATCTCGAAGAGCCCATAATGGATTTGCTTAACGAGGCGTTTCAAATTCAAACCCATCAACGATGGGTTTTTACGCAAATAATGTTTTTTGCCAAACCAATTTTACACTCAGTGGCCGCACCTTTGGTTAATAGGTATGTATTTTTATCTGACCAATATCTGCTGATACTCGACTATTTCATTAAAATTTGACATTATGTCTAGTTTTTATAATGTATATTGAGTTTATACTGATGATTTTCCGTGCTACGTTTTATAAACCACTTGTTATAGGTTGATTATGAAGGGAATCTATTTTTTGATATGCGAAGAACAAATCACGTTTTATTTGCTGCTGCTTCGTACAGCATTTTGGCCAGACAACATTCCTGCTCCTAGTACATATAGTGTTCGTAGCGAACGAGAAAAGAATGAATCAAAACAGGAACTTGAAGCTCGTCTGATAGCCATGATATCACGTAAGCATAACCATGAAACCACACTTGTACTAGTTGTTTAAAGCTTGCTGACATACTAATCTAATGTGTGGTTTTTAATGTGTAGCTCTTTGTGCACCACTTCTTGGTCAGCAACTTGCAGAAGACAAAACACGATTCCTTTTCAATGTCTTTCAAAACAAGACGATCAATAAGCATTTGATTTTTGTGGTTGTGGATTTATTTTTAGCACATTTTGCTCCCGAGTATGCAGAAACTCGAGTTACAAATGACTAGATGTTTAGTTGATACTGGTCTTTTGGTGAAAGATGGAACTTATTTTTATGAAATAAACAGCACTGCTCAATGAGTCTGATCTGAAAACATGAATAAATGGATATTAGTGTGGCAAGACTTTAAAACAATGCATTGCAGAGATGGTCAGTTTTGAATAAATTTGCGGTATTGGGAAAGCTGTACATTGTACAATTATCGGATTCATCCATTGAAATTTAGATGTTGAATTTGAGTGGTCATTGCAGGCTCGTCTTATATCCTAAAATATCTCGTACATTCGCGCTCTCCAACGAACCAGTGATTGCACATTTCAGAAACGCAACTGTTTCATGCCAGCTACCAAGAGATCAGTAAACTTTGTCATAAAATTCAAGACACAATGCTGTCCAGCAATTGACGCCAATCATCCAAACTGTTTATTATGTATTTTATCATCCTTGTTGGTTTTTCATTTTACGTGAATACGACAGCAGATTGCTAGCAGAAGATCAGCTACCATGGAGTCTCTATTGACTGGAAACCCATATTTCTCAGCAGGGTAAGACACTTGAAAGTATGTCGACTGAATGATGGATGTGGTATTTCTTTGCACAATCAACACATTGATGTTTATTGGTATTATAGATTTGGTTTAATTGGCATCACTGCAGGTCTGGCAATTCTTAGAAAAGGAGCAGTTCATGGAGTTACAATGGCACGCCGCAAGCTACTTGTTTCACTAGAGATTCCAAGTAAAGACCATAGCTATTCATGGTTTCTTCAGTGGATGACAGCCAACAATGCTCGAAATCTAGCTGCATCTACTGGACAGTTGGCTAGAGGACCTGGTGGACTAATGCGACGGATTCTTCAAGCTCGGCCACATCAGTTGGCTATTCAAACTACCTTTACTCGACATGAGAATGGTAGTTCATCTACTGAATTTCTGATGGTTCCTGGTAGAGGAAAACATTTTTTTGAATACAAAGGGGCTTGGTTCCAGGTAAACGAAGATTCAAGATTCAGTTTACGAATCAATTCTAGATTCATCTGTATTGACAGCTTGCCTATTCTTGTAATGCAAATTGCATTAGGTTGAGCGACAGCGGGAACAGTCAACTATTGATCTGACAACAGGCTCACCATGCGAGATTGTCACTGTTACCACACTCAGTCGAGATCGTGCACTATTATCCCAGATTCTCGAGGAAGCCAAAGAAGTCGCGCTAGCAAGCGATGTAGGAAAAACTGTCATTTACACTTCGTTTGGACCAGAATGGAGAAAGTTTGGTAATCCTCGTCGTCGACGGCCACTTGATACCGTTGTGCTGGATCAAGATACCTCCAGCATCATCTACAATGACATCAAGGCGTTTCTTGCTGGTGGATCATGGTACCACACACACGGTGTACCTTATAGACGAGGATATCTACTATACGGACCACCAGGGAGTGGAAAGACTAGTTACATTCAGTCTCTTGCAGGAGAACTCGGCTACAACATTTGCATTTTAAATCTAGGAGAAATGGGCATGACTGATGATCGGCTTGCACATCTTTTAAACAATATTCCTGCTCGAAGTATTATCTTGCTCGAAGATGTAGACGCAGCCTTTCCAAGTCGCACTGCGGTATCCAACGATCCCAACACAACCCATGTACAAACCAACTCTACTCGGTCTATGCTGACATTCAGTGGCTTGTTGAATGCATTAGATGGTGTTGCTGCAGCTGAGGAGCGTATTATTTTTATGACTACCAATCACATGGATCGGCTAGATAATGCTCTTGTTCGACCTGGTCGTGTCGATGTTCGGGCGTATATCGGAAATGCTACAGAACTCCAGGCACGGGCCATGTTTTTACGATTTTATGATGGACAAGTAGACCTAGCAGATCAATTCACCAAAGTGTTGGTGGAGCGTGGGGCTATTGGGAATATTAGTCCTGCACAGTTGCAAGGACATTTTGTAATACATCGAAAAAGTGCTCAACGTGCTCTAGATCGAATCGATATGCTCTTGGATAATTCCTCACAATAAATGCATTACTACTTGAATTTTGTTTATTTGGACCAAGTCGTATTCACACAAAACACTAAACTTGGTAGTGTCTTGATATGAAATAGGTGTGGTTGATATGCTTTGAAGCATACTAAAAGAAACCATTGCTACACAGATTATTAGTGGAAAAAGTATGCTTTTTATCAGAAATATTACAACATTAGAATTCAAACCAGGCCGAGTCAATCATGAGCAAGTTAGATGCCAATGTAAAGAGAATTGAGTATTGAAACAATAAGCAGATCTTGTTATTAAAGAATGGTACTACCAGTCTGCATTCCCGACTCCCGTGTTGCAGCCTCTAAAGACCACGATGTTCATATCTAAAAGCAACGTTAATTTATTTACAGTTTGACTAGGTTTACCTACAATTTGCTATTTCAAAATTCAATATTCACTCCATCTACAATGGCATTTTGGGATACTGCAATACATGGTCGAATACATCGATACAGCACCATTATACAACTGGCCCGCATAATAATTGAAAAACTCAACAGGGCCAAATCCCTTGAAAACATGGCAATCCAAACGTCTTGTTTCCCACCCATGATTGTATAGTATGGGTTGATTCCAAATGGATTTTCATTGAATCCCATTACCATGGCAAGAGGCTGCAACCAAATCTGGATTGAATCATGGAGTTTCTTGGTTGGGGTGGGTATGGTTGGTAAAAGCAGTCGAGATGTGTACTTGTTTTTCCGGACTTCCAAGTCAGCATTGACAATGCGGAGTATCATGTGCTGAATTTCATAAGGAATTGCTTTAGACGATTCGATGGTATCATATGGTGTGGTGTTGACAGGTGTGTATCGTATTTGAGTCAATGCTCGTACAACTTCCATACGATATGGCAGATGTGCTCGTGTAAAGATCCAATCAATCAATTCGTACTGACATTGCAGAATGTTGGTAAAGTATGCTGGTGGGTTTTGTGCAATGTCTAGGCCCGGATAGATCAAAACCTGTATATTGCTGATAATGACATAGAGTGGCCATAGCATCCATCCAATTGTGAATGACATCAAGAGGATTCCTGGTAAACTGGCCTGTGTTGCGCATTCACATGTTGCAGGATTGGAATATTCGCATTGACCCATTTGGATGTTTTGCCAGCTGATGAGAAGAGCAATGATTCCTGAGAGCAAAGCAAGGTGGATTGTGCCAATGCATATTCCAATGCATACAGTGAGTTTTTTAGAAGATAGAATGTCAAGAAGTATGCTTTTTGCATGATAAGATGCTTTACTTGCGATTCGACACAGGGATTCATATAGCATTTGAATATAGATGTTTGTAGACGATACAAGGCCCTTGTAATTAGATTTGCGTTAGCAGTGCAAGAATAAACAAGCTTTACTAACCAATGGTGTCGTGTTACTAAAATTCACGAGGTTTGATTCACATTCTATTGTCCATTCCAATGAATAGAAACACTCAAAGGGTCGATCAAATATCTGCATACCCCAAATACATGCAATACTAAGTCCTAGATATGGTGAAGCAGATATATTTTCAAATCTATCAAGTGGTTTTGACAAACTTGACAGGTCTCTCGCCAACACCACCATGACAGTCAAACACAATTCCACACACAATGTTCGAAAGTGCTTCAGTCTCTTGAGGAGTTTCTGCCTCAGAATAAACACGAACAATGTCCTCTGTACCACTGGGACGAACAAAACAGCGACCTTTCGAAAAATTCTTTGTATGTTCATTGATCTTGGCCTGAAGACCTTTGGGCGAAGCAAGCTCCGTGTCTGCATTGATGGGAACAAAAAGAGTGCGATCCAAGACCTATAGTTCAGTTAAAAATAGTAGTGTCTAAGTGATGGATACTTTGAAAATCATCTTGGACAATTTAAACCTATAGAATAGCGTAGCTCTCACCTTGACCTTCTCTTGCTTGCTAGGCAAATCAGTGTACGCCTTGTCCCAAGATTCAAACGACTGTTGGAGATTTAAAAGAATAGCCTCTACCATCAGCATGTCAGAAAGTGCATCCCCAACAGTTTGGTTGATAAGATCAGCAAATGTACGCAGCATCCCAAGGGCTTTGATCTCTGCATCAGATTTACTGAAAATAAAACATCAATTTCAAATTCCAGATTCTTTATGCAAATAAAAGTATAAAAATGGAAACAGGATAGCCTACCCAGCAGTGACTTCAAAAGCCTGAATAGCTTTTTTACTGAACAAGACAGTGCCATGACCGTTGGCTTCAAAGTAGACGCCTACATCAAAATGCTCAGCTTCGTGATGAAGATGCTTGACACCTGTTGGAGTAAACACCACTGGAACTTTCTGTATTCCAAACCATTACAAACACCTGCATTAAAAATCATATTGCTAATTTACAAAACACATTTGTGGAAGGACATACTAAAGTATCTTTGACGTATCGAGTGGAGCTGCCATTTGCATATGCAGTCTGCACCAAACCAACTTTGAGATCAGAGCCATCAATATGTTTGGCATTCGCAGTGCGGATCAAAGCCATGATATATCCAGCAGCAAGAGTGGCAATTTTATCACCATCAAGAAGCTTAAATGTGCCATCTACAGGACCTACTGGTTAGCATGATACAACACGAACATGAATAATTACCCATAACTTACCACTGTTACAATAATAAAACACAATACGATCAGCATCACCATCATACGAGCACCATCGTTGTCCTGGAATCATCTCAAGACCTTCTGATGCCTTTTGATTCAACTTGACAAAGTCTGCACCACACTATACCCAAGAATTCCAGTCATGAGTATATTGATAGTGAACAAAACTTTAAAACAATTACATGGCAATTAAAACATAAAACTGTACCTTGAAATTAAGCTTTTCGCTGCTAGCCGTGTCGGCATTGACAATGTCTACATTCAAATGATGGGATCCAAGAACAGCCATAAACTCACGCAGGGCATGTGCACCAATACCATTGGCAGCATCCACATGAAGTGTTGGTAGTGGTGTAAAACCATTCTATTGTTATAAGTGGACAATCAACATGGAGACACACCATCAGCAATCGACCATACCCATGCAGTATTTTCTTGGATTGATCTGCATATCCAGAGCAATATATACTTACAGCAAGGTTCTTGAAAGCAACAGCAAGCTTTTGATAGTAACCCTTGGTAGTAGGTTCGCCATAGGCGTCAGTAGTTCCTGCAGTATTCAGACAGCGAGTGACATAATGAAGCTGTGGAGTCGTCATGAGCCCAAAATCAGTGAATTTGGTGCCCATAGCCAAGACTCCTTCCTGCAGAGAAGCAACAAGAGCAGTCCCGCTTGGTCTAAGATACACAACTAAAGGTTTAAGATCTGCACATTCATGCTGACTGTCCAGCACAGAATAGTTTGATCTTACTGACCTGGTATCACGAGCCACAACCACAGCAGCAGGCTGAGCAAGATCGATATGCTGAGAGGCGACAATAGCCTTGATGGCATTCACCAATTCCTCGTCTGACGCAGCATTTGCCAGATCCATCGCATAAACCTCCCAAGACTGGTCGAGCATCTCGCCAAGAGGCTCAACAAGCTTTACTCCGTTGTCCTATAAATTGAATGAGTTGGTCATCATGGTTGCTTATATGAACTAGTAGGGAGTTGAACCACTAATACGGATCTGGTCAATACCTGAGCAGGATTGTGAGAGGCAGTCACCATGACACCAATAGTCTTTCCCTTGAGGCACTTGGACCGCAGGGATGCAAGAACTCCCACTCGATACATGACCGAGTCCAACAAACTGGCACTATAGATCGTTATCAACAAGTCGATGTTCAAGAATGCAGTTAGAAGAGTTGCACACTCGCATAATAGTAGTTGTCTATCTCACTTCATACGGAAACCAGCAGTTCCATAAGAGTATTTATGATCTGGACGAGGGTGTTTGGCAGAGCCATGAACAACAGCAGTGAGCATGGTGGCAGTCATTTTTTAGTAGATTCAAGAGAATGCAATATTGATGGACGCGATTACAAGAACAGAAATGGGACAAGTATTTATTCCAATTCAATTTGATTGTCGAGTTGGAATACATAGCAGGATACTGTTGTAGCATTTTGGACACAAGAATTCCAAAACAAGACGAGTTTAGGTTAATGTGTAGACTAAAACCAAAGATCGTGTCAGATTAAAACCAAATGGCATTGAATCAAGAGGATTCGCAAACTGGTCGTGTCGGATTGTTATCGTAATACACAAAAGTATAGTAAAGTGAGTTGTGTGCAAGTATCTTTGTAAATACATGATATACTGATGGTTATCGACAATCTCTCCATTTTCATCATTATTGCTAGACGTGAAACTACATCAGATTGAGTTTTCATCACAAAAACTTGAATGAATTCCTACTACGCACAAGAGAATGTATTGTTTACTGGCACTCCCATGGAAGAGTATTTATTGGGTAATGATAGTCTTGTGTTGATTTACTGCCAACTGCATACTAAATACTATTTGGAAATCAGAATTCAATATAGATGAAGCCCATGAAGCCATCGATCCCATACTAGCCAACCACGATAGTGTAGCATTGAACCATCATTCCAAACTGCTTTCATTACCATCATGGCCTAGGATATTATGGAATGGGTTTAATGGACTATACTTTGTTGCACTTCATTCCTGGCGTACAATATCAAACTCTTTTGGATTTAATTATCCTACTGTTTTGACAAGTGATCACATTGCATTCCGCTCATATTATGAAAGTATCCTTAAAAGGCTGATCGTCAGTCAAATATATCTGGTGCATGGACAGTATTCAGAACTGGAATATACCACTGATTCTAAACCCATACACCTCTATGGCTCTAGTCTCTGGCTTGGTCATCTCGCTGCTGGAATCACTACTCTTTCATTGGGGTTGTTTACTGGTGCAAGATATACCAGTCTTTCCAAAACGGCTATACATAGCATCATGTCTATAGGAGTAGCATATCTGTGTTTGAAATCATCTTTTGTGAGTTATTTTTCAGAATGCAGTAGATCGTTCCAATCCAACTGGTGTATATTGACTTGCAAAGATTTGGTACATCTAGAATGTAAAGTACATGGACATACTGCGAAAAACCATTCATAGGCAGTTATTAGACATCACAGACAATGTAAAGTTGTATACACGATCCATGCAGAATGCATTTCGGTACATTCAGGATATCGAGACAATGGCACGAGGATATCGACTGTAAGTCACTTTTAGTATACTGCTCAGACAACCCTTCAAACTGGTCGAGTCTATTTTAAAACTTGTTTAATACAATATACAGTGGTGCTATTCACGGCTCTACTATTTGTCGAGTTGAGCGTTCATCCAACATCAGACACTGTCTCAAACTAAGAAGATCTATATTCGACATTGTTCAATACGAATATCAAGCCATATACAATATAATATCTCCAGAAATTTGTTTAGAATTTGATCAAGATTTGCAGAAAAGTATTTGTATTGAAGAGAGATTCTCACTGGTTTCACTCAAGCAATATTTAGCTGGGCTTTACGAATTACGGATCAAGTTGCTTGATGTATGGTTAACTAGCGGTCTATCTGCATTGAACAAGGATAGCTACGAGATATACATTAAAGAAATGTTGGAACTTTCACAATCTATGAACCATTATCTTTGTTTGATCCAAAAAGCCATTGGCGACCTATCATCTGCTGAGCAAACACGGATAGGTGAGTAAATTTGCTATTCTACTGTATGAATGCAAAAGCCAAACTTTGAAATATCAAATCTAATCATCAAGTCAATCACAGGTTCTTCGTTGTTTCTGAACGGATCTACTATCAATCATAAACCTCAAAACAGCGCGTCTACTTTGCAAACCAAGGTTAAATTGGCAGTTCGCGAGCTATCAGCCAAGTTATTTTACTTGAATGAAAGACTAAACATAGGCACGTAGTTTTGTTTGTTGTGTAGTTGAACAGCAATATGTACTGATGTTTAGCGGGTTTGTTATGTATCTAGATACTGAAGACATGGTTGATGACTGGAGTGATGCTATATCTACGTTAGATTTGCTGAGCAAAGAACTGAATCAACTGTCGCATGAATGTGCAGCGACTGCACAAGAAATCACTGGTTCCAATATAGATCATTTAAATAGCAATACAGCCCAATGCATGCATGACGAAAATTTGAATGATGTTACAAAGCAAGATATCAGTCAAGATGAACACGAGGATGTCATTCAGTTAAATGACACTTTTGACTCTTTATCTACCCAAATGGTTGCCATTGGGGAAATGTTTGATTCGGAGACATTGATGGAATCAAAAGCAGATGAAATGGATATCAAACCAATCATGTCAAGAGAGGAGCGAATTGTGCACCGAAAGCAGCAATTAGCAATCGAGGTAGTACTTTGTGAATCTTTTGTTGAATTGTTTTATATTTATTATGCATCTACATTAAAAGGCACGTCAGTTAATGTTTTTTATTGATTGGGGTGTGGCAGGCAAAACAAAGGGCAAAGGCAGTTTCACAATTTGAAGTGATGGCAGAGCTCACCAATGTACTAGCTGTTAGAAAAGAAGCCAAAGCAGTGCATCCTCAATAGAAATTTTAAATGCGGATCAAATCCAAGACATTTCTACCATAGTGACCACCTGAAAATTAAGTCCATTATCAATTTTATTTGATGCAGTTGTTTATTTATGATTTGTTGGTTTAATCGGTAAAAACTTCCTCATCATACTCTAACCAGTCATGATCGTATTCCAAATCATCATCCAGCCATTCCGTTTCTCCAGGATCAATACTATCGATCACTACCTCTATCCTTTCTGGAGCAGTATCCACGAATAGCTGTGGGTTGTGAATATTAAAGCACGACGATACATCCAGATACGATAGTTTGACGAGTTTTTTCAATGCCACTGTAACAGATTTGTCGGTGATTCTTGTTGCAGCTATGTTCAAAAATTCTAGATTTAATAGTAGGGTGCATATATGCACTATGGATAGATCTGATACTCGGGGAAGACAACTTGCATCTAGAGATATGAGGTGAATACACTTGGCGATTGCTGCAATGCCCTCGTCAGTGATTTTTGTACATTTGGATAAAGATAGTGTTTGAAGTTTTGGACATGAGTTTGATATTGCAATAGCTACGGTATTTCCAATGCGTGCGCAGAACTCCAGATCCAAGTGGATACTAATGCATGATAATGATGATAATAGACGGGTAAGTTCTAATTATATGAGCATGTTCAAGCCTTAATTGTAGATGTTAGATCATCCCAAGATTTGGATATAGTATTGGCTTGGAGTGCGACGGGGCATAAAACGTTACATGTTAGTCCATTGCTGTACTAATGACTCTGCCCTGGCAACCATCAGCCTTTCCCAGCGATGTGGAACATTGACCAGGTCAATCTCTTGAACCAGCAGACCCAGTCTAGGCAATATCCTACTTGAATGAGCAGTCACTGTCCTGTTGGATAGAACTGCTCGAGCAAACAAGTCAAACTGGTCCCACACTTCAAACAGGGGTTGTTTGTATAGGATTGGAACAGAGAGAGCATTCCATTGTCTGGATGCTATGGATATCCTTCCAAGAGATTGCTGATCCGTAAATGACAAGACCAGTTGCAAGAGTTCCTTTGGAAGACTACTCAGCAGAACCATTGCAGCTGTGACAGGGAAAGGAGCTTGTTAGGATTTGAATCCAAATGAACAATGTTGGCAGTGAATTTAGCCTCGATTACCAAACGCTTTGTCGGCCGGCATAGATGACAAGCCTTGTGGGCTGGCTACACTCGTCTACGTTCGTGGCATTTGTAAAATGAACCATTCTACCAATCTTGTGATCCGATCGGATTCATGTCTTTCAAGCAGATTGGCTTCTGATTGTCATGGCCAAGACTTGATAGATTAGCAAGTTTCCTTTGCTGGATCGTCTTGCTTTGTCACGTGTAAAACCATGTAAAATATTTTTATTGCGACAGATTGAGTTGGCATCAAAATATTCAAATCATGAGTATTTCTGACAAAGAAACTGCTCGTCATCCGATTCTACCAGAAACAGTAGCTACAAAAACTCCTAAAATTGAACTTACAAAGGAGCAGCTTTTTCAATTGCAATTGCAGCAGAAACAAGCCGCTTTAAAAGAAAATGGAAAAGTGATCAGTAAGCGTTTGTTCATTGGTGGTCTCCCTCTGGATGTGTCCTCGGAAGATTTGACTGCCCGATTCTCTTCGTTTGGTACAGTCTCTCAGGTGGATATAAGATCAAAACCTGATCAACATCAATCTTATTTCGCATTCTTGTCGCTACGAACTACAGTGGGGTCGCTAAAGAAATGTAAAGTTTGATTCAACTGGTCGTATTCACGTAAAATGTAACACTATCTTGCAGTGATGGCTTCGGAATAGACAATGGTTGAAGATTCGTTGCACTCGAGCATTCTTATCGAGTGTTTTATTTGACGTGAATACGGCTGTAAATATCATGACTTGTTTTTCAACTTGGTAACCTTTTATTTTACAATAGGCATTTCAATCTATCATGGTACAAAATGGAAGGGTCATGCGCTTCGAATTGAAGAGTCCAAGCAAGATTACTTGTCTCGGTAATTATTTGCTCAAGCCGTATTCATGTAAAATGGTGCAGCTTTGTATTTACTTTACATTGCCTCTTTGAAATCATCAATGATGGAGTATTGTTGCACATTCTTGATAGAGATTGACTGCTTTTTTGAAGCACAGCATCAACATATAGTACAATCAAGCTATAGTTTTGAATCTACTTTTTCTGCTCATTTGATATAACCATGCATTGTAGGATCACCAGATCCATCGTAATCCAGTTCAAGTGAACAATTTTTCAGAAATGCAACAATTGTTTTCATGCCAATCTCGCAATGCTTGATTTGGATGAAAGAGGGATTGAAGATTGAGCAAGTGTAGAGTCTACTGAAGCTGTCATGTGAGCATTCATTCAGTTACATAAAAATAGACATGGAGACCAGTAAACCTTGTCAAAGAGTTTATAGAACACAATACTGTGTAGTAAATTGAGCGAAAATTAACGTCAATCATGGCATGATATTGACTCCTTTGTTTAGTGCTCCATTTACATGAATACGGCTATATATTAATGTGCTTGGATTTTGATTGTCAGCACAATTGTAACCATTTCACCTCTTGTAAAAACACCGTTTTATAGATTGCAGCGCGAGCAAGATGAAATTGCAAAAGAAAGCAAAACTGCATTTCGTATCAGCAAGAAAAAGCTTCGTCGACGAGCCAATCAAATTTTAGAAGACATGACCGTTATTACCGACAATACTGCTCCTCCAGAATGGGCAAAAGTTCGATACAATCGTCGTATACCAGCCATGAAAATCCGCCATCCAATCAGTCGCCGTATTGTCACTGTAGATCCCGTTAAATATAAAACCAATTTCCGTCGATTTGAAATGGATGCATTTGAACGACCTATTTCGTCATTAAAATTATCCCCCCTATCAACACCTGAACAGGACGAAACATTACGTAAGCGGTGTGGCATATGGACATCGGATGAATTAGCATTTGTTGCACCCAAAATTGACGAAAAAATGGCACTTTCTACACTACGATTCGATAAAAAGCCACGCAAAAGATATCATGCAACTACCGGTGAAGAGCTTCCAGGTGATGATCGTGCTCTTCGATACGAAAGAAAGGCATTGCTGAATATTGCTGGAAGGGTGCTAAATGAAGATGAAGATGCCGTTTCTGCTATTCATCATCGCAAATCGCTCATGCCCGCACCCCAGCTTGATTCTACTGATGCAGTTGCTGGTGTAGTATCATTTACTGACGATGAGGATCATTATTCTTCATATATGCCATTGTATGGAATGGATGATGATGACGATGACGATGAGGATGATTATCTTGGAATTAAGCTTGCACCTGGTAAACAAATTGTCAAGACTGCACTCAAAACTACTGCACCAACCCCTCTTGCCGGTTTGTTTGATGACGACTCATTTGAAGTTACGCCTGCTAGTTTTGGAGCAAATCCACTCAAACGACCTGCTAGTCCAGGCTTGTTTGATGATGATGATGAGCCAAGAGATCAAGAACAAATCAAGCGCCAGTCAGCTCTTGATCTATTTAGTGATGATGACAGCAGCGATAACGATCAGAGTAAAAGGGAAAGTGTTGATCTTATGCACTTGAAAAACCAGCTTGCTGGAGTCGGCACCGGACAGTCTCAAGAGGTGGAACAAATGAACTTTTCACAGATGTTGGACAAAACCTCTACAACGGCAAATCATTTGGAACCATTTACCATCGTGACAACAATGATGGCTAAAGACAGCTCCTCTTCCTCTTCCTCATCTTCATCCTCATCTTCTTCCACGGCATCATCGGATTCGAGTTCCAAAAATGGATCAGACAATGATGAGACTGGTACATCAGATACCAACATGGATGGATCATCTGATGAATCTTCCAATAGCAGCAGTTCTTCTGATGGAGATAAAGATGGCTCTGATGATGAACACAATGATAAAAAAAAGACTGTATCTACCAAGAGCGACACGGAAACTTTGGATGATGATACAGATTCAAGTGATTCCGACGATGACGATGACAAAAGTATAGAAGCCAGCAAAAATCTGTCAAGAAAAGGCAATCACAAAGATCCCGTCGTGTCAAATTTGTCATCATCTAATAGCAATGGGGAAAAAACTGAGCTTGGCAATCAGTCAAAGAATACTGAGATGGAAATTGACAAGTTGGAATTAAAGTCGCAGGCTGCTGATGTAGATCAAAAGGGATACAAAGTTTACACGAATATACGGGCATCACTATTTGCATCTCAAGATGGTGAGCAAGCTAATTTTATTTGCTGAATTCATGAATGTCAGAATAATGTTTGACTTGGTTGATGCCAATTGCTATGTTTTTTAACAAATCCATATCTGTTCTTGTATTTGCAATTGTATAGCACCTGGGTCCCTTTTTAATCTAGGAGGTGATGGTCAGGATGACAACAAGATGGACACGGATCAAGTCTACACTTTAGAAAAGCCATTTGATTTGCTTGGTACGCTACAAGGATCATCTGAACATGCTAACCCGGCCACTCAAACCGAGACTAGCGCTCAAAACACCAGAGATATTTTTGGAGAATTCAGTACTTCCAAATTCTTTTTTGCTCATCAGGATAAACCTTGTATGGCATCTCGATCGATTCTTACCACACCTGACGGCGAATCAAACATTTTTCAACGAACCAATACAGTGTATGTATTTCTTGCACTCTTGTGATGGAAGTCAAAATCTATGTATGATTGGTGATTAATACTATTTTATTGTGTACAGGGAGGAAATTGAAAAGAACTGGGAGGATCTGCGAGGCGAGTTGACGGAAGAGTTTAGACAAAAACACAGATCATCTGTAAGGAGTCAAAAAATGCACAAGTCAAAATAATTAAAATAGTTTTGGCAAGTGGAGAATTTAGAGCAATTGATTCAAGATGCTCGAGTTGGTGAATAGCAATTCCAAGTCAGCACCACATGTTCATAAAAATAATCAACAAGATTACAAACAAGAGTCCGAAAAAAGTAGATTCTGCGGTGTGGTGATTATAGTTTGTTTGGTATGCAATCCCTCTACCATATCGTTCTTTTGGGATATGTTTGCTAGATCCAGAATGCCATCCGCTAGGATAGATAAAACTGTTGTTTAAATCAGAATGGCTTGTAAGTATACCCTATGATACTATTCAAAACTCGATGGATCGAGTGGGACATCTAGGCCAACCTACTTTGAGGCTCCACTTGGGACAAGCATGCTCATCGTTCACAAATATCAGCCAAGTGATAAAAACAAAGTTGTTCAAAATGCGGATTGAAAATCACGTGAAATTAGTGTCACGGGACTTGCAGTTGAAACAAACTATTTACAAGAACATGGCTCAACATCTAGTCATAAAAGGTTTAAAGTCAGACACAAAGCATGCATGGCACAAATGTCATAATTTTGTATTGGTATCAAATCTTGAACGAGCAGGTGATTCTCTAGCCTGACTTGAAGACGGACTATTTTGGTTAGATCCAGACCCAGAAGCTGTTTCACCACCAATTAAGTTGTGAGCATCAGATCCAAAGTTTCTGCGATCAGCAACCAAACGCATTAGTTCAGTACTGATAGATTGGCAAGTTGCCTGTGTTTTGATCAACTCTGCTCTTAAATGATGCGTCTCGTTCATAATAGGCGCAATTTGGTTCCCAATGCGTGATGTCATGTCTCCATTGATAGAGTCTAGTTCAATCTTGATACGATGCATGTCAAATCCCATTTCCTCCATCAGTACCCGTAATATTGAGGAATCATCAAGTTGAAGTTGCAGTTGGGGAGGTTGGTCTGAATTCTGGAGAGAAGCTCTTGGCAGAGGTGATTGGATTGTTTCAGCTATATTATTTTGTAATTCAGCTAGTTGTTGAGCAAGTGTGTCTATTTTTAATACAGTTTGAGACATATCTTGTCTGAGTTGCTGATTCGCTTGGATAAGAGTGTTGAATTTGTTTTCTGAAAATACAAGATAACCCTCAATGGCAACGTATGGACATATTGAAAGATGTAAAGTTTCTAGATCAATACGTGGTCCTTGCCATGGACATCCAAACTTTTTTAGTCGACAAAACACGGATGCTCTTTCACAGGTCTTGTTGTGTATATCTGAGTTGGAACGAGCATATGTGATACCACAATCTGGACAATCAACCTTTTGCTGGAAAGGACATGTGTGCCTATGACTCTGGTAAAGCATCCAAATGTATAAACGCAGATTAGCAAAGCTTAAACACGTTTGACGATTCGAGATTTACACACCTCTTGGTCACAAAATTGCATTGACTGATTACAAAAAGTACAATTAAACGGTCGATATTCACATTGTGAAATATGAGAGTCCAGTTCCTTTCTAGGTACGTTTGATTGGCATCCATCGAGCAAACAGGGCACGAGAGTAAAAGGACAAGCATTTTCAAGATGTGACAGTAAAGACTGTCGTTCCCCTTTCCAAGAGCAAAGTTTAGATTTGTGGATACAAAATGTTTGCAACTCATTGACCATGTTTGCGACAATCATGCTAGTAGGAAGCATGTCATCCAGACATAATGTACGACGATCTATAGGACAGAAGCTTGTGCGATCGAGAGGAACCGAGTCAGTAGGTGAAACGGGAGCCGACAATACAGCGGTAGAAATACAGTCAAGACAAAAGGTATGATCGCAAAGAGAAGTGACTGAACAAAAAGTCAATATGATGAATAGTTTAAAACACAAATTTAGCAAGAGACAAACCAGGATTGACGAATGGATGACAACAGATTGGACAAGTGAGGTTGATATTAACAGAGTCGACGTATTCATAGTCAGTGCTTGTAAGCAAGGTGATTGGCAGTGGATGATTGGATGAGATGGACATAGAAGGAAGTGAGACAAGTGAGACGAGTGAGACGGGAGAGACTCTGCTTGTCACGACAGTGTCAAACGCATTAGAACGATCCAAGAGAGAATCCAAGCCAGTTGTCGAGTAGTCGCCAGAAGAGTCCATGCAAGAAGAGCAAACTGCAGTCGACTGCAAGTCAAGACTATACACGTGATGGTGCACTAGAGTGGATTTGCCATCAGACTGGCTAGACTCTCTCTTGTCTTGTCTAGGCTTTGATACAACAGGCGATCTTGGCTCTTAGTAAGTCTGATGAATTCATGGTCTGGGATTCTCTCGAGTCTTTCAGTTGCTTTGTTACTTTGCTTGCAACTGTTTCTTGGCCAATCTGGGCTTTCCTGACTGATTCTGGCCTTTCTTTGGATTATAATCTTGCCAGCTGTGAATTCATACTAGCCCATCTCCAAACTCAACTATGGCTACTGTCGACCCTGATAATGGATGGAGGTTCGCTCAATGCTTTGGTGACAAGGGCGAGATAGACGATGTTACTGAAGGTGTGTTACTATCATTCCATGTGCAGGTTAACACCAAATTTCTGGCTGGGATTGTAGTGGTTTAGACAGTATGGACAATGAGTTGTACAGGCCTTGCTTCAAGTGGAAATCCTTCTGCTCTATAACTGCAATCTCTGTTGAGTGGTATCCATGGTCGATACTATACTGACTGGGTGCTGTCGAGATTGGTCTTGTTTCAAGTGTTGGCCATATACGACCTTTTGGTCATGTCTAGTTGGTGCTGTTTTTATCAAGGTCTTGACTCTATCTTGTCGCTGCCTTGGATATCTGCCCCCGGCTATCTTCTGCTGGTGTTCTTCCATCCATATGCCGCGTATTTCGTTGGCACTAGCTCGTCGTTTTTCTTTTTACGTTGGATGGCTTTGAACACCTGTTGGTGGTATCTTGCCAAATGTGTCGTAATAGCGCACTTGCTGTTGGCTCTTGCCTTATTTTCATGTATCTTGTAGATATCAATATGTCATTTGATTATCTGCGTGCTTGTAAAAATGATACCATCTTTAGATTTTGGTCGAGCATACTGTGCCACTAAAAAATATACTATAGCTACAGCGGTCCATCGATGTGTTATGGATAGTCATGTTGACACTATTAACAACAGGCATTTTTTAAGAAATTAGCTTGACAATGATTTGTGTTGATCCACCTGCAGTTTGAGGTGTCACAGGCTGTCGTGCTTTCAAGTGCGCCAGTTAATCTGATTCCTTGCAATGCTTTAATCTATGCCTGTTTGGATGGCTGTATGCTACAATCTTGAAGGACTGATTATAGACTGCATTTCGCCAAAAAATGCAGTCTAGATCTGCAATCATGCGTTTTAATTAGTCCTTGTCTTTTTGCAGTCTTGACCAAAACATATCCATCACTGATCCACTGATTTTAAATATTCATGGTCTTTATCTTGTCTAACTCTGACATTTTTCTAGCTTATTTCGTTGTTTGGTTTACTAACCCAACATCATACTATCCATGCGACTTTGTTTTTTTGTAGCTGATATTATTTCTGCCGTCGAATTCGACGATACTGGCGACTACCTTGCAACTGGAGATCGTGGAGGAAGAGTCGTTCTTTTTGAACGTAACGAAGGCGTAAGTGATTCCAAAGTTTATATTTCAAAAAGTCGGCATCTTTAGTATTGACTAAACTAATATATTGCGTATATTTGCAGAAAAAATCGTGTGAATACAAGTTTTTCACTGAATTCCAGTCTCATGAACCCGAGTTTGACTATCTAAAGTCACTTGAAATTGAGGAGAAAATCAACAAAATCAGATGGTGTAAAAGACAAAATTCAGCTCATTTCCTACTTTCTACCAATGGTAAGCAGTTTATTGTAAATCGGGGTTGTGTCTTTGATTTTGGAGTCGAACATAAGCCATGGACGGCTCCATTTACTCATTTTAATGCGAGAATTTAGACAAGACCATCAAACTCTGGAAGATTTTTGAAAAGTCTATGAAGGTTGTCTCTGAAAACAATGTTGGCGATGGCTCTCAAGGTCCTACTGGAATTACCAAGGATTCACTCAAACTTCCTAAACTGATCCATCATGGTTCAATCACTGCAGCCATTCCTCGTAAAATATACCAGAATGCGCATACCTACCATATCAACTCCATTTCTATCAACTCGGACAACCAAACCTATATTTCAACAGACGACTTGCGTATCAATCTGTGGAACCTAGATATTTCGGATCAAAGTTTCAGTAAGTTTTTCATTCTAATTTCAACTGACTGGCCTGAGATATTGGATTCGCTTTCAAACTTGCTCCGCTACAAATGACTAAACCACTATTCTGCATCAATCTTGTATTTAATTAGATATCGTTGATCTTAAACCCGTAAATATGGAGGAGCTTGCAGAAGTGATCACAATGGCTGAATTTCATCCAAGTCAATGCAACACTTTTGCTTATAGTAGTAGCAAAGGTGCCATTAGATTGAGCGATATGAGAGCTGCAGCCTTGTGCGACAAGCACGCCAAGGGTACTTTAAATTGCATGATTTTGCTATTTTACTTTCATTATCGACATTGTCAAATAACACTACTGTTGTCAATTCTTGACTACTCTGCATTCTAATATCTTGAACTTGTCAGTTTTTGAAATTGAAGAGGATCAATATAACAAATCGTTTTTTTCGGAAATCATTTCGTCCATTACGGATCTCAAGTTTTCTCGTGATGGGCGTTATATCTTGACACGAGACTATCTCACCTTGAAGATTTGGGACATGAATATGGAAAGCAAACCAGTCAAGGTGATCAATGTCCACGATCATATCAAAACCAAGCTGTGTGACTTGTATGAAAACGATTTCATTTTTGACAAGTTTGAATGCACGTTTAGTGGGGATGGCAGGCAAGTATTTTGAACTTGGTTGTTTTGATTTAGGATACTTGGTTTTCTTGGGATCGTATTTTAATATAAACGAAATTATGATGTGAATGTGTAGTCAAGTTCTTACCGGATCATACAGCAACTACTTTCATGTTTATGACTTGAAAAATGACAATGACATTCTGTTGCAAGCAGACAAGAGTGCTTTTAAAGCAAAGCGATCTGTTTCTGCAAAATATAAGCCTGCTGCTGGACGCAAGCTGACTCGCCGCGACGAGTATTTCCATGTTGACAACCTCGACTTTTCCAAGCGAATCTTGCACCCGTCGTGGCATCCTCGCGAAAACACGGTCGCAATTGCTGCCACTAACAATCTGTTTTTGTTCCAGGGATAAGGTACGTGCTTTAGTGTAATTCTAAACTGGCTATATAGTAGCAGCCATAATGCCAAATGCACGATTCCTTTACTAACAGCACAATGCTATTTTATAGTGTGTTTTGGGGATAACTAATTGTTGTCTTGACAAGTCTGCTGAGCGTTTAGAATTTTCTTATTGTGCACTCTTGACACTCTGCCATTTCTATCCAGCACTTTCTTTTTTACCTTTTATCGTTACATGCTCATCTCAACGACTCGCTCATTCAACTGTCCTTTCGCCACGTTTATTTACCCTTTCACGTTAGGCATCCACATCTCTACTACTATGAGAAGTAGATTCTAATTTTTCCGCCTCTTTTACCTGGTCTAGGTGGTCTTTTGGTATTTATCCAGACCAGAATGCCACAATTATGTTGCCTCTAGTCCCTCTATACTCTCTCTAGTACTTTGTCTATCTCCACCTATGCACACCATTCTTTTTATGATGATCAATATCTAGAGTTATTTTTCTATTATCTTTCAAGTTACATTTGGAACTGACTTGGAGAATAAGAATACGATGGTTTTTGGAAGGGTTTTACGTTTATTTAAATCGTTTATAGTCGTGAGATTCAGTAAACTTTGGCTGATATCTGCGCTTCTTAGTGACAGGGACATATGCTTCAATAATGTTGCGTTCCTGTAAACTCTTGAAGCGGTCACGGAAAATGTTGCCTTCAGGCTTGAGTGTACGCAGTGAGCCCGACAGCTCGTCTTTGAGTTGAATCTCGAAAGGTGCAGCTTGGAAACTAAATTTGACAAACAAAAAGTGCAGAGTTGAACTTGGCATAAATATAGTGGTATGCTAGTGACAATAGATAACAATTTAGTACCTGTATTTACCAACTCGAGCTGGTTTAGTTTCCTTGAGTGTTTCTCGGAGTGCTTGGCGTTTCGCTTGGTTCAATTGCATTGCTTCGGCTTGCTTTTCCATTGATTCGTTAATCGCGTCCACACTAATTCGCAAAATCAAACAGGCAATACAATGTTAGAGTTTAGATAGCCTATTGGCAAACATAAAATCAAAATCAAAATAGCCATACCCATTGATCTGTTCGAAAAATTCATTGCGCTCATGTTGCATTTTTAATCGACGCTTATACTCGATATGTCGAGCCCTTCTACTCCGTTGATTCTGCGTCTTACGAGCTGGATTTTTCTTTTTAGCAGCAGCTTCATCTTGCAAAGTTTCCGCCGTTTCACCTTCTGCAGCACTATCCTCCGCTTGACTATCTTCCTCGTCATCCGTATCATCAAAGTAGTCATTATCGTCCTATTCAAAAAAACACCCAATTCAGTCATCTAGTTCAAGTCCAAAAAGCGTTTACAGATGGACGTTTTACCAGCAAATCCAACTCCTTTGGGTATGAAAGCTGTTTTTCCGCCTCTTCTTCTTGTGCGATTTTTTTAAACTCGATATCGGCTGCAATAAGAATAGCTGCTTGATGATCATCACCCTTTGGATTGTATGATGTGCCTGGGTGACTAATGCGCACTGCTGGGATGAGTTTAGGTCTATAATCACTTGTCGTATATTTCTAATTTTCATCATTTAAACAAGAGATGATACAGATTAGCAAGTGAATCCATCAAGCAATAGAGTTTTACAAAATGTAAATCCATCTATTCCATTTACAGCAGACTCACTGCAATATAGGGTGGTAGAGTACGTGCTAAATATTTGTCCTTGACTGCATTGGATTGAACAGCATCTACAAAAGAATTTGTCGAGTCAGATTTAAAAATAGATATCAGTAAGTTTGAAATCTACAACTAGCCAGATTCTTGGATGCAATTGTGAAAATCTCACCGCTTCCCCATAAATCAAAACCGCCTTTTGCACGTTGAACCATATCCTGCTGCTTACGCCTTTCTGCCTCCTTTTTTTCTGCATCGGATCCAATACTCAGACCCAATCCCTTTTTACGTTTAGCAAGAGTTTCAATTTTTTTGGCGGCAGATTTAGACACCACACAAGACTTTGTGGTTAGCTGGCCATCTGGATCAACTACTTTTGTTGTTTTCTTTATAAACCTGCGTGACAATAAACCTGGAATGGCCGAGTCAGATTTAAGCAGCTGGTCCATATAAAGAGGTTTCAGCCTCAATTCCTTGCGAACTAAAAAAATCATTAGCAAATGTGTTGCAAAACATTGTTGTTTAAATTCAAAATTGGGTTTATCTGCATACTATTTTGATCTCCCTTGGTATCGGTGAAAAAAAGAGACTCTGATGGCATTTCTGTAACACGGCCGCTGTATATGGAATCATGATTGAGTGGATGCCATAAAAAAGTAGATTTTGATTTTAAAAACCATTAGTATGTGTATGAGAATCAATAATGCAAACAAGATTTTCAAATAAAAGTGGGTGCGATTCACATCTCCAACCAACTACATAGTCAATCTCTGCGTTGATGCAGTTCAAACTTGCTGAATTGAGTTATTTTTGTTAAAACATACCCAAGACGTTCTTGAGCTCGTATGTCATCCAAATCCTGTTCCATTTCCGAAATATCAACATTCTTGCGCCAAGCCTTGGTGCCCTTTCTTAGAGCCGGCTTTTTTGCTTTTTTTGAACCAATCGATTGAGCATCTTTCTTGTTCGATACAGAGGATTGATGTTTGTCTGTCTGTGACTTTAGTTGTGCCATTGCATAAGCGATTTGCAGAATTGAATTAAAAAAAATTTCGTGTATTTTTTGTATGGAATAAAAATTCAATGGCCAAACCCCAAAATATATGCGGTTTCATCCAACATTTACACTGCTTTGCATTCAGCTGGTCTAAACTTGAAGATACGCTGTATTATCTCGTAGATTGATTCCAAACACAATAGAAAGCCATTCAACTCGTGTATTATTTAAATGAAACTCATACCATCGGTTCAGTTATACAATGGAGTAAATATTCCATGTATTGGATGTAAGACTGGAATGTTGATATCAAGATGCGAACTAGTCTGATGGTATGATTGTTATAAATTCAAAATAGTGGGCACTTTTAAACTCAAAGGAGAAGAAGCGGTTAGTGTTGTTCAAGCAGCAATCAAACTTGGATACTGTCATATTGGTAATGTGAAGACCTGCTCATGATGGTATGGCTGCTTTTGAACACATCGGCTCATCTTAATAATTAATGTATTTAGACTCGGCTGCAAGCTACAACGTAAAAACTACAAGTTTGACCTAATTTGAGAATTCTGTTTAAACATGACGAGTTTATATGGCTTACTTTGAATCTATTACCTTGTCATACAATATATTTTTCAGAACGAGCGAGAAATTGGTCAAGCGATATCTCAAATGATCCAATCTGGGATAGTTTGTCGAAAAAAGTTGTTTATTACGTCCAAAATTGGTCCAAAATCTCAAGGATATGAAAAAGCTTGTGAATCTATCAAGAATTCGCTTGATAGATTTGGTTCAGATGTAGGATATATTGATCTCATGCTTATTCACTGGCCAGGGAGTCAGGGTATGAAACCAGAAGATCCTCAGCATAAAATAAATCGAGCTGGTACGTGGCGAGCAATGGAAGAAGCATACAAGGCTGGATCTATTCGAGCTATTGGTGTAAGCAATTACACTGTCAAGCACATTCAGGAATTCACAACAATGATGCACGAAAACAAATGCACAGATCCAGACGATGTACTGACGATGCCTATGATAAACCAATTTGAACTTCATCCCTTGCTATGGAATGATACCACACAGAAACTGATCGAGACATGCCATAATCTGGACTGTCGTGTTGCGGGATATTCGTGTTTTGGAAGTGGATTATTGATTGATGGATCTGCTATTGGAAACAACGGCTTGACACTTGCCGACTTTTCAACCAAGATCGGTGCTACTGTGTCGCAAGTTTTAATCAAGTGGGCCATCACTCGTGGAGATATTGTAATGCCCAAAGCCAGATCTGAGGCTCACTTGCTCGAAAATCTTAATGCTGCATATTTAGAGCTGAGTGACGAGGATCTGAAATGGATTGACTCTCTGGCACAGATTTCAGGAATCAAAAGATTCTGCTGGGATCCTACAAATGTATGCTGAAATCTGGCATTCACTTTACGATCCCATACTTGTGACAGCTCGACAAAGCGTGAATTTGTCATTGAATGAATCGCATCTTATAGTGTATAGGCTTGAATATGAAATCCACATATTATCAGTCGATATTTAGACAAGATCGCTATGTTGCTAGTACACAACTTGGAAATATATTTTGCTCAAGATCTGCAATCTTCACATTCTTGATCCAACCTTTACTTGGACTGAAATTCAACCTTGGTTGCCGAGGTCAGTGGAAATGTCATCGTTTGTAAAAAAGCAGTTGAAGACTGCTAGAGAAGCTCTGGCTGCAGAAAACTATGAATATGCAGAAACCACTTGTGCCGATATCCTTGAAAACGACTCTACCAACTACAATGCATTGGTTTTTCGTGGTCTTGCATTACTTCAACTTGGTCGAACTGACGAGTCACTGGCTTCGTATAATGCTGCTATTTCTGCTGCTCCTTCTCAGGCACTAGCATATCAAGTAAAGCTGTTTTGTATATTGATACTAGCTGTGCACTGGATGCTTGAGCTTGTTTTAACACTACCGATTTCTTATGTAACCTTTCAACTGCAGGGGCTTGTAAAACTGCAACAGGAAACCAAGGATCAGAATGGAATATTGTCAACTCTTGGCTCGCTGCAGAATATTTACTTGGAATCGTAAGTCGAACTTCAGATTCTCGTCTGTACATAAACCTTCCATTTGTGTCAATTTACAGCCAGTCACGTAAAATGGAACACTTGTATTGCAGTCTCTATTTTGGTTTGGAATAGACAATGCTGGAGTATTTGCTGCGTATTCTTGATAGAAACCGACTACTTGAATCGACATTCTCAATTCTTGCTTCAGATACAACTTCCGTCATATGACGATCAACTATAGTTTTGAACTGGACATGTTCCTTTCTCATTTGGCATAGCCATACAACCAACAAGTTTGAAATCAGACTCATTGAAATCCATATATTGGGTTCAATTGTTGTCAAACTCTTGTATTCGCGTTCTAGTTCATGGAAACAATGGTTTCCATGTCAATCACTCAATGTCTGGTTTGTACAAAAAGAGATTGAACAAGTGTCAAGTATGGGATGCATTGAGCTAGAGATGTCAAGATTCGTTTAATTTTTATACAAAATTGGCACAAAGCCAGTGGATTTTGTCAGGGAGTTCAGAAAACAATATTATTCAGCAAATTCAGTGGAAATCATTTCATAGGATTGATTGCTTATTGTAGATACCCTTATCAGTGTTTCATTTTATGTGGATACGGTTGTAAATGTTGGAAACCAAATCCTGATTTACCTTTCATTGCGTCAAATTGATCATCTACCATAATACAGTAAAGATGCAGCAAAATGTTTGGACTGCATTCAACAACAACTTGATATACATATGGAAAAAAACAATCAGCTCGAGGTAATTTGAATTGATAAAATAGATGTCATTTCTGTTTATAGTAAAATTTGGAAATGTTCATGGCTGTTGACTTTACTTATAATGGTAGGCTATTTGTTGTTTAAAAAGCATGCTTCCCGGATCACCACTTGCAGAACTATCACCTGCTGCTTTGCCGTCAGCAATTGAGATCTGGCAACGCATTTTGGAACTTCAAAACAGCCACGATTCTCAGACAATTGCTCGCGAAGTTGAAGCTCGTCGTATGCGACTTGGTTCAGATCCATTGCCTGTCATAAAAGCTACTGTGGAACGAGAAGTTGTGTTGAGCTCAGAGGTATAATAGCAGTTTGTATTGACAGATGAGTTCAAATGAGGATCTAACTTTTTAATTCAACTTAGATTGATACTATTCTTAAAAGCCTTTTATCAATTGATACTGATTTAAAGAGAATATCCGAGTATAATTGTAAGCTTCTTGGCACTCTCGCAATAAAGCTGGCATATGCGGACCCTAGTGAAAAATCAGAGGTAATACTACTGGCTTTATCATATTTGAATTGACATTGTCTAATCAGTGCTGCATACTTTTTGAACTCGTTAGATTCAAACAGAGATGGACTCTATTGCCAACACGCTTGTGAATGACCAGTGCACTTCCCCGCTGGCATTTGAAACGCTGTTGGAGGCAGAAAATACTAAACTGGGTATCACTATTCCAGGATTTATAACGCCTGTATAACCACTCATTCAATTACTCATTATATGTATTGCTTTGGCATTTTAGATCACCGCAACGAAAAGCTTATTACATTGGCGTCTACTTTGACTGATGATTCTGCAATTTCACTTTCTTGTAAAGCATATCTGCTGAGAAAACACGGGGAAGATTTAGATCTGGCTTTACAGTATTTGATGGTAGTGTATAGTATAGCTAGCATTTGACTGTATTTAGCAATAGACTATTCATTTTGCCTGCTTGAATCTGGTTGATTGCATTAATAGAAAAGTCTCGAGCAAGCTCCAAACAGCGTTTTTACGCATCATTTGCTTATCTACGTATTTCTGGACAAGCGTAATTGGAAACAAGCTATCAGTATTTGTGAGAATTGTGAGATTCTCATATCCAAGTATTTCAAAAGCACTGGAAGAAAACTGGATGGGTGTGTATTATTTGTTATGTGATCAACTGTGCTATGAAATTCAATCTATTCCACAATACTAACATTTTTATTTGTTAGTGTGGAGCTTGATATCAACCTAATGCTGGGAACAGCATATGTGGAACTTGGAAAGCGATCAGCAACGCAGGCTCTTACAGCATTTAGATCCGTTTTGGAAATAGATCACTCCAATTTGGATGCGTTGATTGGACTTGGCGTTACTTTGGCAACCATAGGAAAATATAACGAAGCCATTAGATGTTTTGACAAGGTAATTACAATTGACGCTACTAATCAACGAGCACACATCGAGTCTGGATGGACGCTATTTCTGCAGGGCGAATATCCACGCGCACTTGATCGACTTATTGAAGCTCAGCCTTTTGGAAAATCATATCTTATCAAGTATCGACTTGCAAAAACGTACTGGATGATCGATGGTGAGTTTGATTGTCTATTCACTTGGATTTGAAGTACAATATTTATCGATTTAAAACGAAACTAAATTAACTCGATATGGTTTTCAATACTATGGCATGCTGATGCTCAGATAAATACCGTGCTGATAAAGCATATGTTCACTCTTTATTGATTGAGGCTGCACGGCTAAACCCAGACTATGCCCCAACATTTACGTTGCTTGGAATGTATTACAAGGAAGTAGAATCTGATATCATACGAGCCACAAAGTGTTTTTTGAAAGCAATATCTATTGATAATGAGGAGGATGGCGCTATCAAGGCTCTTGTTTTTTTGTGGCTGGAGAACGACAATGTTCATCAGGCGGTGGCTTTGCTCAAAGAAGCTGCCGTTAATCTTCCACGACTATGCTGGATATGGAAACAGCTTGGAATTATTTCGTTGGTGAGTTGTGTATGATAATTGGACTAGATTCTTTAGCAGGCTAATGTTTAGTATAATTAACATGTCAATTACAGTCACAAGGAAACACCAATGATGCGGTGGGTCAATTCCAGACTGCTTTGCGACTGGATGCAAAGGATCGTGTTTCCTGGATATCACTGGGCGAAGCCTATGCATCTCAGGGTAAATACATGGCTGCTCTCAAAGCCCTCGATCGAGCTCTTGAACTGGAACCACAGGCCCAGTTTCCAAAGTATCTCAAAGCACTTGTTTATCACAAACTCGGCATGTTTCCCGAAGCAATTTCAAATTTTCGCACAGCGCTCACCGAGTTAGAAAACAGTCCGTCTTTTAGCTCTACGGATCAAACTGCGGCAGCTACCACAGAGATGAAGCACGTACTTGTACCTACTCTCAAGGGTCTTGGCGAGGCTCTTCTTTATTCAGCTCGAACTTTGTATGACAGCGGTGCATATGGCGCATGTGCCTCGCATCTTTTTGATGCGATTGAAGTTTGTTTGAAAAGCTTTTTAATTGCACCTCGTCTGCTGTGCACTGCAAAAATTCTTGGTGATGCGTGCCTTACTTTGGCCACCTTGGTTCCTGGTCTTGTGAGTGATTCTCACAGTCAGGTAATTGATCAACTGATTACATCAATTCCTGACATTGACAAAGACACATACAGTGGCTGTGATATGCCTTTTGAATTGAAAGAAACGGACACGACTTCCATTCAACGAGTTTTTATTGGCGCTGCGTGGGCTTATTATCGCGCCATGCTGATTGCTCGAAACAATCAGCAGCCAGCTGATGTGATTGCCGTCTATGCGCATGACCTAAGCATTGTCTACTTTCGATCTTACAAGCATGCTGTTTTCAATCAAAACTCAGAACAGTCATCCCGTTTATTGAAACTTGCGATAAAATATGTTCAAGTTGCCATTTGCATGAATCCTCAAAAAGATTTATACTGGAACGCACTTGGCGTGTACTCGAGCTCAATTGATCCTAAACTATGTCAGCATGCACTTATTAAAGCTGTTGAAGTCAATATGACGGTATGCATTCTGATTTGCTGATCTGATGCAGCGATAAATAATGTGTTGGCTATTTGCAAGTTTATGCTGAATTGCTTTGTATTGATTATTTAAATATAGAATCCTCGCGTGTGGTGCAATTTAGGGTATTTTTATATGTTTATGGATGATATGGATCTAGCCGGGCAATGTTTTTCAAAGGCGCAGTTTGTAGATCCAGATTGGCCACTTGCATGGTTTGGCCAAGCATATTTGGCTAAACTAGCAGGAAGCAGAGAGGTTTATGAGCTAATGAATCATGCACATGAACTTGGGAATGCGTCACATGTAAAGATATGCTTGTATATTTGCCACGATTGTTAAACTGTCGTTTCAAAAATAGTCTAACTTGTAAATACTAGTTTGATATTCTGTATTCGTATGGTTTAGAATGCTTTCGTAGTTCTGCACTGACTCCATCAACTCTGATTATTGCGTCACATTGTCTTTTGAAATGTGTTGAGCGTTTTCCTGAAGAACCGGCAGCCTATAATCTATATGGACTTATTTTGGAACGTCAGCACCAGCACGAAAATGCCACCAGCGCATTTGAAGAAGCAATTCGACTGCTTTCTAAATCTAAACACGCAGATCAAAACCACATTCAAAAACTGCTAGCACTTGTTTTGGAGAACAAAGCAAGATGCGAATCTGCTGCTGGCCGTTTTCACGATGCTAATACAACATATAAAGAGCTGGCCAATCTAGACCAGCCTGCATCTGTATTTACATTTGTTGGTCAGGGCTTTGCTGCTTACTTTGTTCAAGATCTAAAAACCAGTCTCATGTCATTTGAAAAAGCCCTCGAATTATGCGATAGTAACTCTAGCGATGATGCGACTGCCAATCGTCTCAAAAATGATACAATCTTGCTGCTCAGTCAAGTTCTTTATGCTCTCGACACAGACGAGCATATTGAATTGGCAAAGCAACAACTATTTCAATGGTAAAAACAGTTGAACATTTAATGACTGGAATTGCTAAAATCAGACACAATCTAGCTCACTTTGCTTTTTAAATTTCATATCTATTATCAAACTTATTTTAGCATTTCCAACAATGCTCAGTATGTTCCCGCCATTATTGGTCTTTGTGTAATGGGTCTTGTTAGACAGGACTGGGTATTGGCGCAAACCGCTGCTGCAGAACTCATCAAGCTAGATTTAGAAGTAGCCGAAACTCTTGATGCCGATATAGATTGGGTTCTTTGCTCATTTTTTATCATGCTGGTAATTGAATACAATGTGTTGTATTGAGAATCTGAAACTATAGCCGCGATGTTGTACTGACCGAATTTTTATATCTGAAATAATGGCTGTAGAATGGCCAGACAAAAACTGCTCGAGGATTTTTAAGCAAAACAGTTCATCGGTATCCATGGAAAGCTGCTCGATGGTCAAAGCTTGCTGAGCTAATTTATTGGTGAGTACACTCTGTTCAACTCTACATCATACATGAACTAGATTTGATTCAAATTTAGAAATCATGACTATCTATGTATGAAGAAAACTGACCGTTAAATAGTCATTCACCTGCTCAGAGCGATGTTTCGGCCAAATTAGCAGCGTCTGGCTTGGAGATATTTATTTCTTCTGGTTTGGATTCGCTTAATCCTGTCAAAACCACTGATGTGTCAGATATGCAACGAATCCGAGGTCTTGCGCTACTTTCTGAAGGAAACCCTAAAATGCATCAAAAAAGTCGAACCACACTTTGTCAAGCCATTCGATCCTCTCCTAGCAATCCTGCCAATTGGCTTGCCCTTGGATTGAATCAATGTGCAGATGCTGTGTCAAACTCTGTAACGTCTATTGAAAGTGCTGAACCAAAAACTAATGATGATTTGAAAGTTGTCGACAGTATTGCCGAGTCGGCTATTACTGTGATAGATACTTGCACAGATTCATCTGAAATATTGAGTTGGTCTCATTTGCTTAAAGCAGAGGCTCTTTTACAATCTACACTCCGATTAACTGAACTATCTGAGATTGAACAAGTTATTCAAAAGGCAGATGCAGTGATTAATACCTCAATAACGAGTGCGGTAAAGCGCGCAGGATACGTGCTTCTTGGACGTGCATTACTTTGTAATGGCGATACGACAAATGCTGAGCGAGCTCTTAAAACAGCACTACAATACGATGATGAATATTGTATTTTGCCATTGGAAGAATTAGCAGCTTTTTACGCTGCAAACTCCAATCCTTCAGCAACAGAATTTTGCTATCGTCAGGCAATAGCGGTGTTGTCCGATAATACCAAAAGTAAAACCCCTACACTATTGCGACTAGTACAGCACTTTATTTGTGTAAATGACCATACGAATGCATTGGAAAACGTCAACATGGCATTAGTTGCCGATTCCGCAAAAATAATATCAAGGTTTTTTCAGACTTTGATCCTAATTCAAACTAAGCAGTCCAAGGGGAAATTGGCCAAGAACTTGACGATACTTTCTGAATCTGACGAGATTGACCCCGTTATTGTTAATTGGCTGGCATTGAAAATCGATGTGTAAAATGAAATTGCTTGATTGAGCAGTGATTGAACTTGCCCATGTATTCACGTAAAATGAACACGTTTATCTTACAATGACTGCCTCTTGATTTGGAATAAACAAGAGTTGAATATTCGTTGTGCTTTCCTATTAGAAATCGATTGCCTTTTTAATAAAAAGTATCAGTTTTTCAATCAACACAACGTTTATATGATACTCACAAACTATAGGTTTGAGCTTTGCTTTTTTCCCTTTTAGCATGGCCATATATTGTATAATCACCAGATTCACTTATTGCAATCCAAATATCGGGCTCGATTTTTTGATGGTGCCAATCAAACCCATCCTTGCATTCGCGTTTGGGTTCAAAAAAATAAAGATTGCCTCTAATAATGCAATTGCTGGTTCCATGCCAGTCACCAGGGAAATACAAATCAACTAAATAGTTTGCAAAGCAATGTTGACCAATAGACTTAGTGGAACCAATCATTTCATGATACTAGTCATTATGTATTTTGGTATCCTTTTGTTTCATTTTACGTGGATATGGCTGTAAATATCACTGACATTTGACAGTTCACTAGCTAGTAATGCTGGAGAAAGCAGGTTGGACTTTGCCACCCATCAAAATAGACATTATAGTTTATTGGTAGTTGATTATAAATAAGCTATGCACCCCACTATCATACACCTGACTGTATCACTGATACAGTACATCGATTTAAACGCGAACACGAAAATTGATTATGGAAAGCAAGTTGACATTGTGCGTGTTCTTGCCAGCGCTTTCCCATATTTCTGATTTCCTACACATTACTTATCCAGAATCAAATCAAAAGTTATTTTTAATCTGTCTGCATTCAATATTTAAAGAGTTATCCAGCACGCTAAATACATTGTATTCGTTTCAATTTGATATTGGTGCTTTGGTTTACACAATTTAAATGCCAGCGGCAAGTGAGGATATCAGAGTATGTTATATATGTTGAGCAATCTAAAGTGTCATTATATCCCATAATCTAACAGTTGCTTTACCTATTTTCAATGTGCTATCATTGACAGTCGGGAAAATGCATTGGAGTATATAGGTTAGCATATGATTTGTATTAAACCTCTCATTACATGATTAGATTGCTTAGTCAAACCATACAATCATTTTGTACATGAGCTTTGTTTTATTGAATGACTAGTCCATCAACAATTAAAGTCGAATAGCATGTTCAATATTCGGTATTTGCTTACCTTTTATTTAAAATATTATCAATCCAACATACCTATCTTTGCATTTAGAGGACACGAGGGTACCGTATATAGTTTAGATGTACAATGGAAGGGTGGTGTTGCACCAAGTCGAGCCGTATCTGCATCTGCCAAATCACGCCGAAAAGTTGGCACAGAAGACTCTGGTTTGGACGTAGCTGTTCTTGTCACAGGTAAATGAATGGTTTTCAAACTATAACTACCTGTCATATAGTTAAGCATTGGATAGTTGCTACTTGATTGCGAGTTGATGGTGTCAATCGTATGTTCAAACTATGGCTACTTGTATAGTTTGATGGCTTGATCACGATCGACGTTTTGATTACTCATTCACAAGCTCATACTCGGCATCAATAAAAGTTGAATACCGAAACTAATTTTGTACGAGGTTGTTTATTTAAATAGGCTCACATGATCAGTGTGTTGTGATATGGGAAGTCATTACCAGTCAATTTGGTAAATCAGATCTTTCCGTCAAGGTAAGTGAACAAAGATGAAATTTTATTCAATGTGTATATTCTTGATCTATTTATACTTTTATTTTATGCTCAAGGTGGATCAAATCAAAAAGCTCAAAGCACATACCGGTGACGTATACGCGCTCGAACTCCTTCATGACGCAGAGAACCTTCGACGAATAGGCACCTTTGTATCTGGTGGTGATTATACTATTCGAACATGGAATAAAGATGTGAGTCTTTTTTATCTTGATACAACTTGATCTCATTCTATTTTTTTGATTGTGTATAAAACTGGTAAAAATAAACTTTTGATATCTATGCACTGACAGCATGACTATTGGATGTAATGTGCTAGCTTTCAACTGCAAGTCAAACACTTCATGGTCATACAGGATACGTGGCGTGTTTAAAAGTCCGCGGAAAACGGGCATTCTCTGGCTCATGGGATACAACGATTCGATCATGGAACCTTGAGGTTGATTTCAATTGAACGGCTTAATTGTGGTATATGTTTCCTTGTATCTAAACTAGTTTTTAATCTGTATCGATGCTGTGGATGTTTTAGACTGGAAAAGGCATGCACGTGTTCAAGGGCCACAAAAACATTGTCAACTGCATTGATGTCATTGACACGGATGTCTTTAGTGGAAGCTGGGACATGAACATTATTCAATGGAGTCGAGCTGTAAGTCGGAATGCAGTTTTTGAATTGCACAATCTTGACTCGATCAAGTTGAATGTGTAGACTATTCAAAGCATGCATTGTTAATCCAATTTTTGAATGTCATGAATTTATATTTTGAAAAAGACTGGAGAATTAGTGCATATCTACAAGGGACACACGGATGGAGTGCAGTGCATTCAGTATTACGAAGAGCAACTTTTTAGCGGATCAATGGATAAAACCATTAGAGTATGGAATACAAAAGTGAGTTGTTTTGTTAATAAAATGTATAATACTTTCAAGAATGTAAAAATACAGAATGGCGGTAGATTATGCTAGAGTCGATTTATAAAACTAATCTAGATTCATCAACTATTGCCATTTTAGACGGCAAAAACCATCAAGACATTTCGTGGTCATCAAGGAGGCATCGAGTGTTTACATGTAGTGAATGGATACTGTTTTTCAGGATCTTACGACAAAATGATTAGGTAGGATGCTTTTTCAAGTGTGCCTACTCATTCAATGCTTTAAAACACATATAAAATTAACCTGTTTGAATATATATGCTGTGCGGGGTAATTACAACCAGATGTTTCAAGATTGATGTAAGTAAAATAACGGCAAAAGGTTGAATATTTTGGAATTTAGCTTCTAATCCTGGTGTTTTTATCAACGTGTACCAAACGATATGAACCAACATTGTCGATTTTCAACACTATATAGTCTGGAGACTGTGTGATGATGTTTTCTGGGCATACAGATGGAGGTGAGATTGAATATGTAGCATTTCAGTTACGCTAGATAAACAAGACATATGCATGCTAATCATTTGCGTATAACCAGTTTATTGTCTTAAAGTATTTGCGGGTGTATTATATTCAGGCTCAGGGGATAAATCAGTTCGGCTTTGGGATGTCAGGGTAAGAATAAAATAAGCACACATTAAAAGATTTGGACCATTCAAAGAAACGACATAATGACTGTAGCATGTCACTTTATATTTTAAAATAGGATCTCGTGCAGGCACGCCCAAAATCATGGTGGAGAAAACTATTTTGCTGTGGGTAATCCAATCATAAATACAGCCAGGATTTCATGGACAAGCAGCACATTTACACTCTAGTTTCGCACAATGGAATGCACCGTATAGTGTGGTATCGCCAGCCAAAAAACTTTCTAGTATAAAACCAACGTTGTATTAACCCACTCCCCCGAAACAAAATAGCAAATGGTATTAAACAATGCAAAAGAAACCAGAAAATGTGTACTATTGTTTGTAAAAAGTGGGGTACCACAACTGAGTATGTGAGTATGGTTCTTGACCTTTTTTGGGTAACACAACTAGGCTTGAGTGGAAGATATTGAGAATACTATTCTACGACTTTTTCAACACAATCAAGACTATTTAAACCCCACGAGGACCAAGACGATCAAGAGAGCGTACACCCTGCTCTTCCCATTCCTGCTTTGAGATCCAGAAATTAGGACGATCCTTCATAATATCTCCCAAAACGGCACCACCGAGAAACACCATATGCTTTCGACGAGGAGGATCTTCAACACGAATTTTGAATTTCTGTATAGTGCAACGAGACAATGGCATTGAATAGAAAGAAATCAGTTGAAAGCAATTACAGGTAGTGCAATGATAATGCAATGGCTGCACATGACTTACGCTTAGTCTCGACACATCCGACTTGAGAACCCGTTCAAGGTAGAGCTGCTTGACTTCCTTTTCAAGACGACTGGGAAGTCCTGGATACATTGAGGTACCACCAGATAGAACAATGTGTTTATATAGCTCACTTCGAATATCAATTTCACCAGCTTGAATAGTATTGAAAAGAAGCTCTATAATGGGTGATGAGATGGATTAAAAACATAAAGTACTAAACTAAAGACTACACAACTATGCATACCAGCAACACCAGGACTCTCGACATCCACTAAATGAGGTTGGAACAATGCCTCTGGCGCTTCAAACCGCTCTGATCCAACCTTGATGACACGCCCATCTGGAAGCTAATATAAAAATAATGATATTTCAAAAATGAGTGATTTGGATTAGTCAATCTAGTAAGACGCACCGTACCGTATACTGCTCAACAAGCACTGTGGTTTCTGTTGCGAGCTTGTGTTCCAATTGAAGATCGTAGCTATATCAAATAAAAGCTTGTTGAATGAAGCAGTCAACTTTGGCACTTGAACAGATGTGAAACCTATAGTAAGAATGACATACCCAACGTAACAAAGTTTCTCCTTTAGTTGACGAACAGTCTCAAAATCTGCAGTTCTATTGAAAGCGTAGCCGCGTAACAGCAGCAAGCTAATGAGATAGCGAGTGATGTCACGACCAGCAACATCAAGACGACGAACAAGATGCGGAAGTGCGAATCCCTCGTAGACTGGCACAATATGAGTGACACCATCTCCAGAGTCGACCACCACGCCCGTTTGAAGACCTAGTTTGAAATCAAGACATGTCCATTATGCACGAGGAATTAAAAGGCAAAAAGATGCAAAGGTTGGAATGAAACATAAACTGAATAAATAATAGTTTAAACGATCTTTTATACCTTGAGCATAAAGCGTGAGGACAGCCTGAATAGCAATATAGGCACCACCAAACCCATATTTTTCAAACATGACCTCGACCATTTTTTCTCGGTTACGTTTTGGATTCATGGCGGGCTCAGTTAGTAGGATCTTGTGCTGAGCATAGTCGGTGATCTTGAGTTTCTCTTTGAAAGTGTAATCCCATAAATGGTACATGTCTTCCCAATTGCGCACAATACCGTTTTCCATAGGATATGACATTTGCAGCATCTGGCGAACAGCGGATGCTTCGTCGCCAACCATGACATCCTTGAGAGTAATATCGCCAATCTTCTCTTCAGCTCGAAGAATAGGACGACCAACAACAGCCGGAAAGATGGCTTCTGGAAAATTGGTGCCTGCATAACCACATTTGACAAACTAGAATCCATTTGATAGTGTTTGAAAAGCCCAAGTAAAGATCCATAGTAACAATAAGACAAAGTTAGCAAACGATATTATTGTCAAGGCCAAGCCAGATCAAAGACTTGTCAATGGACAAGAATTAGTGGCGGGAGAATGACGAGAATTGCAACCATTCAAGCTGGTTAGAGAGAGACAGAAAGGTAAACAGCATCTCGAGTATCGACTGTAACAAAGATTCTAATACACTGTATAGTGCAGTATGTTCAAGTTACCACCAATTATAGATTAAGAATAAACCGATGCATTTATTGTCATTGCAAGATACAGACTTGCAGATGCTTCAGACTTTGCAACACACAACCATGGTTCCAGTACGTATTCAAGCACTACAGTAAAATCCAGTTCCATCTCCAAGTATCATCCAACATGAGTAGCACTACATACCCCGGTGCCGTTATCGCATACAATAACTTCGCGACTCATTTGAATTTGAAGACAAGAAACGAAATCAATTCAAACGTTTATCAGAAATGGCGACTCTTGTTGATGGAAGAGTTTTGGTTTCTGGACCGGAAAGTGCAGCTGCTGTTCATCTCTTGCCTTGTCGAATCCAACACAACGGTCCTGCCAACGTCACCAACTATTTCGTTGTGAATTCTTCCGATTCCACTCAAACTGGCACTGTTTCGTCCACATTCAGAGGACGAGGTTTACAGGGTGTTGCACTGACTGCTCCTTGTGAATACTCGTTTGTTGTTTTAGCAAACACTCGCTCTCCTCATGGAACTGAAGCAGATCATTACTGGAGACTGCAGAATCGTTTTAAAAATATCACTGTATGGGCTCATGACGAACATGCTCCTACACAACAATCTGAACCATTGTTGAATCTACCCAACTGGATCCAGTTGGCTACCGAGGTAAGAGTTGGTTTGATGTCCAAGTGGGTGCGTTTTTATACCAGATACTCATTGTCTCTTTATCTACAGATCCATGAGCCTGTTCATGTCTCATCTGAAAAATAAATATATTCCAACTATTTCATGGACTATCAGTATAAACTTGGTCTACAATCAAATAGATCATCATTACTATCCAAACTCTCTTGTTTATTTATAATGGGTAAAATAGTCCAAAAACATCGGATTCCTAATCAACTCTGGCACCACCAAAATAAAAGTATAGAGTGCAATGTTCCTATTTTCAAAGTTGCATAATCAGTAATAAAGCATCCATTACTTTTGTAGTGCTACCTCGGCGTCAATTTGAGATTGTAACGCATCTGGTCCAAAAGTATAATGCCGTCTTTCTTTGTAAGAAAGCGCTTCTGCGTCCGATATTCCTGCTGACTTTACTCCTGCAATCTGGTCAAGAATCGAAACACCATGCTTTACAGTAGGTCGTCTTTGGGTTGGCAGAATAGATAAAGACATACTCGTCAACGGTGTCTGATTGGTGTTGTTAGAATGTAACGAGCCTGTATGGGTCTGTCGAGCTGTCGTTTGAGTTACAGAGCAATGTCCACTGGTATCGGCAGGCTTGCGTAGTCGGAGATCTTTAACTCTGGGATCTGCTTCTACAAAAAAGGACCGCGTAGCATGTCCTCGATCAGCTGGTAGTCTGTGCGCTTTTCTGTTTGTAGCAACAGGAGTTGGCACATTTTGACTAGCATCAAAAAATATCGATCTTTGTCGTTTGGTAAAGGCTGCACAGGTATCAGGAGTGGATGGAAGACCAGCTGCATAGCCTTTATATGGTGTGGAAATGCCTGTTTTGGCTGTATCCAATAAGCTCTTATTACGTTTATCTGTAGGTGAATCTATGCATGCTTTTAAAACAGGAGAAAGAGGTGATGCTAGTGTGTCTGATCTATCATTACTTGTTACTAGACTCTCCTCAAGCGGGTGTGTCCAATCAAGAAATTTACTGCGATACTCGGAATGATACATGGCTTGAAGTTTTGCAACTTGACTTTTTGCCTTTAAATATTGCTGTAAAGCCTCGGTTGGATTAGGTATACGTGGGCGACTTGTCTCGGCATCTACAGGACTGATGATCGTGTTTTCAAATGTCTTGATACGATCACCTCGTTCAAATGTATTTGGATATACCTAGTTTAAATTGAAAATGTCAATGTTACATACCAACACATGGAAATGAATAAAAACAGCATACCTGTTGGCTTGGTGCGCGGACATTAAAAGTTTTGTACATGTTATTTTGAACAACAGGATTGGTATTCCCATAACCAAACGGCATTAGAATCGGTTCGGCGTTTGATTTGCTTCCCTTTTGCAATTGAAGAGATGTCGATGAATGCTTCAGATTATCTCTTGAATCTGTTGCTAAATTCGATGGTTTAAGCATATTAGTTTGAATCGTAGATTTAGTTTTATGGTGTTTGTCTTCAGTATGATCCATGCGAGATAATGTTGGCCGATCAATAATCAAATATGGCTTTTTATCATCCTTTGCTTGTCCTGTTGACGCCAAAGCTTTATCTCCTGTGCTACATTGATCAGACTGTACATGCCGAGTCAAATCTTGTGAAACTACACTGCTTGTCGCTTCTGATGTGGTATTTGCAGGCGTATCACATTGTTGGCTCAAGACTTGATGTGCTGATTCTGGAACTGACTTTGTTGAACATGTTTCGTTTACAAACTTGACTGTATGCGTAACAGGACTAGGTTCCGTTTGAACAACTGGCGCAGAACTCGGCATATCGAGTTTGACTCGTAAATCTGTATCCAATGTCTTTAAAGGCTATAAACATAAAATACTGATTAATCCAGCACGGAATTGACTTCATTAATTATCCCAATAGGATGTACACTTTACCTGCGATGTTGATGAAGCTGTTTCATATGCGACATGCTGGTTTGAGCCAAGGTGCTTATCTGAATGCAATGCTGATAGCATGGCTGTTTTCCAAGTGTACTGACGCTAAATACATTACAATAAAGCATAACCCAAAAACCGTTCAAGCGAAGTCGAGGGTGAGTATACACAGCATAACGATAAGCATTGCATAGTATAGAGCATCATGTTATCAGATATTGATTGGCTGAAGTTAAACCTGAGCATACCTGATATTCGCTTTGCCACGGATAGAGAACATCTGGAATCGACTGCAGAATCGAGATATTATCAGGAATAAGCTTGGAAATAGCAACATCGGCTACAGATGACGACATGTAAAGTAGTCTGTTGAATAGCCTGATCAAAGTTGCAGTAAACCGAGTCTTGTCACCAAAAGCATGACATCTCGTGATTAAACATCACTTTTATGCAGTCGTGACTAGACTGATTACTGAAAGTAGTGCGTTTCTACACAAACTTACCGAGTGGGTTATTCAAGAATTCTTGTCAAAAAACAAGCACTATTTTACCATTATTCATTTCAATTCAGATTCAACCATTCTTGAACTCTATACGACTCCTGTATTCAATATATCTGATACACTCGCGTTCTAGTTCAAGAACAATGATTGCAGTTTTGGAAATACAACTATTGTTTTCATGTCAGTCATCAGGAGAAATATCAGCCAAATAAAAGGTTTAAAAACAGTGTTTTCCAGTAAACTAGCATCAATCATTTTATATAAGACTATTTATTATAGGTGAATGTATCGTATCGAGGTTACTAGCTGCAATTATTTAATATTATATTTGTATACCTGGTATTCTTTGATGTTGTAGGCCGAGATGAGTGCCGACGGATGAGTGAGACCCAACGAGAAACTGAGACGAGGAGTGACTGAGTTGCAGTGGTTTAGGACCTTGACATGGCTTAACAATTGTGGAATTACCAGAGATCAGGTTTGTAGTACAATTGGATCATATATGAATGTGGTCTTGAAATTGATGTTACGATTACACCCAGATAGGATCCAATTGCGCCAAGATCATCGCCACTATGTAGCCCCTCTCTGTGAACCACATAACCTCCAAGTTCTCAAAAGTTCCCAAATTACTGCAACCCAATCTCTTTCTATAAAAGAGATGGCTTCTTTGATTTAACACTATCGTGTTAACAATAGTTGCACCAAATAAACTCGATATAGATTCACAAATATGTCTAGTTTGTATTGATTCCATTTCAAAGTATTTGCAATGTTTTGTTAGAAAATAGGCTTTTTGAAATATTGGTGTTTGTCACTTGATGGTCTATCCAGTAAAGTATCCCTGTTGTTGTTGAGTTGCGTTTAAACCAACGGATGATCAGTGGTGTTTGGTACAAGATCATGCTTGAATGTTTATTGTAAGATTCCAAGTATTCTCAATACTGAAATGAACCATTTTGGTTTAGAATTGAAAATGACCATTTTTGTCAAATATCACCACTGATATTCAAGCATCATGTGTCTTGAACTCATGTATGCAAATGTCAAGTCTAACCAATGTCCAGTGTCAATCTTTGAATGGAACTGGCCATGCGATTGATGCTTAATGACACTTTTAATTAAGCCTGATACCAAAGTCGGTTTGTATTTGTGTCTCATGAGTTCACAAACAACTATAAAAGCAGATTGTCAATTAGCAAACAAACGAGTTGCATTTGCGTTTTTATTAGTTTAACAATAAACACATTCTAGTCGACAATCTCATGGAATGTTTAAACTCTTGAATATGCTTGAACATTTACAGAAATTGAAAGACTTGAACATCAGATTTGCAAATATTTGATTTTGTGAGTAGTCAATGAGTAGTCGATAAAAGGTCAGTATGGTTGTGTTTTTACTGGACAAGTCTTGGATTCTGCTTGGTCGATAAACCATCAATTCGTGACGCAAGTCTTGATCTGTGTCTTGCCAAAGTCGATCAATTTGATATTCCCTTGACCAGTTAAAAGCATGTTTCCTGGTCTCAAGTCCTCATGAATCACACCAACCGATTACAAGTGTCGAATAATCCAATTCAACTCATTGTCTGTTCTCCAGTCACAGTGTTTTCCAGGAATAAAGTCCAAACCAATCAAGTGAAATACTGTTCGTAATACTCACATTCTCCATAATAGCGTGCAACATATTGTAGATTGAGTTTGGCGAGCTTTTCGTAAATTGATATTTGATTAGCATTTTGAATACATCAAGATTGTTGTAGGAATCACAATGTTTGACAACAATGTTGCAGTCATTGAGTCGAATGACTTGACCAGTTGCTCCAAATCCAATCACAGTACCAGAACAAAGTGAATCCACACTCAGATTATACTTGATTGTGCTTGAATCATTACTGTCAGAGTCTGTTGAACTGGAGTCTAATTCCTGCTGTTCAGTTTGATGGTCTTGTAAAACAAGTTGAACAAATAGATTGCCTGAATACGACTAGGAGAACACAGATCGTTGTAAATGGAATGGCTGATACGCAGAGTATCTCTGACAGGTTGCCAAACCAAATAGGTAACATAACAAGTCACACATTCATAGATCAGATTGTTCAAAGCGAGATATCCATAAACTTGGTCAATCACTGCACACATCCATATGTCCAATATCTCCACAAGTCATTTCTGTTGGTTGGCACTGTGTATCCTCTTGATACATCTTTACAAGTCAAATGGTTGTCCATTTACAGAATGACGAACAGGCAGATCATTCGAGTCTTGCTTTCAATAAACGACAAGACTTTGGATCAAGACCAAGAACATTGTCCGAAGCTCCAATAAACTCGAGATGACTCTCCACTTGAGTTGCTGTTTCAAGCGTACAAGGGAAAACACTAGCCTTGCTTCAGATTGGTAATAATCTTCTTGGTCTTGAAGTATTCAGTTGAAGTTGTAAAGAATATGTTTAATGTATCAACATTACTTTCAAGTGTGAATGTAATTCCTGCTGTAGTATGCAAAGCAACACCATCTCCAATGGAAGTTGTGTGATATTCGTACTTTGCCGAGTCTGCTGTAAAGTCTTTTCATTTCCACATACAATTGTGTTTTGGGATGGTTTGTTCTAGTGCCAGTAGTTTGAAAGAGTCTCAACATCCAGCAGAGTGTTTGATAACAAGCTATCGAGTCTTGTTACTGTAATGCTTTTGACGACATCTTGCCCAGTATTATTGTTTGATTTGATGAGTGAGTTGAATGGGTTGATCTCAATAGTCGCATTGTTTCTAATAACGGTAATGGGATCCCAGGAGTTGTAGTTGGTCTCTATTCCATCCACTCTCTATTCTGTAGTGGATAGGATGGAAACCAGCTACAACTCTTGGAACTCCATTGCTGTTCTTGGACTAGATCAAACCACTGGAACTGATCCACTCATCAAATACAACAGTGATATGCCTGGTCAAACTCTGTATCATCAACACTAGACACTGCAGTGGACATCAACTCACTTTACAAACCATTCTTGTGAACCTTGTCCAGTCAATACACTTGTATGATGAACACAACTGTTGTGTGTCCAACATTCAATCAAAACCATTCATTTGGATCAAACCATCATGAACATCGACATCAAAGACATTGACACAATCCCTAATGTTTTGTATTCAAAAGTCTATTCTGGCAACATACAAATCGGAATAGAAATTCCAGTCGACAGACTGACAACTACACAATATTGTCATGATTGGTGTCAGTGGATGTGAACAACAACCTGCTATGGTTTGTGTCGATATTGTGTATTTGACTGTTTTATCGACCTGATCCTGATTCCAATCCCGATTTGAATGCAACAACAATCCAGTCCAATTCACAAGACTCGACTTGAGATTGAACATCAAAAACACTTGGGTTGCAGCAAATATAGTTTGGAAATATCAGTTTTACAAAACTGGATTCAAGCAACACTACTTGGATGTTGTTCAGTCTGGTAAAAATTGACCATATGATGCATCTCGGATCAACTGGTAATGCAGTGGTTTGATTCGGTTAGTTCTACAATGTTGTATTTCAATGATTGTTACAATCTGAGCATGGTGCAGTTGCTCAAGATTCTGGTGCTGAACAACAAACTCTTGAACCAGACCCGACACATTGCTACAGCTCAAAGTGGACCATCAACAGTCTCGAGTAAGATATGCTACAATCCAGCGTGTATTGCATGATGGTTTACTTATTTATCTTGCATTCAATCTCATCCATTCAATAACATCATTCATTACCAATACAATGACACGACACGACATGGCATGCTTGAATTGATCATATTGCACTAATCACTACTATACACTGAATTGATCTACTGGACCCATCAAAACCCATATATTTGTGATTGATCAACATTACGATATTCAAAATGTACTGTTAAAACAGCTGTTTTTGTGCAACAGCAACCAATACAACTAGGTTTACTCATCATGTTCAACATCACTGTTTGTGTTTTTGTCGTCCGATTTACAGCTACCAGCAGTGTGTGATACAATGATGATCCCAATATACTTGTAGCAACGTGAACAATAGTGCTGTTTTTGTTCCATATCAAGCGTGTTGTGCATTTTTGAATGTAGCGGTATTCATGTTGGAAATCAAAGACTATTGTGAAACTAGAGACTCGACAGGTGTAGTAATAAAGCTGGTTGTTTATTACAAAAGTATGTATTGTAGCTTGTGGACGTTAGATACCATACTGATAGTAGTTAACTGGGAAGATTGTTGCAGTAGGTTAAAGATGACAATGAAGGAATGAACCAATGTATGAATTGCGTTGTTTATTAATCCAAGCTCGTGTCTTTTATAAAGTGAGATAGTAGTGGAAGAATACTAAGATATGAGGGACATAGCTCAAACATCATTGTTGAGGATTCCTGGTTACTACAGTTCTTCCATCAGTGGTGACTACGCTTATGTACCAAACATAGAAGCTCACACAAGTATCCACATACACAATGCATGTCAACAGACTGCGCATCTCAGCAGTCCAAGTCTCATTACAAAGATCACATATTACCAATATCTAACATGTATCTGGGCCGTGATCACCAGTTGTGATCACCAG